>NC_084891.1:27331500-27658000 GCF_958979055.1 Alnus glutinosa | reverse complement strand
GAATGCGTCTGGTGTTTTTGGAAAATGATTTACACTTTAAAAAAGCGTAAATCATTTTCCTAAATTTACTAAGTATTTTTTGTCAAACGGAAATTATTTTCCGGTTGACTATTATTTTTGCCCCTACCAAATACTGAAAAATGTCAAAATTATTTTTCAAAAATTATTTTACGCCGAAACAAACAGAGCATTAAATAAGATATATATAAAAGAAAGGAAAAAGAAAGGAGGGAGGCGTATGGGCATCTATGGAGCGCTGGTTCACGTGGGATCCCAAGAATCGTGGTGGAAATCAAATAGTTGAAATTCTTAAAGCCCTGCATATAGTGGAGTGGAGGCTAGGCGGAATGGGATGCGATGATGAGAATGCATGATTGCCAGCGTGGAGCCTCATTAATTTTTGTGTAATATTTTTTCCTGGGAATTTCAACCTTTGCTTGGTTCGTACGACAGAATTTCTTTTCATTTTTTCCGGGTCGATCTCTGGGTGGGGGGAGCGGGTAATCTCCACTTGGTCTTTGGGGACCACTCATACAAACGACAGCTTTAGTCCACCTCCCCGCATCCTCTCTTCTTCTTTTTTTATCCATTTATCCTTGGATTCTATTTGCCTTTACAACTTCTCCAACTCATGGCCTCTTTTATTTTTTGCTTTTTTCCCTTTCCATCTTGGGTGATTACTGATTATCATCATTATATTTATAATATACATGAATATATAAAAGGCTAGGGTTATTATCATCAAATTGGTTCTTCTTTATCTTGTCTTAACTTGCTTTAAAAATGTTCTCAATGGGTAGTTCAATCGGCTGGAGACCACGCCTCATAAAGCGGATGTTACTAATTAGAATCGCCCCTTCCCCTTTTGTGTGAACATGTCAACAAAAAAAAAAAAACTTGCTTTAAAATTTAGCAATATTGTTAGACACGGTATGTGCCTCATATTCTGATCGAGGAAGTAACATGCCTCACGTGTTTTCGGGTAAACACAAGATATGATAAGGATATATTGAAAATATTTCAATCTATCAAGAAGTTCGGGTTTTAATTGAGAACAACATATATTATAAGTTGTAATCCTATTCTTTTTTGACATAATGAAAACATTGACAGTTCACTCTTGTTAACGTAAACACATGGTCGAATTGCGAAAAATCTCCATATTTTGCTTTCTCTTCGATTTCTCTTTACTTTTCACTAATGCTTCGTTTGTTTCGGCATAAAATGATTTCTGGAAAATGATTTTGGCATTTTCCGGTGTTTTGTAATGGCGAAAATAATAGTCAACCGGAAAATGATTTCTGTTTCACCGAAAACCCTTAGTAAATTTTGGAAAATGATTTATGCTTTTTAAAAGTGTAAATCATTTTCCGAATACGCCAAACGCATTCGACTCCTATTAAACGACACAGTCGACCTTCACTTCAAGCAATTGATCATCACTGAAATCTTGCCGGTACCGAAATTCGACAGCATTCGATCTGTCGCAGGAATCTGGCCGAACAGATCAGGCTAGAACAGTTGGCCGGCCGGATCTGGCCAGAAAATTCTGGCCAAAACTGCTGGATCCTTGCCGACTGGCCTGGATCTGGTTAGAAGGGCCAGATTTCGGCCTACTGGCTGGATTCTGGTGGTTCTGGCAGATTTCGGCCAATATGCCGAAGTCCGGCCGTTTTGTGCCGGAATCCGGCCAACCCAGATTTCGACGAAACTGTTCAGATTCCGGCTATAGTAGCCAGAATGGCGGAATCCGGTAAAAGTGGCCGGAATCTGTCGGTCAGTGACATAATCTCGTCTTCGGTAATTTTTATATTATTTTACATTAATATTTATATGTTTGGAATAAAAATTGATTTTTATAGGTTAATATGAATGAATAAAAACATTAAGAAAATTTGTGATTTTCTGTACGCACCAAACACTGGAAAATGCTTTCAGCGAAAAATATTTTCCAGAAAAATGACTTCTCTGAAATCATTTTACGACGAAAACCATTTTACGTCGAAACGAACGGAGCATAAACCGCGTAGTCTGAACCATTATCAAGAAATTTATGTTAGGTAATGAATTTGGTAAGTAAATGGTAATTTTTAAGGCTTGATTGTAAATACAATAAATGATTTACAAGTTCAATTTCTTAGCAAACAGCAAGTGAGATTGATGTAGTTCTTACCCCCCAAAAAATGAACAATGAACAATGAACAATATGAGTTACTAGTTATTTTAAAAACTTAATTTGATAGGAAATAATGGATTATAACATTTGGAATATTCAATTGAATACTCCATTTGTTTTGGAGTAAAATGTTTTCGGCATTTTTCGATATTTATTGTGGGCGAAAATAATGGTCAATGGAAATCATTTTCAGTTTGACCGAAAAAACTTATTTAATTTTTGAAAAACAATTTACGATTTTGAAAACCGTAAATCATTTTTCGGATTTAAACTCTTAATTTTTACACGCACGTTTGTGAGAATCCGTCACCGTCAGGCATTTGAGTTTGTTGGTAGCTTGAATCTACTGCGAAGGACCCAAATTTTGGTATCTGATTGCCGGAATCCGGTAGTACTCATCGGATTCCGCCGATGAACCAGATTCCGGCCAATTTGGCCGGAATCCGGCAACCGGACGTTGACAGATTCCGTTTTTCGCAGTTGGATATTTCTTCTTGCAACCCAAACACCATAAAATATTTTTCTGAAAAATGATTTATTTGAAAATATTTTACGACGGAAATCATTATACTTCGAAACAAATGTAGCAGAAATGTAAGTTGAATTACAGAGACAAACTATGTTAAATTACCAGTTATTTTAAAAACTTACACCAATAAAAAATAAAAAATTAATTAATATTTTAGTACATGTGGAGGACCCAATGGAGAATATGCACATATATATATATATATATATATATATATATATATATATATTTTTTTTTTTGGGCAATCCAAGAATCATATTCTGTCAACCCAAAAGGAGGGAGGTCTCTAAAGTGGTATGATCCAAGGCTTTGATTTGACCCACCAAACTTGATGCAAGCTGGGCCATGGCTTGAATTGCTGGGGCCAACCAACCAAGGGCCCATTGTGTAGTTGAAGTCATTGCGTGTATAGAAAGTTTTATCTTCTTTTAATCTTTTTATTGCTCGTGCTTCATTTTCTTCCCCTTTCTCTTTTTCCTTTCATAATTTCTTTTATCCCCTAGTGCTTGGTTGAGACTGATGAACAGAAGATGGAAAAAGAAAACTACACCGACAGTTCCTTATGTGATGGCAATGGATGGTTCAAAAGGATTGTAAAAGTATAATTGCAGTGATGAAGTCTATCATTCTTTATAATTACTTTAAACTTTTGCAATAATAGATGGTTTAATGTGGTATTAAAATAGAAGTTATAAGTTTAAACCACGACTTCATAATTTACTTATATTTTAGTTAAATATTTTACCTGTTGGGTCTCATTTGTTGAGAGAGAATTTGAGCCTATACATGATGAATAATAGTAAAATAATAATTTAAATGGTTGAGTCTCACATTTCTCATGAATTTAAATTTTTGAAAGAAGTGATGATTTAACGTAACAAAGATATATCTATTATCTAGTAGCTTATTAGTGTAATAATCTAACACAAATAAAATATTCTCAATTCTGACTTGCACTATTATAATTGTTAGTGTTCTCATTAATATATACAATCTAATGAGCAAAGTTTTGGAAAGACATATATAGTAAAGCTCGTAGTGGGGACGAAATCAATATTTCTCTTCGGGTGAACAAAGCATGAACCAGGGGTCAAGACGTCAAGCCTAATTTTGATACGGCCTAGCTTAATTTTTAGGCCCAACCAATGATTAAAAAAGAAAAAGAAAAAAAAGAAAATAGTGCACATTTTAATGTTATATAGTTGATTGTAGTATAGGCCTATAATGTCACTTCACTGAAATTACTTTCGTTTTTTCCTAGAACAATGATCAAATTTGATCATATGTAAACTAACTATTTAGCAAATATAAATAAAAAAAATAAAAAAAGAAGAAGGTAAAAGCACATACACGAACAACGAGAAGATAAATGAGCTACAGTAGTGTCAATATCAGTCGATAACATCATTATTTGCTAAGCTGAAAGTGTTGGAGTAAACTTATGGTTGTCATTTATAGATCTTATTCATGATGACAAATGATTATCTAATTGGAGCAAATCTTTTTTTATTTTGGTAATTAATTGAAACTAATCTAAGTTGTTCTTCTCTTTTTCGTTTCTTAATTATGAAACAAATCCTAGTTCTTTAGAGTCCCGACACACCAAAAGTAACGACAAACCAAAAAAAAAAAGAAGTGATAATCATAGTTTAGCGTAAAAAATTATATATATAAATTATCACATTATCTTCATGCTGTAGTTGGAGAGATTTGGCCGTTGATGGACTGAAAATCAAGTGGAATTATTTCTTCTTTTGGGCGACATGGTGGACAATCATCACGTCATCCATGGGAAGCTAGACTTGCATAGATTAATTGTTGAAAATTATACAACTCATGAATGGTTGAGATTTTAGTCCTTGGATTCATATCCTATTCAAAGAGGTTGTCTTCATGTAAGAAGTCTCCCAAACCCTACATATTCGAGCAGTCCGAATAGGTAGCTTCTGGACTGTCCAAACATCTGTCTGAATCAAATAAGGGACGGATGCTCTCTCACACTAGACTTATTACACCCGATTCGCATCCATTTTCCATGTACTTCTTGCCCTGAATACTACATGGATATTGGGAAATGCACTGGCTCAGTGGCTCTTGAGCATAGAAACAGACAGGAAGCCTAAGATCTGAAACTAGGACAATACCACGTGTTTGGTGGGGTTTTCCTGCTGGGATAACATATTTGAGAAATGATCCCTATACTCATTTCTCACAACAGCCCCACAACAAGCTGACGTGGCTAATAATATTTTATTATTTTTTTGTTTTCTTTTATTTTATTTTTTTAAAAAAATAATAAAATATTACCAGCCACATCAGCTTGTTGTGGGGCTGTTGTGAGAAATGAGTGTAGGAATTATTTCTCAACATATTAACATCCTCGTCCCCTCCAACCCAATATTTACAAAAAATAAAATTTCAATCAGCATGTAGTAAATATGAAATTAAACATAATCTATGTCAGAATTAATGCCTTCTAGTATTGTATCTCACTTAAAGCATCTCCAACCGAAATATATAAATGGCTCGTAATAGTTAAATTTAATTAGTATAAGTAATTTTTCGTTTTCAGCAGAATAAAATTTTTCCTTCTATAGCCTATTCACTATTCACACTACAAATAATTTTTTATTATTTTTCTCTTTTCATTTCTTTTTTTTTACACACTCTATCTCCCTCTTTCTTTGACACTATCTTTCACACAAAATAATGTTTAAGGAAGATAAAGAGTAAAATAAAAAATTTATTAGAGATAATATAAAAAAAACAGTAGTTAAAATATAAAGTATTATATTATGCATCCGAATTTCCTATAATTGAAAATTTTGAAAATTCTTCTCAATCTTCTGAAATTAATCCTCAAGTCTTATTGTAGGATATTGATCGAAGGGGCTCGAAAGGTCCACCCGTTTGAACAAATTGCTCCGATAGAAGTGCTCGAAGCTCCTGCCCAAGCAGAAAGTCCTTTTTTTTTTTTTTTTTTTTTTTTTTTTTATTTATTTTTTTATTTATTTTTTTCTCTTAAATTATTATTTATTTTAAAAGTTTAAATGAATAAAAATGAATAAATATAATAACTTAATCCATACATGAACATTTTTTACCCTACGAACGCTTGTACAGAAAGTTGCAGGTGATGCTAATCCCTATAAGATGATATAGGTGGGAGATGAAACTTTTACTTTTGCTTTATTTTCTGCGCCAGAAGCGGGCTAGCTAGGAGGAGTAAGATCCGTAGAAACAGATCATAATGAAGCGTCGTAGTACAGAAAGATGCTCTAAGCAGTAATGAAGGAGTGCCTTGCACTGCCACAAAGTGGTCCATCCAAATTCTACTTTTTCTTGACTCCTAAACGGCCAAACGAGCATGGCTCAGTAAGACCCAGCCGGCGCACGTTTTCGGTTCACATGCAAACTCTTCCTGGCCTATTCACTAGTCTCAGACATCTAGGCCGACCTAAAACTGTTGTCTATCTATATACATAAATGGAGCCAACAGCTAGCTAGCTGGAAACTAATCACAAAGAGCAGCAACTTTGGGATTTTCTGCAACTTTGGGTCTGCAACAACCGGCACTAGCTGTGAGTCTGTGATTAATGCCGTACTCCGTCTCATGTGGTCGTGTTTCAATCACGTTTTTTTCTTCGGGATTGAGACCAACCAGCTTACACCTTTCACCTTTGTATAAAAAATTTAAAAATTAGACTCCTAATGGTCGAATACTACAAAAAAAAAAAAAAAAAACAATTTTTTACTATTTTGTTTACGTAGTTAAGTGGTCATATGTAAGGTGATTCTCTACCTTAATTTATTTTTAAAAAATAAAAAAATTAAAAAATTAGTGGGGGTGGTGAAAAGTTGTATCTTTAAGTGGTATTCAATCATTACTCAAAAAATTATTTGTACTCATTACAGTGTCGTCCATGTAGTAATTCACGTTGTACTCTTATCAAATTTGAGAAATATGCACAACTATTCTACAATTTTAAGACACATCGGCCATATGCATATATCTCACTTCATGTGTTTTGGTTACAGGATTATTGTGCAATATGGATCGTGCATGAATCATATATATTTTTTTTTTTTATCAAATTTAGTTATTTTTAAAAAATTACGAATATGAAAATAATTTATTTTTTGAAATTATGTTTAGATGATTGAGAATACCTGAAACAAAATTAAAAAAAGTTGGATAAAATTCGAGTAGAATTTGATATTTGAAAAACAGTACTTAAAAAATATTTGAAATTTTTTTCTCACCCAAACATTTACCCTCAAGTGACTATTTGTAAAAGTGAGACGAGAATTTGCAAACTGACGTGGCTATTCGCCTGAAATTGTCTGACAATTATAGTTAAATTTAATTGTTTGATTGTTGATGTAATAAATGTTGTCGTAAAAAAAAAAGTAAAATAACCTTCAACCCAAAGCCCATATATCTTTGGGATGTACCCCCCAAATGAAAGAAAATGACCCTTTTTTTTTCTGGGTTAAAAGGTAAGGCTGGAAAGTCAAGTCAACATTTTAACTTGAGTCCACTCCGTAATGCCCAGATTGACAAGCCCGTGGGATTGAATCGAACTCGGGTTCTGAATGGATGGGCCTTCTTTTTCTTTCTTTTTTGGGTCCATTATAACACATGGGCCTTCTACGTCTTGCCCAAAGCTTGCTGATTAAAATCTACCCAAAATTTAGTATCACCTTCATGAAAAATCTATGAAGAAAGGTGGCAATTCAGTCTAATATAGAGAGATTAAGAGATTGGTGGCAATGGAGCCTAATATAGAGAGATTAAGACTTCGTTCGGCTCCGCATTTTTGCAGGCCGATGACACGTTTTTAAAGCAAAATTGTGAAAAGTCAACGTTTTCGTGCACTAAACAAGGAGTGCATTTTTTAAAATACGTGATTTTAAAAGTTGAACCGCTAATTTGCCAAACGCTTAAGTGTATTTTTAAATTGTTATTTGTTTTAATTGAAACTAGTGGAAACATTCATGTTGACTGCTGTATTAACTCGTTAGTATAAAATTACATAGAAATGATAGGTGAGAAGGGGACCTGGTAGGAGAGGGGAAAAAGTTAGATATTAAGTCAAAAAACCACTTAAAACGAATTTCTGCCATCATCAAACCGTAGCTATCAGGCATCAGTCTTGCACCCATTATCAAATAGTACAACTTTGTAGGACTAAAATGAAAGGAAATCCAGCCTAATCTGATCCAATCTGATGCCCATTGTGATTAGACCCCATTTACTTATCTGCACCAAACTTTAACTGAATAGACTTCAAAAGAAAGAAAGAAAATGACAGATATCACGAAATTTACTGTTCGGCATCAAGTGTGATTTTATTTTTTTTTAATGGAATATATCTATTCGAACAGGCTTTCAGATAGTTCAACTGCCAATTTAAGTAGATGAGTCCTATAGAAACTCTCTTTATATTTACTTATAAAATCGGTAACCATTCGAAGAATAAATGAATGGAGATCCGAATACGAGAGAAAGTGACAATTCAGCACTACCACCGGTTATTCCAAGTGTTTGATGATTGGAGTCAAAAGCCTGGAACAAAGGTTACAAAGCATTGATTTTGACACCCATTTTCGAGGGGGGTTGGGCATAGAAGTCAATTTTTCACATGGGGGGCTATGTGTTCTGCTGAGGAAACCTGTCGTTTTCAACAAAAATCGCCATTTTTATGCGGTGGATCGGCACACTATCAATGCAATAATTCAACGTGATCAAAGGGTTTAATAAGTAGTGGTGCTCAATTGCATCACTCCCTTTTGCAGCCTCACCGTCAGAACTATGCTCACCACGGACTCAATGGTGCCATTTACTACATATTGAAGTGCTTTTGACCAAGTGGGGATAAAGAATCTACGAGGGTTTTTTTTTTTTTTTTTTAAAAAAAAAAAATAAATAAATATTTCCTACGCTTATAGCACACTTTTATTCTTACTGAATTGATGTGGCAGTTTTTATTAATCCTTGAATTATTATTTAGTTTAACAGTAGCTTATGAGCATTGCCACATTATCCCAGTAAAATGTAAGTGTAATATATAGCATTACACTTTTGTTTGTTTTTGTTTTTTTTTTGAAGGAATAGATTAATTGAAAAGTGACACACATTTGTCTTTTTGAGGGGGATCTCAATTCGGGTAGTATAAAAGAGGGGATTGTGGAACTCACCTGTTCTTGGCAGTCTAGAATGTACAACCTACTTACTCGGGGTAGGTGGTCCCCACAGTCACCTTTTTTCAGGTTGTCTAAATTTCACAAATATTTGGCACGCCTAATTTCAGGAGATCTCTCAATTCTTGTCTTTTACTTAGATTGAGATTTCATATAATTAACTATTTGAATCGAGATAAGATACATTTACAACTTTTGTATAACTCCAACAAATTTTTTTTTTTTTTCAAACTAACTATTGAATCTTTTTTTTATATGTTGGTCCTACATATCAAATGGTTGATTTTTAAAAATAAAAATTATTGGAGTTGTACAAAAATTGTAAACGTATCATATCTCATCTGAACTACACGCAATTTGAACACCTCAAACCGTCCTGAGCATGTGAATCTCAAAGCCACATTCTCTCTGTGGATTGTCTAAAGTATGTGACAACCTAATTATAGAGAAGCCTTATTCCTTTTACTTGACCCTAGGAAGAGGAACCCATTGGCCGTTGGTTTGATATATGGCTCATTGAACGTAGAGCAATGGGTCATAGGTCAAAAGCGAACAGGCAATAGCAATTATAATGGTTTGACCTGTAGTTGGGCATGCCTTTTATATTCTAAAACAGCCTAAGCAACTGTGAATATTGGGGTTGGGGGTATATATTATAGCCTTCTTTCTACCTAAAAATTGGACAGAAAACAAAGGAGTGAAAGGTTCGAAATCAAGTCAAAGGGTCCATAATTTGTGTAGGATATGGAAGGAGCTTGACTTCCCCTCTATGGCCCATCCAACAGTTGTTGTGCTACCGGCTTAATTATGAACCTCTTCGAAGATCACTGCAACTAAGCCCAAAGCAATCATTTGATTTATACTTTAATCCCCTTTTTTTTTTTCTTCTTCTGGGGGTATACGGCAGCCCAATATAATACGATCTAGGTTATATGATCAATTACTGGTCAATTGCCTAATATAATATAGGGTACATAACCATATATTGATTAATTGTCTAATATAGTATGAGCCATAAATTATCGGCAATAGTGTTTTGTGAGCCTAATTTGCAGATTTATGGTTATAATAGATTACCTGCATCATGGGCTCTTAGAAATTTCACTTTGACCGAGTTGTAGGCATCTGCTTGTCGTTTGGCGGGATCATGGCCGTTCAATGACCTTTTGACCGTGTAACGTCAATCCCTTAAGCTTTACTCAATGCTATTATTTGGGATTGTGTTCGTCTAAATGACAATCTCTTAATGATTTGTTTATTGAAAGTAACTTATGTAGGTTCATCTTTTTCGAATTGGACCTTTTTATTATCATTATTATTATTATTATTATTTGTTCTTGAAGCAAATGTGAATACTCTTTTTGGGTCTCAAAAAATCAGCCTTCAACAGGTATTGTAAGGTATTCACTATTCATGATTGAGGCACCTATGAAGGATCATTCCCCCTTAACCACCCTCCCCAAATTTGTTAAAAAGAAATATTATAATTTGTTTAATCTCCTCATGATGGTCCCCTAACAAAAAATTCAGTGTAGCCAAACGCCTCAAATCAAACTTTTGGTTCTGACCCTAGTCGCATGATCTCCACAAGAGGGTCGTGGAGACGATATGACCCACCGCCCACAAAGGTTGCCGAGAGGGGGTCTTGGGCCTTTATGACCTCCACCCTTAACTGAGGGGTTGGTCTCCATGGCCAAACACCCATGGCGAGCCATATGGAGGAGACTACAACTTATTCTTCTTTTCTTTCCTCTTCTTCCTTTATTAATTTATTAACCTAATGATGTAATTGTATATTCATAATCATTTGGGCTATTTATTAGATGAAAAAAAATCAATGTAGGTCTTGATTTACAAATGCCGGTAATACATTTCTCAAATTTATTAATTGGGGGTCTGAATAGTCAATATCTTGTATCAAAAAGCACAAAAGATCAAGGATAACACAAGATTAACAGCTTTCAACTTCTTAATCTTTTCATTTTATTTTTTATCATCTCGTTCTCAAATGTAATTGGTGGAGGAACAGGACACATGACACATCCTATTTGAAGAAACACTGCCGGCTTGTTTGAAAAGAACAAGAACGGAACAGAACTGTTCACATTTTTTTTTTTAAAATGTTTTTTAATAACAATCAACGTCAAAATATTTTAATTTTTTTAATTTTTTATATTATATCAATAATTTTTTATTACTATTTAAATAAAAAAATTTACTACAATTTAAAACTTTTTCATTTTTTTATATAATTTTTTTTTATTTTATATCACATCATCATTTTTTACTAATTTTAAAATTAATAACCTACCACTCTGTCTTGTAGTTCTGTTCTGCACTCGCCCAACATACCCTACATCCCCGTGACAATCACATCCAATTTATCCGCAATAAATTATTCTCTAGTATTACAAAGTTTTTCTCTTTCCACGTACGTACGTGCTGTTTGGTTAAGGTTGCTGGTTACCAGACAAGCTATCGGGAAAAACAGTGGTTAAAGACAAAATCCAAGCAGGGGAAACAGAGAGCAAGTGGAACACTACTTTGCTATGCTTTCACGTGGTCTCCTGCCATTTATCACGCCCGCAACTTCCTACCATCATTCAATTGTTCACAACCATTTTTTTAAAAACAATAAATAAATTACATATCAGAATTTGATCCTGATCGTTGAACAAAATTAAGAGAATTTATTTTTATTTTTAATGCAAAAATATATTATAATGTGTCACTACCGGAAAAGCGTTCACCCTTGTATTTCTAGCGCAGGCGATGCCTCTTCTATTAGTGCTGCTTCCTCCTATGCCTCCGCTCGGTCAACTTTCTCCGGAACTATGCTCTGAACTATGAGAGCTTGCTCTCGTTTCATGTTTTTAAGAGCAGTTCATCGATCCCTTATTTTGGTCAGACCACTCCTGGTGTTCGAACTAGTTATTAATGGTCAGCTTCATTGGTACCCGTTGAGGATCCCGGAGATTCCTAGAATGGGAGGGCCCCCATCAATCACCTCCACCTCCTTAAAAGTAAGAGCTACAATTGAAGCTCAAATCTTCACGAGCCCTTCTATACATCCTCTCCTTATTAACCTTTTTAGAAAACTAAATCAAAAACCCCAAAGAAATAAAATAAAATCTCCTTTTGTATTTTAAATTATTTGTTAGTGCATTTATTTTAAAAGAAATCATACTATAGACTACATTTTTATCTCACAATATTAATACGGCAATCTTAACTAATTATTCAATTTTTTTATCTTTTTTTTTTTTAACAAAGAGTAGTCTAAAGGTAGTTGAAACTATTACTTCAATATTGTAAAATAATTTAGAAATAAAAATTGTAATTTCTAACCTTACCCATAAAAAAACAAAAAATCAATCGTAGCAAAGTACAAATAAAAACATTGACATTTGCTGTCAAGAAAGTATTATTGAGATAATGGACAATCATGGTGGAATTTCTCTACAATTTTCCATTAATTAATCAATAATAAATCATAGAATTTACAAAAGTGGCCCATAATCCCTAATCATCACTTGTTTTTCTTTGCTTGCACGAAATTCAAGTGCCTCTCACATTTTTTTTCTTTTCTTTTCTTTTTCTCGCCTCCACTCCGATCCGAACCCGGGACGACTCGGTGCATTTGCCGTCTCCTTAGCATTCTCCGGAGCATTACAGTAATTACTCACAACCCCAGTACCCAATAATAATATATTCCCCCACCCCCCACCCCAAAAAAAGAAAATAAAAAGAAAGGGTAAAAGGGTAAAACCACCTGTACTGTGAAAACCCATTTGCAAACCCCAACTCGGATAACTCGGTCCAGTCAAACCCGGGTGGAGAACCGGAAACCGATTTCTTCGTTTACCAGATGGTTTTCTCGGCGAACGCATGAAGCAACGGCCGAGACTCGGGCCAGAAGTCGAGGTTGTTCCGGACGCCCGCGTGGCAGTACCTCTGAAAGTCCTCGAGGTTGGCGAACCGGGCAGAGTTACCTGAATCGGACCGCGAGATGAACCGGAGGACCTCCTCGAAGAGCGACTCGTCGCATGGAATTGCGAGTGGGCCTTGGTTGGCGAATCCGTACTCTTCCTCGGCCTGGACCAGGAGATTCTTGAAGACGGGGTGGTTCAGGTACGTAGCGCGCACCACGAAGCGCCTGCAGCTGGTGCCCACGCAGACCGCCACGTGGCCGGCGGGCACGTCGGACGGGATGCGGTTGGCCGACGACAAGCGGGCTTTGTTGCGCCACCGCCGCAACATCTGGCGGAGCCTCACAATGTGGCGGATTTTGTTGCATTTTCCCAGCCCCGCTGACATTTTTTCTCGGGAAAGTGACGGAAAAACAGCGACCAACTCCTGTTTGGTGTTTGTGAGTTTCGGTTTTCTGAGAAAGATGTGAGTAATGTTGGAGGGTTTGGCATAATGGGAGAGACGTGGGTTATATAAAGATACGGATTGGAAAGTACCCTTGGTTTTGGAGATAATTACGAGGTTCTGTTTGCTGTTTCTGCAGCCAATGTTTTTTGAAGGGCAATGATTTGCTGACTCGGGGTAGGGTTAGTTGAATAATACGATCCCGTATTTTGGACGAAGTTAAGAATGAGTAATTTATAATTATTTATTTATTTACGGTGTTAGCTGGGTTTTTTTTTTATTATTATTATTTTTTTTTTCTTCTGGTGGGTTGGTATGCACTTCTACTTACCAGTATGTGATTATTGAAAAGTATAATTTATTTTCAGTATAAACATTTAGCTTCACAATGAGTGGGAATTTGGACGAAGATTCATTACAGTTTCGCTCCTCTAATTTTATAGAAATTTTAAAAGTCTAAAATAGCAGGTTGTGGAATTTACCTGTCTCGAGTAGTTTAAGGTGCTGAGTCCACCTATCTGGGCCCACGTCCATTTTTTCTTATACTGTTTGAATTTTTGTGAAATTCCAATTGCCTAATTTTAGGGGATTTCAATTTTGAGAAATTTTTAGTAAGAGCTAAGGTTGGGTTATTATAATTCATCCTATACATTTACTTTATTGAGTAAGGGTGTGTTTGCCCCTACAATTTTAGCACGACAAAAGTGCAACTTTAAACAAAGTCGTAGAAAATATATTGTTAGTCTTGCTATTTTTTTTTTTAATTATTTAACAAAGCCGGATAAATACCACAACATCAATCCAATGATATAAGAGTATAGTATGTAAGTATGAAAAATGTTAGATTTACAACACCAATACAACAACTGCACAACAACCCTTCATATGAGGGTGGACCCCACACACTAGGGCCCACCCTCATGTGAGGTGTTGTTGTGATGGTGTAGTGCAAGAATCAAATAAATTTGCTATTGTTTTTTTTTTAAAATAATAATAATAATAATGGTTTAAGTATAAGATATTAATGCTGTAATTTATAATTAGTTTTTTTTTTTTTTGGTATGAATATTATTGAAAGAAATCATTGATCATGTTATTGCTATCATGCTATGTTTTGATCAAACTTTAAATGCCAGACAGCCCCCCAAAAAATTGGTCCATTGTGAATTAGGGGTGTATTTTTTAGTCATTTACTCACACAAAAAAAAAGAAAAAGAAAAAAAGAAGGTATTTCTTAATAACTTGTGAACTAGTAAGTACTAGTGTAGTCAATTCCCAGTAAATAATAATAATAATAATATTATTATTATTATTATCTGAGCCCAAAAAGATTACTACCATCGAATGCCATTGAGTAATGCTATATATATTGTATTTTATTTTTGGGAAAAGTACACATAACCCCCTCAAACTACCACTCAATTGTCAATGTACCCCTTAAACTACCAATTGTGTCAATCTCCCCCCCTAAACTACCAGAAAATGTCAATGTTCCCCCTAAGACCAACAAAAAGACAAAAATAACCCTAATTTTTTTTTAGTAAGACAAAAATGTCCTCATAAATTCAAAAAAGTTAAAACTAAAACTAAAAAACTTAAAAATAATAATAATAAAAAATTAAATAAAAAACGAAAAAAAAAATATTTAAAAAAAAGAACAAATTTTTTAATTTTTTTTTAAAAAAGTAAACAAAAAATAACTGATTTTTTTTTAAAAAAAAAAAAAATGAAAAAAAAAAAATAAAAACCAGTTTTTATTAAATTAAAAAACGAAAAATAACAAATTTTTTTAAAGAAAAAAAAACAAAAAATAACTGAAATTTATTTATTTTTTTAAAAAATAAAACAAATGAAAAGAAAAAAAAACAGTTTTTATTAAATTAAAAAACGAAAAAGAACATTTTTTTAAAAAAAAAAAACGAAAAAGAACAATTTTTTTTAAAAAAAAAATGGAAAAAAAACTGAAAATTATTATTTAAAAAAATAATAAAAAGCAGTTTTAATTTTTAATTTTTTTTTTGGAATAATTTTTTGTTATTTTATATTTTTTTAATAATTTTTTTTAGTTTTTATTTTATTTTAATAATTTTATGAAGGGCATTTTTGTCATTAGGGGGACATTGACATTTTTTGGTAGTTTAAGGGGGGAGATTGACACAATTGGTAGTTTGGGGGGTACATTGACAATGATGTGGTAGTTTGAGGGAGTTATGTGTACTTTTCCCTTTATTTTTTGAAGACAACTTGATCAAGTAAAGAGATGGTATACAGCTTTACTCAGCGGATGCTTCTCTATATGAAAGTTAAAATGTGATCAGCTTATGCGCAAATATAAATTTGGGTACAAATTGTTGCAAAACTAATGACGCGAACTACAGAAAAATGAAGAAAGAAGAAAAATAAAATTGTATAGAAAGAATATTTGGCAGGAAGGTGAATGTAAATCTGTCTCTTAGATAAATATTGTCTCTCACTTAAACAATAGGTTTTGCAAAAGGGAATACAATAATTTTGTCCTCAGGATACAATACTGTCCAAATGTAGGGTGCAGATCACAAATTCTGAACACTACTCTGAATATCGAAATTCTGTAACAACAGAAAAGATAAAAAAGAAGAGAATAACAAAGAACACTTAAATCTGCTGGAAAATATAGTTTTTATCTAAAAAACTCAGAATCAGTTTACAACAGTTTTTAACCGTTGAAAAAACAATTAGAAAATATAGTTTCTGACGCAACTAGCATAACTAGTACATGTATACTCAAAATCTTATTCAATATAAGAGCTTGATAAATGCTTATAAAGCACAAAAATTACTCATAGCTTTTCAATTTAGGACAAAAAATAATAAAAAGAAATAGAGAAAAATTTAAATATTCAAATTTAAGATAAACTTAAATTTCTATATATATTCAAATAAGAGATAAACTTAGATTTTCATGAAATAATTTTCAACACAAAAATCTATTTGTTAATTTTATTTATTATAAAGAGTTTTTAATTAATTTTTATTGTTAACGTGATATTTGTAATTCAGTAAAATTACCGGGACCGAATTTAATTTAAAAAAGGAAAAAAGAAAAAAAAATGCTTTAAATTTCAGTCGTAATTGATGTGATTAAACTACGAGTACTGCCGCCTTTCGTATAAAAAAAACATCAGGAGTAGTGCCGCAGCCGCCGAGGCCAAAGAGAAAAAGTGTGGGAAAGTAGAGAGTCTTTGAGCTGTCCGTGCCGGATGCCCACCCACATGCGTGGTTGGAACTAAAAGGTTCCCCCAATGCCCCTCTCTCTAGGCTCAAGCAGTAGTTGAGGCCAATGAAAGATGCTCTTTTCGCTCTCTTCATACTTAAAAAAATTCAGGTCCCCCAAAGGCAGCCATTTTGTATTCTCCAAATCTGACCATTTCCCATGTGCAAGGATGCCCCATCTTTCCATTTCTTTAAACCTCCACAAACAAACAGCCAAACTGTTTCCTCTCCTAATCAACTCTTTTCCTCTATATTCAGCATCTTACCCAATCGAATTTCAGCTTAATTTAAGTGTGAAGTTCTTCCGGATATGGATTTATTTTGTTCAAAATGGTTAGCAATGAGTGAGCGGGCTGCTTGATACATGTGAATCTCATAAATATTCTCTTTAACAATCCGAACAACAAAATTACTAAAAAAAACTATCTCTCCTTCGATGGCGACAGTTCAAGTCGCCATCTAGATTAATCATTTTCACTATTCTCATGATGCCCTAAAGATTTTCCAAGGTCTCAACTCCACTAATTATATGACTTGAGAAATGCAGTCAAGATGGGCCTATATGGGATCCATGGGTCCACGTGCATGTTATGCTTGTATGGTACATCCCCCATAACTTCTGGTTAGCATAGCCACTACCCCACCTGTTAAGATTTAAGGATCATAGCATTTATTTTCATTGTTCAATATTCTCACCAGATACACCTCCAAACAAAATCCATGAACAATTTTAAGACCCCATTTGCGCAACATAAAATATGGCCATGCTCGTTGAAATTTTTAAAGTTATGTTGTTCTTCACACCAGTTGATATGACATGTTTTAAGCAATTTTTTATGTTAGGCACTTAACAAAATATATATATATATAGCAACTAAAAGTCTAAAAGCACGTCACGTCAACCAATATAAAATATGTATGATTAATGAACTTGAAGAGTAACATTACTCAAACTTTTATTCTGAGTCATTTATGTTCAGTTTTCAAAATAAAAACATTACAAACAATCAAAAACACAATGCACTCATATTCTCTATAACATTCGAACACATTTTCAAACTAAAAAAAAAAATCTCCAAACACATTGACAAAGATAATTTTATGTTCCTAGAACAAATAGATTTACAACTCAAAATACAAAACATTGCTCAAAACCCACAATATATTTCCACATTTATGTTGTATCGGAACACCTTTTCAAACAAAAAATAAAAATTATTCTCTAAAACTTATTAACAAACATACTCATTATAAAATCCTCCAAATACTCGCGAATCATATCACATACATGACACATTAATCTCTTCTATTTGTTTTCTTCTTCAATTTAATTCCCATGTTCCTTGTTTCTTCTAGACAAAAATTGTAGAGGCAGATTTGGGGAATATTTGCAGGATTTCTGGAACAAGGGCAATCTCGAAATTACACAATACAGCCAAGGCTATTTTTCAGCCTTGCGCATCTCTTGGCTGGGGGTTTATTATCCACTGCGACCCGATCGAGCATGTAAAAAAGCTCGAGCCCCTAGGTATCCGGGACCCACTTCTCGAATGACGTGGCATTTCAGTACGGTTATCTAGGAATACCGTTAAATCCACGCACTGCCAAATGCTGACATGGCACCGACTTCCGTCTTGGGAGCCATTCCAAAGGGGTCCTTGAGTGGGACCCTTGAATAAAAGACCCCCCCCCCCCCCCAAATTGGACCCAATTGGGGTTATAATATTTTATGTGCTCACGGAGAGAAAGAAAAGAACACTTGCAACAGTCGCGGAAGGACTTGGCAGTACTTTTGAGAAAGGCCGTCCAGGTTCGGAGCCGCTTAGTTGTACTGAACGGTGTCACGGGCCTCACGGACCCACGGCCCTTCGTCTACTTCTCGTACGGGCAGCTTGTAATTTTTAAATCTTAAAGTGAAAATGTAAAACTCCTACCTTATATTGCACTCACACCCAAATTCAATGTACCGCGTTTTAACGAATAATGCTAGAAATAATTTTTTTGTCACTTTTGTATCCCTCAAAAACTGATATAATTTTTAAAATTATCATTAAACTTATGATTAATCACTATTGAATTTTGATCAAGTAGTGATTTTAAAAGTCACATCATTTTTTTAAAAACACAAAAGTGACTTCGAAAATTATATCAGTCACTTAAAACACGTTAGGTTAACTAGTGTGAAAAGTAATTAAACAACTTTTGACCCATTTTGGTGTGCGATTGAAATGTGTGGAGATTATTTTTTTAGTGGTTAATGTGTTTTTCAGAACAAAAACAATATTTCTTATTAAATTTAACAACTCACGTTATATGTAAATGAGTGTCATATAAATAGACATGTAACAACTCACGTTTAGGTGGCTGACTTGGTAAGTGAAGCAATGGGTTAGGAAAAAAGGACAAAGAAGTTAGGGAAACATCAATCAAAGGTGTTTATTAGTTTGGAAATGTGGAAAGAGGACGTGTGTTTCCCCATAGTTTTAGTTATAATAGAAAAACTTTTGTTGGTAGTTTGTACTAGTGTTTGCTTTTTGGGGGGAATCTATTTATCCTTTTGTCACGACATCTAGGGTTTAAGGTAAATAGGTTGGATTAAGCTGACAATCTTGGCTGCAATATGATTATAGTAGTATAATTCCCTAGCTGGCACATGCTAAGCTTGTTTAGAGACATAATAATTACTATTTCTTTCAGAAAAAGAGATGTCTTATCAGATTTATCTTTTGAATTTTATATCTCACCCACTTTCGGTGCATGCCAAAACAGCCTCCAGAGTCCAGACACTGCCACGTCGCTGGTGTGAATTAGTTTGATGCATTTGTAATTTGAAACATTTAAAAAAAAAAAAAGAGCTTGCAGCTATCTTTTTTGGATTAAGATTTTTAACCCCTCTCTCTCTCTCTCTCTCTCTCTCTGAGGACTTCATTGAAAAGAGGGAGAAAAACTTCTGAGTTTGGGTTGCCGGAGGAGGGAGGTCCCTCCCTCCTCTCAGATTTTGTTCCTCCCTGGGTTAGCCTAGTGGAGGCTAGAGTCTCCCAACCACTAGGGTTGTGAAGTTTTGAGTCCCCCTGGACTTGTTCCAGTGTGGTTTTAGTCCTCCTAGTCTTTTTGGACTATGGAGTGTGTTTGTTTTTTAGTTTTTTAGGTTTCTTTGTTTCTTGGCAGGAAAACACTTCAGAGAGGAGCCGGAAGGGGTAGCTTCCGTCGTACGTGTCGCCGGCGGAACGATTTGGGGAGTCTCAATTTTTATCATTTTTTAGTTCCAGATCTGCTCTGTTCTGCCACTCTCTAGTCGACACGCGCCCCCCAGCCTTGCTCGCCGTCGTCCTCCAGCTCTGCCGCTGCTAGCTACGGCCGATATACTCACCGTTGACCGGCGCGTGGTCGACACGCGCCAGGGGGTTAGTCACTCCTTGGGCCGCGCGTGATGACCACGTTTCCGCCTCTATTGCCATGCTTGGTGGCGTTCGGTGGATCTGGTGTTCGGTTGCTGCAGGGGAGTTGCCGTCTCCGGCGGTGCTTTATTTCGACGACAGCTCTTTCTTTGGGTGGTTTCCTGTTCTTGATTGCAGATTGTATTTGATAGTTTGCTTTGTGTTAGATTTAGCCTAGTCTTTGATGATTTGTGACTGACTCCATAGTGCAAGTAGAGGTTCAAATGTCAACGCAGAGGCACATTTCTATTGATTAGGTTTATTTGTAGCAACTATCGGTATAATCTGAGTTTTAGGGTAACTGTAAGGGGACATTTGTATTATTATGAGTCCCTTATTGGTCTGAGTTTGTTTATGACTGTAACTATGTTACCCTTTGGGTGTTTAATGAAATGATTACATCTTCCCTTCAAAAAAAAAAAGATTTTTAACGAATTTCTGTTCAAATTACCAGTAATTTAGACAGTACATTATAAAAAAAATATATGAAATTTATTTGTTTAAATAAATTTTGGACTATACGAACACTTATTTGAATAAGTGAATTTCATACGGACCCTTTCACATATCCTAACAACTTAAATTGCTGAAATTTTTTTTCATCTTCCTTGCTACAGGGAAAATTAGATTGGAGACTGTAAGAGTATTCCAATGGGACTTTCCTATCTGAGTAGGGGGGTTCAAGTTCAATATATAAAATATTTAATTAAAATATGAAGTGAAATACGAAGACAGTTCAAATCTCTCCTATTATATCAACTAGTATTTGATTTAGAATAAGCGGCAAGCACGCTAGATGTCACTATGTGTGTTAAGAAGTGAAATTTAGTCATAAATATGTTGTGCAAAGTTAGAGCATTCACACATCTAGCTAATCAAAGCTTATTTTAGCTAATCGGGATGCAAAATTTGGATGAAAAATCACCCACATCCGAGTCATTCAACTGACTATTTAAACAACAAATTTAGTGAATTGTTATAGTGCTCACCAAATATATATATATATAAAAAGAACCTTCACAATAAAGGAATTTCTAAGAAATAATATTTAATGTAATAGTGGAGGTAGATACTTAAAATAAATAAAGAGAAAAAAGATGGAAGTATTTTAAAAAGGTGGGTAGATAAAATAGTAATATCTTAATTAGAAAAGAAATAAAATTAGTAGGCGGGATGTAAATGTTATGAGAATTCACGTTTAGCACAATAATTAATTAATAACGGAGGCCCTAACAGTCCGGCGTTTTATTAGGTTGGCTGTTGGCATCACTGACTGAAGATTTATTTCGTGATTGACTGAAGATTTGTTTCGTAATTTCAATCAGAAAGTACATACTGCAACTGCAACACCACATGCATTATCTCATATTAAGTTGAAGAGAAATGATTAAAACACTCACACTGTACAACAATGATACAACATCAAGGCACAATGAAGTAGGGCCCATACATGAACCTCACTCCATTGTGCCTTGGTGTTGTGCCATTGTTGTATAGTGTGAGTGTAAGGATCACTCCTCTAAGTTGAATATATTCGAATGGGAGATCTTACACGTGCTAAATATACAATTTATCACCCTTAACTAATAGTTATTTGTTACTAAACGTCACGAATCGACAAGTGTCATAATTTAACCTTTCAAACGGTTAGTATGTTATTACTTAGTCAAATCCGTCAATTTTGACCGTTATTATAGATGAAAAATCAAAATTGACCAAAATATTTCGAGAATGTCCTTATTTTGACCATTGAAAAACTAAAGTTATCATTTGTATTTAAAGGAATGCTAGAGTTTCTTCTAGTATTCACCTGAAAAAACATAAATGTAAAAAAAAAAATTACATTTATGTAATTCTGGATGACATGGATGTAATTTTTTTTAATTTTTTTTATTGCATTTATATCCTTTTAGATAAACACCAGAAGAACACTAAAAGAGCTCTAACATTCCCCTTGTATTTATTAATTAGAAAAAAAAAATCTTTTTAATAAATACAAAGGGTAATTCCTTTTTTAAAAAAAAATAAATAAATAAATCTTTTCTACTAATCAATAAATACAAAGGTTAATTTTTGTTTTTTAATGGTCAAACTAGGGGTATTTTCGAAATACTTTGGTCAACTCTAATTTCCTGTCTAACATAATAGTCAAAATTAACTGATGTGACTAAATAATAATAGATTGGCAGTTTGAATGGCTAAATTATAATACTTGTCGGTTCGTTGTATTTCATAAAAATAATAATTATTAGTTGAAGGGACTAAATAATATTTAATCATTAATTTAATTAAATATTTCAAATCTCACTTATTTTAAAAAATAAGTCGTTAATGAATTATATATTGTCGTATGTCACTTGGGAGTCGCATAGGATTGAGAGTCTCTGTCTTCGGACTTGATTTTGGTGTTTCAATACTTGAGACAATTATGATCTGAAAGAATCTGAAGGTGCTCTGCTATAATTTTAGCCTTTTTGATGATTAATGGGCTGATGCTGAATGTTCTAAGAGTTTGAGAGCGTTTGGCCATGTGATTTCACATGTCAAACCCTTAGTTTTTAATTAAAATTGAAGAAATTAGTTATTAAACAAAAAAATATAGTTTGAAAACATAAAAAAAATGCAAAAATATATATATAAAAAAAAAAAAATGTTTTTCACAACAATCAGATGGGTATGTTTTTTGAAAACGTACCATTTTAAAGGTTGCACATTTTGAAAACGCACAATTTATAAATTTAAGCTTAATATAATATATTATGAGAGTTACATGGGAATTATTTTACATGTAGGGGTTACATGGGATTAATTTATAGGGTTACATAAGAATTATTCTACATACGAGAATTATTTAGAAATTGCTTACTACGTTTAAAATAAAACAATTAATAGTCCAAGGATATTGAAAATTTGAAATTGCTTTGAAGTTGTGAGAACATATACCATGCACCTCTACAATTCCAACGGTCGATCTTGTAGGTCTTTTTTCTTAATAACCTTCCAGCTATGATTAGAATAACAAACTTAGGCAGGCAAAATTATTATTTTATTTAACAAAATTAATATATTAAATGGCTATTGTAGCAAAGAAAAGAGAAATCCAAAAATAAAACAAGTAAGATCTCCTCCAACCTAACCAGTATAATGAAAATATAAACACAAAGACATCGGTGTTAGAATTTATGATAAGAATAGAAGAAATAGGCCAAAGCACGATCCAAAGGGATTTTGGTGTGTCGGCCAAGATAAGGGCCACTGTTGTGACCGGTGGTTTTACAATCAAGTCAAAGAGGCCGGACGAACTCTTCGGTTGAACTGCATAGGTAGGATCCGCAACCGCAAATAAGTGAAACTTGAGCACTGGCGCAGTCTGTGGTGACAATAGCACTAACACCGATTGGACGAGGAAATGCATGTAGAGGAAATATTGTCAAATAGAAAGCGTGATAAATAGACATTTTTAGAATACACATTTTATATATAGTGATTTATATCAATAGGTGGGTAACAATTTTGTTTTTCGAATTGCTAGTAATTCGAACAATAAATATGAAAAATGTATTTACAAGTCTCACCTACCCAAACAGATCTAAAGCAACCCGCCTAATTGTTCAAACCTATGAGTTCCATCAAAATTCTTTTACATTTCCTACTCGAATAACTAACAATACTAACAACAAAATATTAAAAATCGGGATCCAATTATCAAATCAAATTCCAAACACTAATCCAAGAATAGTTGGTGGGTGCAGGAGAGCGAGCTTAAATGAGTTTATCAGAATAACTAAAGTAATTTGCAACTAATTGTATCATAATTCATAATGGGGTCGTATTCATGGTGGTGTACATCATGTGCACCTTTAAAGTTTAAACGTAACCCTTCATATTTGATAACGAAAAGGTACACTTGTGGACCATATATATATATATAAGACCTGATTTTGCTATTATAATGTTTGACTAATATTATTTTGATCAGTTTTCTCCATATACTTCCTTAGTTTTAGATGTTGACCCATAAATATATATATCCTCTTTTTGTTCTATACTTGTATAATTAGGCTGACAGATTGAGAACAAATTGTGTAATTAGCAATAAATCTGATGAGCTAGTTCATTATCTGGCATGGCTATTAACATAAACACCATTTCGTACACAAATAAAAGTGTCATGGTTTTTCTAACAAAAATAAAAAATAAAAAATAAAAATTAAGAATTCTCTTTCCTTTATTTTAGGGAAAAATCAAATTTAATGCCTAAATTTTCATGCAATTTTAATTTATTCCTTAAGTTTTCGATTTCAATAATTGGGTCGTCGAGTTTTTCTTTGGTTCTAAATAAGTCATTTCATCAACAATCTGTCTAATTAATTAATTGTATGTTACATCAGACCAATTAATTTAGACACGTTTAGTACACGGAAGGTCATGTATATATCCACTAGCTATATGTGCGATGTGGCATAGTTACATTAAATTACATATATAATTTTTTATTTTTTATTTTTTATTTAGGTCAAATTACATATAGTTATAGCGTTAGTGTTGACACAAATAGATAGCAACATTGTGCAGGTGCCCTATGAAGAATTGAGTCACTTCATAGAGCCTTTTACAGAAAAATTGAAGACACTATTTACTTCTGTAGTCTGTGACTCTGTTGGAAGGAAACATCACTACAGGCTACAGCCACCAAGATATAAAGAAAAATGTGGTCATGAATTTTCATGAAATTATGTAGGGTGCTGATGTACTGTAAAGGCTGTAAAGCTGGAGGTTGAATGGATTAGGATATACTACAATTTGAGCAGTATATGTGAAAGAATTTATATGAGACTTATTCGTTCAAGTAAGTGGTAGGATAGTTCAAAATTTATTTGACTAAGTAAGTCTTATATGACATTTCTCACGATGTTCTACTTAAATTACTAGCAATTTCAATAATAAATTGTTGGAAATCGATCTGAATCCAAATTGAACCTCCATTGCCCACCTTTGGACCTACAATTTGAAGGTGGCAAGAGGAAACAGCATTTGTAATATATGATATTGCAATGTAATCCCACAACAAATTAGTGCTACCAAAAGCTTTAACAATATATTAACTATTAACTATTTATTGTTAATATAAGCAAAACATTTTCTACTATTCTTCTCCCTCTTCTTCTCATCAACTAAAAGTGTATTACTCAAAAAAAGAAAAAAGAAAAAAGAAAAAAGAAAAAAGAAAAAAGAAAAAAGAAAAAACTGAAAGTGTATTAGCTATTTAATTCAAGGCTATTGTACACGACAAATTTTGAGCCCAAAAATAAAAATTCATTAGAAACATTAATTTTCTGGACAAATTAATTTCTATCACTTGAATTTCAATAATAGATCACAATCTCTATCAAAAATTATTTCCAAAAGAAGTACGGTTCCTCTTATTTCTCTCTTCAAAATGAAGACGAAAAACATACCCTTAATCTTTATATTGGATTTACTTGCTGCAGTGGTCTTTTTATTTTATTTTTTTCAAAAAAAAAAAAATAGTAATAGTATGCCCAAATTAAATGACATTGTAGGGGATGGCAATTCGAAATTAGAGGGTCATATAATTAAGAAATACTTGAATATATATATATATATATATATAGAGCACAAAAAAGCAATAATATTCTATTTGGACCGACCACATGATAAAGGGATCGAAGGGCATGCACTTTGTCTTTCTGTGAAATCAAAGGAGATCCAGGACAGCAGTACAGACACAAGTGCAGTAGCACGTACCGGATGGATCATCCACCGAAACAAACCGACCCCTTTGGAAACGTTGTCAACGCACGCCCACGCCCACAACCATAAACCTAGCTTTTTCATGTTGCAGCTTTTTCAGGCTATAATTTGGACGGTGGCACGGTGCACCGTGCAGGTACAGTAGAATCTAACTCGATCCAGAAAATTTATAAAGCCATGATTGATGATTGGTTACAGCTTCATGCCCACAGATTCGATCTCATCTATATATATATATATATATATATATATACACATCACGAAAGAGAAGAGGAGATCTGAATCGTCTGATCAAATTCATTGAATATTAAAAGTTGATATCCTGATCACTCCTGTTAATGCATGGGCAGCGGCGCAATAGGCACCCCCATCCAGCCAACTTCTGATGATCGAGTAGCAAGCAAACAAAACCCTTTTATTAATATTTGTTCTTTTCGTTTTGCTTTTAGATAAATTTGGAAATCGGTCTTTCCCAAGAAATTATATAATCACAGAGAGAGCCCATAACATCCATCCCTCGAGGCTTTCTTCAACTGCATGCTGCCCGTTTGTGTTCAATCATTATTAACAGTACCTTTTCACTTTGTTTGATCCATGCATGGAAGATGCTGATATATATAATTAATATGTGATAATTAAGAAGAGGCCGGTCCAAAATCTTTTAGGTTCTGTTTATTAATTATAATTTTTTATTTTTTTATTTTAGAATTGTTTGTTAATGTTTTTGTTTTGTTTCTTTTCAAAAGATAAAAACAAAAAACAAAAAATTAATATATAAAGCCGATGATGATCTGTAGTGGCATTAAACTACCTATAAGACAAAATTATCTACAAGAGTAATCTCAACTATCTCACAATATTAATGTGACAGTCTCAATCAATTCTCGAAAGTTGGATCAATCATAATTTTTTTTTTTTGTTTTTTTTTTTATTTTTTATTTTTTTAAAAAAAAAATTTAGTTGAGACTACCACATCAGTATTATGAAATAAATATGTCATTACTCTTATTCCATATAAGACCTATATTGTTGGCTGTCATAGCACCTTAATTTTACATATTGCCTTACAAATTCTCTCTCTCTCTCTCTCTCTCTCTCTCTCAAACATAAGTTACATAATGATGATTATAATGAATTCAAATATGATAATCAAAGATCATGCATTAGGGACACTATGATGCATGCAGGCGACCTCATTAACATGATTATAATGGTAGTGTGAAGTGTTTGACAAATTTTGGTGGGTGGCATGTCGGGTTTAATTACTCCAAGCCCTAATTATTCCTTAACTGTTTAATTGTTTAATCAAAACAAATGATTGAAAATGATTGGCAGACTACCTACTTAGCAATTAGATTTGAATCTCTACATCAATTATGACTTTGATCAGCAAATCCTTTACGAAGAACATTGTCTTAATGTTTTTTTTATTTTTTTATTATTTTTTTTAAAGAGTTACAAGGGAATTGTTAGGGTCAACTGCCATTGGTGTCATTGACATCCTATCAAATTCTTTTAAATCTTACCATTAAACTCTCTAATACTCATCCTCAAATACTTATCCTGCAGTTTTCATACTAATATTATATGAGATTCATCCCAATCATTTTCATCTTCCATCATCTATTTTCAGAGATGAAATCAGGTAGGTCGGAGGCTATCATTCTTTCTCGGTTTTAAAATTTGTGCATAATTTGAGACAGAACCAAAAAAGTCACGAGAACAAGGAGGGTCCTCAGAGGTGGGGGCCACACCCCCAAGGCCCCTCTAGTACAATTTCAATCTCTCACTATTTTTGTATTAACTACTATAATTAAACGATATTCTAGATTGAAAATGGGATTGAAGCCTCTGTATAATTCAAACCACCAAATAAGGGCATTAATGTCTATAGCTTGTCTTCCATAACTAATTTTCCGTATTAAGATCAAGAACAGTTATTGCAAATGATAAACAAATTAACAAAGCTATTATCTTTCATTTTTTTAATTCTTTTTTCAATGCAAATCACCTAATATATAGAATAGGAAGGATGAGATTTAAATGTAAGAGCATATTTAACTACCGCCTTTCACACTTGTATAATATCATATTCTCATCTAGAAAAAATTTTTAGAATCGATTCTCAACATTGAGACAGAGAGAAACCAAACAAAGATTCTGGAGTCATCTAATCTTTTAGGAGTAGCTTTTCACATTGGCTAACGTAACGTGTTTTAAACGGTTTTCCTTCTGTTTTTTTAAAATAACTAAAATGAAAAGCCACTTAAAACACGTCATATTAGCTGGTGTGAAATAGGTTTAAACAGTATCATTACTCAATCTTTTCGGGTTCACATCTCAAAGTGTCCTAAAGAGGTGGAAACAACTAATAAGCCCATCAAGGAAAAAAATAGAGGTTTTGGATACTTCTTCTTCTTCTCCCCCATTTTTTTTTCGGTAGATTCGGATACTTGTGTTAATAAGACAGTATGGGGGCATGTTACAATGCCGGATTATGCGGGAAAACTGTGTCACAACCTTCTCTCCTATATTCTTCTCATTATAATACAAAGGGCTCACATGGGGAGTTGGATGGACGTGAGAATCATTCACCAACCTGAACTCTTTCACCTCAATTTCATAAACTATCCTATTAATATGTAGTGCAATTATCATCCAAACAAACCTTTAAAGTTTTGTATTTTCTTTTTAATATATTTAGAAAGAGAAGCTATAACTGTCTATGATTGGGTGTTTTTGACAGGAGCCCCATACCTGACGATGATTGAGAAAATATTCCACATAAACATAGATCTGTCTTTGAATTTCTTAATTAAGATTACCTACCCAGATATACAACTGCTATGGCTATGATAAGTACATGGCTTAAATGGAATGGTACTTTGCATCCCCAAATCCCCCTCTAAATTGATTGATGAACCAACACAACTTTTCATTTGCTTATACGATTGACAAAATCTCCAACCGAGTCTTGGGTTTTTGACATCTGTCCATTCTAGCTGTAACATACAAATGCAGGCATTCCAACAAGAGTCCCAAAAATACGTTTCATTTTGAACACCATTCACGTTCGTTTTGTTATGTCAGTAGCCATGTAATACCCAAACAAAAAAATTGACAAGAATAAACAAACACAAAAAACATCTCTAGGCAAACAAAATAACTTTCCAATATTCTGAAGTTGGGCAAGGCAGAACTTTGGGCTTTGAAGATGAGCCCAGCCCTGCAGTGCAGTTGGTTCTACTAAAAGAAATCCGATGGTACAAAAGCTTGCAAATTGACAAAAATGTTATCTTGATATTATAAGCTTAATGAGGTGAAGAAAAAGTCATCAGACTCGTATACATCAACAAAAATTCTAGGCATTATAATAAAACATCAATGCCATAAAGAGGCTTACATGAAAGCTGAAATTGCCTTGCACACTCGCATGATAAACAAGAGTACAAATAGTCTTTAAGACTCCTGTTTAATCTTACGTTTCTTTGATTTCTTGATTTGATGGTCACTTTGCCAGGAATAAGCTTCACCAACTACAGTATAATGCTCTTGAATTACCGTTTCTCCCTCACTTTCTCCCCTCTTCTTTGTACTCCTATACAAAGTGTTTTAAATTACTGTCATGCACGGGAGAAGCTTTAAAAAAAAAAAAAAAAAATCAAATTTAAACGAAAAATTCTTTCGAGTTCTGGAAGTTATAAGTTCTGTTGAAAACCTGTCGATTGGTGGAACATCTTCCATATGTTTAGCCAACCAACGAATGCTTCCTGTGTTAGTTGGAACTAGAGACCCAGAAATGTGCAGTATTTCCTCATCAAAACTGCAAAGATGAAGAATCGCTGATGTGAATCATGTGATCCATGTTCTTTATAGGATGATTTTCACATGCTATCAGGACTCAAAATTCAACATAATATGCATAGCAGTTAGAAAATTTTGATTTTCTTCAAAATTTACAAAACCATAAGCAAAAAATCTCAGAACCTCACATAACCATAACACTACGCTTAATAAATTCAACAATGGAGCAATTACGAAATTGATGAACTCAGCAATCAACATGTTGAAGATTTTAGAAAATATGTAGCAACACTTATACATATGATGATTTCTAAACTAAAGGAAAATATGTTAATTTGAATAATACAAAAATATCTTGCAAGTAGACGACAATTAATCAACAAACAAATCACTGAGGAAGATCCTGGAAGGGAATGAACATTTCTAAAAACACAAATAGGAGCTTGTTCCCTCAATCCTTTCACAGTTGACGAATTAGAGAGAAAAAGAAAAAAAAAATTCAGACGTTAAAGCATAAATATTGTTGTATGATGTAACAATGTAACTCGTTAAAGCATAAATATTGTTGCATAATGTCACAATGTAGGTAGAACCCCAATAATATAAGCAACTAAGGTGGTAAATCCCACCAGTCCATCATCACAATTCTCATAATCATATCTGCTAAAATTGATTATGTGTCAGGTGTCCTTTTAAATGTAATTCACACACTACCTGGTAGCGACACATAAGACACAATTTACTATAACGCATAGGTCATTTATTTTAATTTTTTTCCAATTCAAAATAGTTTTTAAGAGAGAACAAATTTTACTAAAGTTGGTTCTCTTCAACAAAAAAACTTCTCTTTTGTTTATGGTATTGAGAGAGTGAAAAACTATAAAGATTTCATAAAGCTAGATCAGAGAACAAGACCACCCAGTGATTTTTTTTTTCAATTGCAATATAAATCCTCAGATTCCATATGCAACCTACACTACCTATATTGAGGGGCATGGGAGGGGGAGAGAGAGCAAGAGTGAGGGAGAGAGAGAGAGAGAGAGAGAGAGAGAGATGGACGGAAGTTGCTAGCGGAGGAGAGGAGAAAGCATGCCATACTTCAGTTAAATGAAGGAAATACATACACACACCCCAACACACAAATTCATATATAACATTTACTCTAAATAATAGATGTAATAAAAGTATGTCACCTCTTGACTAAAAAGCGTATCATGGTTCCAACCTTTATCACATGTGGCTTGTGAGATCTGCTAGCATATAGTTCCTCACCATGTTTCTAGCACAAATAAGCATATCATATAACTAAATTAATATCCCCCTCCTGGAGGTAACGTGGTACAAAATACAGAGGAAAAGGATGTAAACTTTGAAATGCCGATGATGAAGAGCGACTTACAGTTTTATATTTGAATTCTTTTCGAACGTCTTCATCTGTTATGACAGCAGATGAGAAACCAAGAACAATGACATGAATAGATGTTTGTGTAAGCTTCACTACCTTCCCTTCTGGAAATGACAATACAAGAAAACAATTAGTATGGACAACATAAAAGCATATAAAGAATATGCAGCACATGTTCATGAAATCTTAATGGAGTGTACATGTGGTCCCTCTGTTAAAAACCCTTTTATTATATTTAAAAAGAACAAAAGGAAATAGAAGAAAAGAAAAGGAAAGTGGAGTATAGTTTCCCATGAATGATGAGAAGGGACATAGCATAACTACCTAATAGCATATTTGGCTTTGGAGCAAAAAGTAATAACTTTGCTTTTAGGCTTACACCAAAATAAGGATGAATTGCAGGAAGAATCTTCGCAAGTTTATCTTGAATTTGGACGTCATAAGCTAATACCACGCCTTCAAAGGTTTCATTAAACCTGTAATCAACAACACAATTGCCATAGAAGCACATTAGCAGAAGCAGACCTATGACCTAATTTTGGAGGATCATAATTCAAAATTTTAAAATTAGATACAGATGTTTCGCACTTTATACCATCCCCAAAACAGAAAATGGATTTCTTAATGCCACAATCTCTAAAACTGCAAAAAGCTTGTGCTTCTAAGTACAAGAACTACGCAATGTCGGCTGGTAGAGCTTGCTATCAATGCACAAGAATTACATTTCATCAATTTGGTTGATAGCATCTAAACAAAACCATAATTACTCAATGTATACCATATGAAGAAGTGCAAGGCTATTGGTTACTCAAAACAAAACCCATTTGAAAGAAAGCTCTATTGAATCTTTACATATGTCACACCGGACATATTCACCAATACATTCAAAGTTTCCCAGTTACTTTCCCAAGTTTTCTCTGCTACCAAACAAAAACAAATCAACACCCATCCAACTATAAAACTCAGTGTGTAATCAATCTATCACAAAGAATAAGCTCATTCATCCACTCCAATATCGCAATAATAACAACAATAGAAAAAGCTCAAAATCATTGATAATTAAAAAAAAATCAAAAGAGGGGTTTAAGGAATAGTACTTGAAAAGCATAGAGCTAAGCTCACGGAGGACCGCTTGGGAAACCTTGGTACTCTTGGATGGGTGCACGTAGACTATCAAATTGGCATCTGATACCTTCAATCCCTCCATTGCGAGCCTCACACTCTTAGTCTCTTTGGACCCGCCCCACACCCTGCGGGCAGGGGAAATTGGACCCGTGAACCGCTAAAAAGTAGTGAAATCCGTGCGGTGCGGGTACGTGCGGGGCGGGGGGCGCGGGTTTGTGGGGCGGGGCGGGTTCAGCGGCGTTGTCCACTCAAATCCCTGAAGGCTGAAGCAAGCGAGCCAGCGTCAGTCTTCACTCTAAAGGTGCGATATTTGCAAGGCAAGCGTGAAGCCCGGGCAAGACCGTCTACCGGACCCAAACAGCGTGAACTTAAAACGGTGAAGGCTGAAGCATCGATATTTGCATGGCTCGTCAGAAACCTCTCCGGCAAAAACTCTTCCGGGACCGGCCAAACCCTTGGGTCTCGATGCAACATCCAGACATTGACGAACACACGGGTTCCCTTCAGAACTTCATACCCACGACGGAGAAGATCGGCGTCGGTGCAGTGTGAAGAGAGAAGAAAAGGGGACTAGGGAGGGCAGGGAGGCTGCGCAGCGTAGGAGTGGAAGTGTGGAACTCTCTGGAACTTGGAACTAAAGAAAAGAGAAAAAAAATCAAAAGGGGTGCGGCGCTAGGGTTAAGAAGTAAGAACTTTAGGGTGTTTTTTTTTTTTTTTTTTAATATTTATACGGGGCGGGGCGAGTCCCCGAGATTTTTCGAAATGCCGACCCGCAAACCGCACCGCACCGTGCGGATTGCTGGAAACAGGAACGAAAACCGGATTGAAAGTGCGGTTTGTGCGTTTTGCAGGTCGGGTCGGTTTTAACTGTACGGGTCGGGGTTACGGGTCTGCACACCACTACTACTTGTAAGAGCATTCTCAACGAGCTCGGAAAACACTCCATCAAACTCGCTTCTCCTCCGCCATTTTAGTTTTTGTCATATTTCTATGCTACCTATGGCAAAACAATGTTCCTCGGCTGTTTTCAAATATTTTCATTTTCTCATATCTCCCTCCTTCGCGCCACAGAAGCCCTCCCCCCCAACCCCGTGGACTTCCTTCAAAGCCTCTTTCTCTTCTCGCACTCGATGAAAATAAATATGTAGCAAAGAATAAATTAATTGGAGCTACATTGAATTTATGGACAACCAAGATGTTTTGGATTTTATCGAGAAGGTTCTTGACGTATTCATTTATTCAGGCAGGATTGGTTTTGAACTGGTTTTCTCGTTTAGCTTTTAGTATCATGCACTCATCTTTTTGGAATCTAGGGAGACACCAGAAAAATATCCGGTCGTGAAAGCAAGAATTCGTGGGCGACGGGCTGTTCTTCTGGAGAATAGCGAGTCAAAATGGAGAAAGTAGAATAGTTTACCTATCCTGTTCAACTGATGGCTGGGCTGCTGTGGGCGGCGTTCTCGGCGGCGGCGTACGGTGGTGGTTTTGGTGTGAGACTGCTTGACTGAAATTGGGCTCCCAAATTTGAAATCTAGGGCTCCGATTTCCTTTTTTTATTAAAAAAAAAAAAAATGCTAAAAATCACACCTCGTCCCACTCCTTATCGGGCTTGAAATTGTATGGGCTTTTTTTCAGCCCAAAATATTGTAGCCTGAGTTACGGAAGAGAAAAATGCGGGCTGCCCTTAATTAAATTGCAAGCCCACAGACTTCAAATTCTTTTCAATGACCAAATAAAAAGGGAAGAAGCAAAAACAAACAAAAGTTGTAAGCACCAATCTTCTGCGCTGGTGATTGCTCCAATAACATGTTGACATCTGTAAGTAAGTTGTAAAATAGTTATAAAGATGATATATGTATAGCATTTTTCTTAAAGTAATGCTACAAATTATATTTTTATCTTACAATGTTGACGTGTAAATCTCAATCAACTTTTGGATTAGTCCTTATTAAAAGATAAAAATAAAAAATTGAACGGTTCGTTAGGACTGAGTCACTGACACATCATTATTGTAGAATAGTTGTAAAATAAAAATATGATTTATAGCATTACTCATTTTAGTTATTACTTGTAAAAAAATAAGCAGCGAAGATGAGATGATAATAGGCAGAATTTTAGTTATATTTTTCATTTGAGGCAATCTCCACCATTTTATTTTATATGGGATGATGTTGAATTATTTTTTAATTGGCAGTAAACCAAACTCCTCTAATTACATGTTAATAGATGTCAAAAAAATACATATAAAAAAAAATTATAAAATAATTGCATGTGTAACATTACTCGAGCACTAATCTTGAGTGCTAAATCGAGAGAGTGACATTGGTTGACTCAATTTTGGTGGTAGGCCTATTCTTTTATAAGGGCAATATGACCCTTTGAGGTTTGGAAAGGAGAAGAAGGTCCTCTCTCAAAGGTGCATGCCTTTATAAATTATGCTGTCTCGTCATTTGACAACCATTGTTTATCTTATGCTATTTTTATTAACTTTCTCCTCCAAATCAATTTATCTTATGCCAGTCATCCTCCCATTTTACTCTCGGATGTGGCAGTGTGACATGGCAATGACGCAAATGCTAGTCATCCTCCCATTTTACTCTTGGATGTGTCAATGTGACGTGGCAATGCCGCATTAGCTCCAAAAAAAAAAATTATTGACATGGCAGTGCAACGTTGAACTAAAAAAAAAAAACCAACCTCGAAGGTGGTCGGCCACTCCAACCAAACCTCCAAGAGTGGTTGTGTCATCCCCGTAGTCATAAGAAAAAGCCAAGACCATCAGATTTGGGCATGGGGCGGCATCGGTCACCCACTCTCATTTTAATCTTGTTACAATATTTATAAAATATTCTCTATATTAAGGTTTATTCTCTTCTTAATTATTATAGGATTTACTAGTTCACCATTCCTAACCTTTCTACAAATAGAGATCATTGCAATACACTTCAATATACTTTAATATATAAGATGTAGCACATTATTTTTTCTTTGCTGCCACTCTCACTTTCCTCTTTCATATCACCCCATCATATATTTTTACAATTTTTTTCTTTACTCCCTAACGTAACAGTGCAATTGTTGGAAACCCATTTTTTCCTGAAAACCAATATGTGAGGCTTTGTTCAGTGCATCTGTCAATCATCAACAAAGAGGTTCATTTGTTCAGTGGCAGCTCAATCCCTTGGTATTATTATTATTATTTTTTTGAGCTAAATCACTAGAGTGAGAATTATATTTGCAATAGAAAAATGGGCAAATGGCCTCTCCCTCCTCCCTTTATCGAAAAGCCTTCAAAGGAGCCTCGAATCTCGGGCCACATCCACAAAGGCCGAAGACATGAGAATGACTTGCATGAATATAGCAATCATGAATAAAAAAATAAAAAAATAAAATAAAAACAAAGGAATATCTCAAAAAACGATATTATTATATTTATTTTGTTTTAAGGTAAAATAGGGGTTGGCGGAAACTGGAAGACAAAATGGAGGTCTCTCATCAGAAGGTTCAGAAGCAAGTGTCCCCTTCCACCCCTACAACCAACACTGCTTCCATGTTCCCCTCATACCACGCCCGTTTTTAGGCTCTTTCACTGTCAATTATCACCTGTGGACCCCATCTCCATCATCCCACATTTTTGTACGCTTTCCCAAATTTTGCATTTTTTCTTGATTAATACTTTTGTTTTGACCCTAATTAAAGGTTATTACCTCCATCATAATCTCAATCATTTGTTCCTTCACTAAAGTCTCCCATTCAGATCATGATCCATTCGTTTTCAACAGTAATTATCAAACAATTTATATGAAATTTATTTGTTGGAGTAAATAAATTTCATATAATCTCTCTCTCACGATCGCAATCCAAATTAAAGTCTCACACTTATCTAACCTATCACCCATAACAAAAATTTTCACTTGATAACTATAATGTACTACCAATCTACCTCAATCAAAACTCTATGTAACAGTTTAATCGTAATTAATTTGAACAATAAATCGAAAGAATTTTAATGGGATTTACTCAAATACTTGTTCGGGCCGATAAATCTCATCGAAGCCCTTCTTCATGCCTATCCAATTTTACACTACCTTGATTGACTACCTCTTCTTTGCCACTCCTTTGTTTTTCTCATTTTCCCTCTTCAATTATTTGGATGATGTTATGTAATCATTTAATAATAAAAGAAAAAACAAAGTATGCGATTATATCAAAAGGGCCTCATTTATTCTTCAACTTGTCCAATTTTATACGTTATATGCAGCAACTTGTCTCTGTTTTTATTTCTTAAGAATTAAATCCATCATTACTATTGGAGCTGGATCACCAGTGGGACGCATTGCCCAAAATCAATTATGACGAGGGAACAGAGCATATACATAATACATGGCTTCGATCGAATGTCATTTGACCCCACAGGGACCCTCCCCACAGAAACCTTCATTGCATCTTTTTTCCCTTTAAAGTGAATTTACTTATTACTGTTTACCATCACTGGTCAAACTACGTACCACATAATTGCACACACTGACGCTCAAACACTCTACATTGTACCATGTCGGCAGCCCATTACTTTGTAGCTAGCTCTATTTGTTTGTGTCCCGTATAAATGCTTAGAGACTTTACCATTCACAAGGGGGAGAGATTTAATGCTTTAATCAGTGATAATAAGTTAACGTATTGCTATAATATTGATTAAATGAGTAACTCAATTATTTTTTTTAGTTTAAGTTTTTAAGATGCGTAGCAATATAACATGTTATCAAAGCAAATGAACGTCATGAGTTTGAATCTTGTTTTTATAATTCACTTACTATTTTAATTAAAATGATTAAAAATTTTATTGGTATTTGAGTTTTCAGCCTTTTTTAAATTTAATATCTGAATTTTCATTTGTTTCATATATGGTACTTGCGTTTAGGTGTAAAAACCACTTTGATACTTCTGTTACATTTTCTGTACAAATATTTACGGTTTACACTACGTGTCAACCACTGAGGTTGACACATGGCACCATATAATAAAAATAAAAATCTTGGGTGAAGGGGGGTGGCTGAATACTTTTTCAAAAAAATTTATTATTATTATTTTTAAATTTTTTTAAAAAAATTATATAGTACCACGTGTCAACATTAGCTATTGACACATGACAGACCGTTAATATTTAGACGGTAAATGTAACAGAAGTACCAAAGTGGTTTTTACCTATAAACTCAAGTACCACATATGAAACAAATGAAAACTGAGGTATTAAATTTAAAAAAGCTAAAAACTCAAATATCAACAATGTATTTAACCCTTTTAATTAAATCTTTTACTTCTTGTGTTTTATTTATTGAAAAAGCTAGAGCCGATATGTGAGGAAAAGTGAGAATATCGATTAAATCAATCATTTATTATTATTATTATTATTAACTTAAGCTTTTCGAAATAAGTGATAATTTAACACCATAAAAATAAATAAAAATTAGTAAGTTTTTGAGTAACACTGGAAGATTTGTCTCTTAGACAATACGAAATAGCTCGAGTATTTGTGGTTATTTTAGCTGCTCAAAATATATATTTTTCTATTTTGGCTGCTAGATTTTCAATATAAACTCTAACAGATAATCTATCTCATTTTCTAATTTCTTTAAATCTTATTTTCAATGTATTTTTTTATTGTGAAAGAAGAAGGAGAGTGAGAAGGGAGAAAGAGGGAAGATAAAGATAATAACAGTTCATTGTAGCAAAATTGATGAACATGATATATTTTGAAGTATATACTAGATAGATAAAGTGGCTCATATAACTAAATATAATTATTATGAGCTGTACGAAGAATCTGTTGAAAAATCTACACACATCAGCAAAATAAAGTAAGAGTGAAATAAAACTGGTTTTTAAAATTTATCAGTAATGAATAGTACACCAAATTTATATAACATGATTCAAATAGACACTTCAAATACTAATTGTTAGTGTCAAGTCGTCAAATTCTTTTTTTTTTTTTTACAAAAAAAAAAAAAAAAAAAAAAAAAACACGATGTATAACATTACTCTTTGTCAAGGTTTTACTTGAACAAAATTATGTGCTTCCTTATGGCAACTTGGCAAGCGTATGCAACGACGACGTATATCAACGGTGATGGGATTCAGTTGTTGGGCAGTTAGGAAGTGTACGTGCATGTTTGACACGTGTAAAATATCGAACGGTGTTTAGAAAACACGAGTATTTGTGGAAAGTATGGAAGTTAAGCTAGGAATTAACGGCTGGATAAGCCGAGAATACGGCGAGTTTAAGTTCCAAAAAGCCATTGAACAGTGTGCAGCTAGGGAGTCAATTTCCTACTCCGCGTGCAACTCGAATTCGGTGTCGGATGTGGACCGTCCGATCAGGTTCCACATCCACATGAATCCACGCCCGAGAGATAGGATTCGAATAGTCGGATAGACATCACGTGGCATGCATCGGTCATCCAATAGGAACTCTGGCGCGCTGGAAGCTCTTGGAATAACACGCCCATGAGGTGTGAACACGACACGTCAATGGTAGGCTGTTTCTTGAATTGTTTCACTTTCACCAAGCAAAAAGAAGAAAAATGAGGAAAATCTTATCAAGGTATATATATATTTAAAATAAAAAATAAAATAAAAATTTATTCCAATATTTCATGAGTTTGGCTTGTGATATATAAGGAATTTTTTCAACAATTTTTCTTTCATTGTAAAACATCAAATAATCAATCAAAAACTTATCTTCAATTTTATTGTGAAGCCTAGTTTGTATAATAGTTATTATTTGAATGATATTTTTCTTATATGAAAAGATTATTATTATTATTTTTTTGTTTTTTTTGAACAGAAATACTCATACTCTTCATTCATGACAAAAATACACTTGACCCTAAAAAACAAGGATCGAGGGATAAACAACTTTCCTAACAACAATACTGAAAATACTAGTGAGAGTATCCTCCAGCAAACACAAATCAATCATAGTACTAGTAGCCTCTTTAGCAAGACAATGGACTGCACAATTGGCTTCACTATAAACAAAATCGAAACTACATGTATGTAAACTTTGCCGCGCAACATGAAAACTCTCCAAAATATGGTCTGATCTTGAAAGGTAAGGAGGATTTGAGTTAATTTCCGTAATAACATGGACTGCATTTCCTTCAAATATAGCATCTAAAAACCCAGCTTCTCTAGCAAAATGAACGGCTTCCAACGCAGCTAGAGATTCTGTAGTCTTATTCCCTCAAATTACCACACAATTTATAATATTTCTTAAACTTAAAAAAAAATTATAATGTACCTTACCAATCTACCAAGCCCTTTCGGTTACTCCATTTAGATTTTCTATTAAATCATAATGAATGAAGTAAAAAAAAATGTCCAAAATATTCATTCATAAAAAGGTATATAAAAAAACATAAGCAAAAATGACCCAAATCTTGTTTTATTTTTTAATCTAAGGGCATTGTTATATTTTATAAATTTTATGAGGGTATAACAAACATATTACACGTTAGGGGGCTAAATGAAATTATGAAAGGGTTTGGTAGATGGGTAGTGTAAATTACAATTTTTTAAAGTTTGTGAAAAAACATTACAAATTAAGAGATAATTTAAGGGATAATTAGTTTCCCCTTATTTCTTTATTATTACAAGATTCAAAATAGAAAATTATACGACTATTTTGGCCGAGTATGTTTATTTGTTGAAGTATCATGCACTTAAAGTTCAATAAAAATTCAATCCGTAAACATAGCAGACATAGAAAACTACCTGTTTCAAACAAAAAGATAATAATAATAATAAAAAAAAGCTTGATTTCTTTACGAGTAATGTTATTTAGTAGAATGTTATGCGGCTGTCGTACAAGTTGATGATGTGGCAGTGAAAATGAGCAATTTGATTAACACTTGTAAAAATAAAAAGTGATTCTCACTACCGCATCACCTGAGTTGTATGATAATCGTATAGCAGTTTACGAATAGTGTGTTTGAGATTGCGGTTTTACAAATTAAAAGTGCGATTTTAAACCAAATTGTAAAAAATATATTATTTAGTATTACGTTTTAAAAAAATTACAATTTGAAACATAGGAAAAAATTGTTTTTTCAAATTGCAAGCAATAGGTGTTTTAAAAAAAAATACATAATTTTAATGGTTAAACTGCGATTTTGTTTAACATTTAACTGTGTTTAGATGCTGCTGTTGTGATTTTTTTCCTTTTGTATTTCTGGGCAGTTAAATTTATGTGTTTTTGTTGTATTTATTTGTTACGTAGGATTTTCTGTTGTATATTCCGTTGTGACCTCTATAATGGTTACCTAAGTGGTGTTTGGATCCTCCCGATTCTGCATCCACCCTTTACCACTTTCACTGGTGGCCCAGGTTCTTGGCATCCGTTTCAAGGCTCAATAGGCCCACATCTTTGGAAGCATTGCCTCCGCGTACTTTCATTCATAAGTTTTAATGTTTTTTTTTTATGTTTTGGGTTGTCCAATCCTAGTTGATATAATTTCTTCTTAACGTATCTATATAAAAAAAAGAAAAAAAGAAAAAGCAATGGTATTATGATGGCAATCTAACCGTTTAAAACGGTGTCGGGTTGGGGTTGGCTTGGCAGTACGTACGTGCTTGTCGGTAGAAGTCGCCTGTCTAACCGATTGATCCAAGGCCTTCTTGGCTGATCTTTCACGAAAGACAAAACGAGGAAAATCTTTATGACTTTTGATCAAAACCTACGCGGCTACGCGGTCCCCCGTGGCACCATTTAATGCGGTCTGTCAGCATTATTGTAAAAACTGTAGGCAGAATGCATTAGCTTAAAATTTTCAAAAATTATTATTTTCACACTTAATTATTATAGTTATTTTACATTAGTCCACAACTTAACAAGACAACTTAATGAGACTTGTTTTAAGTTTTTAATTTTATTAAATGGCTGATATGTTAGTCACTTAAAATATTTAATTTTGTTTTTATGTGGAATTTAGTGTTATATATTACATTTTAATCTCATAATTATCTCAAAATATTAATACGATCAATCATTTGATTTATTTTAATAATAATTAATTTAGAGATTGATTAATTAATTGATTGAGAGTGACACAATTAACCTTTTAAAATAATTTTTTAAAAATTAAAAAAAAAAGAAGAAAAAGAAGTAATTTTAGCATTAATAGACATATGGGGTGCGTGACGCTTTCACCATGCAACAGTGCTTTCTATGGAACCACGAAACAGTGGCCAAGGGCTCAAGGCACATCATTCCTTATCATGTACTAGGCCTGAGCCATCAAATTATGGAAAGGTCACACCCTCACACCCATACCCCTTTCCAAGAGAGAAGAGGTTCCATTTTTGCTATAGAGGCTTCTAAATTAAGATGCCATATTTACTAAGCATTTATTGTTGGGCATTTTTCTTTTCTTTTTATTTTTTTTAAATTTTTTGTCGGACATCACAGTAGCGCTTCTTTACAATGACTCGGATCTAATTATTATCAGTGTTCCTATGCATGCTGTGGCTATCAAGCTCTTTTATCGTTGCAGTAAACAGTTGTTCAAACAATTTATCCGTCAAACTACTTAAAAGATTGTCGTTTTTTACGATCCTTTTCTTAGCCCATGCGTCGAGAATGAAGAAATTATTGGGTTTCCAAATATTATTAGGTTTTCTCTTACACTAATGTTTTTATAAGAAATTATTAGGTTTTATAAAGGAAAATTCAGCTATTTGAGAAATAAAAAAAGAAAGCTTCTTTTATGAGTAATTATGAGGCGCATAATTAGATATATTTAATATTTGTTCCGTAAAAAAGGACCAAAGCTATCAAGCGGAACAATTATTTGCTCATATTTAATACCACCATAAATTGCTCCATCCACTAATCCTTATCTTCCTGGTTTCTAAGATCCAAAATCGTATCTCCACTTCAGATATGCATACACAAGAATATAAAACTATCCAAGTTTCTTTGGGTTGAACGTTATAGTATTTTATTATATCTAACGGTATATATATTATATAATACTTAGTATTTAAATTATGTGATTAAAAAAAAGTTGAGGGGAGAGTAAACAATTAATTTTGAGAGATTCATGTCATAAAAATAAAAAAAAATTAAAAATTAAAAGGAAATTTTCAAATTTTGGAAGGTAGTTCTGCCCATGATCCTATTAAAATTGTTATATTTCATTAAAAAATGCTGCTAGAACTATTACAGTTTATATTATAAATTCAAACATTTTGCTTGATTGAACTGAGAAGTAGTGGTTTGAAGTTGATAAAATTAAGTAAAACAGAGACTTTTGATCCCTGTGATTCTTCGGGTAGATCGCAAGGGTCACAGTGCCCATGTCGCCGTGACAGACCACTAGCCCAGTGAGGACTGTGACGCTCGTCAGTTGAGTTAACGTGCGCCTCCTGGTTTTATTTGTCGTGAACCGCACGCGTGCTGAACGGTCAAATATCAGACGCAAAGTGCTCAGAAAGAACCTTTTCTTCTTTCTCTTCCCCCTTTCCAAATTTTCCATAAATATACCGGAAACATACGTACGTTTAATATACATAGATATATAAAGTATATATATATTACAGAGTAGGTGAAAATAGGAGCTAAGATATGTATGAAAGCCCTGCAAATCATCGTATAACCCACGTGCTAAAATGCGCCACCTTGACATTCTTTCTTTTCCTACGAAAACACTCTCTACTCCCTCCCTTTTTGAAAAAAAAAAATCTCTCATTCTCTCTCTTTCTCTCTCTCTTCTCTGTGTGAGCTTTTCTTGTACTGTTTTCGTGTTCACGTAGTATTGCTCTGCTTTTTCCAAGTTATATTTAATAATTCTTCACTCTTTTTAAAACTTCTTACAGTTTAAAGCTGCGACGGAATCCCCCATATACAGAAAGTGTGTGCGCAGGATAAGAGCTTGCACACTCTTCCCAGTTTCAACACAAACACAGAGAGAGAGAGAGAGAGAGACCTTTTTTCTTTTTGGTGTCGTTGATTGAGAGAGGGGAGGGGAGGCATAGGAGGGAATCAGTGTGATAAGTGGGTGGGGGGTTCATCGAAAGGTCGGTTTCTTTTGGAAGATAAAAACAAGCACTTGATTATAATACAGAGGAGGGCCACTCATGCTTCGGTCCGCGTGCTTTGATGCGAACTGATGGGTTTTTTTCTTTCCTTTTCTTTGTGCCCTGAAGCCCCACCTCTAAGATTTGCAGTCCCTTTTTGCAGTTTTTGTTCCTTGATTTTGGATTCTTGGGGAGTGGGGACTCGGCTATGCTTTTGTGCCCGATTGGACTGTTTGTATTTCTCGGAGAACATCTAATTCTGAGACGTGGGTCGAGGGTAATTTCCCATCTTTCTCAAGGAAAAGTTATGAGGGAAATGTAATCTGAGAAAGATCAGAGAAAATTCTTGTAGATGAGGAATAAGAATTTACTTCTTGGAATTAATGGGTTTTGGAGTTTGAGGTTCTGGGGTGTTGCATTGGGGCACACATGATGGGTTTTGTTGAAGAGAAAATCAGAGCTGGAGGGTTGATTAGTGGGGCAAATACAAGTCTGCTTGAGGGGATGAAGTTCTTAAAAGAAATGCAGGATCAGTCCGGTTTGTTCCCTTCCGTTAAAAAATCGTTTTTTTTTTTTTTTGTTCTTGAGCTTTTGAAGTTTCTTTGCTTATAAGCTTGGAATTCTGGTTAGTGAAGTTTGGAACTGCTACAGGTTGAATATTTTTTTAATCTTATTTTATGTAGGCTTAGCTTGGAGCACATTTAGTACACTTCATAACGCATTAATGGCTTTTGTTTTTTGGTTTTTCTTATTTGGTGAATGACACAATAACAGTTTTTAATTTGCTTCATCTGTCTTTTTCTTAGAATCTTTTCAAGAGATTATCTTATTTGGGATGCGTACTGGTTTATATCAGGTGCCAGGAAGGTTATAAACTCCGAATTATGGCACGCCTGCGCCGGCCCTCTTGTTTCGTTGCCTCAGGTGGGGAGTCTGGTGTACTACTTCCCCCAAGGTCATAGCGAGCAGGTTTGCATTTATTTCCCTTACTTTTGAATACTGACCTTTGAAGAGCTGCCTGCTCTATTTTTTATTTTATTCTTTTTTTCTTTTCTCAACTTGCCATTTTGACACTTACACAATTTGCTGTATGATGCGCTAGGATGGCTCTTTAGCCAGTATAGAATGGTTAATGACATTCAAAAGCGGAAATCACAATATATAAAATGAAATGGTAAAGGAGGAAGAATATTTTTGTATTTTTGTAGAATTAACTTTTATGTTTTGTTGGATTTGTGTACTTTTTTTTTTTTTTTTTTTTTTTTATTCTTTTGGTTTTCTGGGCAGCCGTCGAGTCCCCACTGCATAGAATCTTCCAGGGCTTCCAATGTGGCATTTCTCGTTAAATTATAAAAGCATTTCTCTTCAACTGTTGGTAGAAGATATTCTGTCTGTTTTCAAGTACGACGTGTGCAATTGGTTCCCTTTTTCTGCCTAAAATTATGATTTTATTCAAACAAACTCAACTCTCAATTCATGATTTATTCCATCACGTCCAAAAGATTATATGTTACGTCCTTTTATAGCAAAGGTTACTTCCTAAGGAAGTACTCCTATATTTCAATGAAAACCAACTAATACAACTTTGAAGTTTTTAGGATAATTTTAAGTACAGAAGTTCACAGCTAGAGGCCGCCACTTTCCTTCTCCATTTGGTTGCTTCACAGCGAAGTACTTCGATCCTAAGAAACTAGCTCCTCTGTTACCCTAGGAAGCACTGATACGTCACAATGGCAGACGTCTCCGTATCTGATTGGTACCAAAAAATGTGTATGAAATGTTATCAACATAAGATAATTATCTACGCATCTAATTTGAAATCACCAAGACTTGTCTGTTTAAAAGACCACCCTCGTCAAATCACCAAGTTGGGTCTACTCTGCACCTTTTGTTATTCATTTTAAATTTTGGCTTTGTATGGGTTAACGGGAAATGGAATTGGGAAACGGTGCAGTGATTCTATTGGATGAATTGTATACTATCTGGCTACCTTCTTTCAAGCAAATCAGGTGTGCAGTTAATTGATTGTAAAGTTGGTGCATAAAAATTCGACCACAGCACTTTTGAATGGAAGAAGTTTGTACATTTAGCTTGTTTTCATAACAGCAAGATCTCAAAAATATTAAAAGATAGAGTGTGGTGGCTGCTTTTTTGGAAAGTATTTCCCGGATATATGGGAGACAGCTTCTCTGTTGAGTTTTTTTTTTTTTTTTTTTATCCTATAATGGTTGATAAAGCTAATGTATTCTTTGTTTGTTGGTATAGGTAGCTGCTTCTACTAAACGGACAGTAACCTCACAAATTCCCAACTATCCGAATCTCCCTTCTCAGTTGATGTGCCAAGTTCAAAATGTCACATTACATGTATGTGTTTGTGGGTGATTATTTGGTTCCCAATCATGTACTTATGGACATTATTGCATATATATGATTAGAACATCTATGATTTTACCCTTGGCTTTACATTTTTTGATAGGCAGACAAAGATACAGATGAAATATTTGCTCAAATGAGTCTTCAACCTGTCACCTCTGTAAGCTTATTTACTAAATATTATATGATTTTTTACGTTTATTTATATAGTTTGTGGAGGAAGACAAAAAAAGAAAGGAGAAAAGAAAAGAATAACATTGCAAGATTTCTTGGTATTGGATATTCATTATGAATTTTCCTTTGGCTCAGGAAAAAGATGTCTTCCCTGTACCAGACTTTGGACTAAAGCCCAGCAAACATCCGAGTGAGTTTTTCTGCAAAACTTTAACTGCAAGTGATACAAGCACACATGGTGGCTTTTCAGTACCACGCAGGGCAGCAGAAAAGCTCTTTCCTCCTTTGGTAAGATTTAAAACTTTTTAGTTTATATACCCTTTCATGCTATGATGGACTTGGGGAATATTTTATATATTCACTTTCAAATGTGTACCCTTTCCAGGATTATACAGTGCAACCACCAATGCAAGAACTTGTCGTTCAGGACTTGCATGATAACACATGGACATTTCGCCACATATACCGCGGTGAGGATACTGATATTTGTCTCTATTTGGTACTATTACTTTCGGGGGTTTTAAACTTTAAATTTGGCTTGTATTGCAGGAAAATGTCTTAGTACTTATTTTTTCTTCTCCTAGTAGTTGTTGGTATTTCTGCACTACACAATATTCCCTTCTGAATGGTTCTTCCGTATATATGCATCTGTGCACAATGCATTGGATTTGTTCTCTCAAGTATGACCTATTATTCTCTTTTATTTAGGGCAACCCAAGCGACACCTTCTCACAACTGGATGGAGTTTGTTTGTTGGTGCCAAAAGACTTAAAGCAGGTGATGCTGTCCTGTTTATCAGGTAAATGGTCGTCAACTACCTTGCTGCCTTATGCAACAAAAAATTATGGTGTTTTTTCTATAAATTGGACACTATCTCCTGTTGAGTACGTGTTGAGAATTTTCCACCTTATGTTTGCTTATTCGACCTCAAGCAATCATTTTGTGGTTCAGTTTTTGGTCTGATTATTGCAACTGTTTTGGGAGAGAATTGACACAAATAGTTGTAAATATCTATGTTCCTAGCAAACTTATTAGTAATGCTAACTCGACTTTGTGTGCTGAAGTCTCTAAAGTCATGGTGATGTGCCAACTTTGCTCATCTAGCTCATGTTTTCATGGTGTGCTAAGATTTCTATCATTGCTTTGAGCTCCAAATCCAAGTAATATGGAAGCCATCTGAAAGCACAGTGCTCTATTTCTTGTCAATTTAATGTAGTTGAAGTTTTGTCAAAGCTTGATCATATTATAACTTACTGCCATCACCTGATTACACATTTCTTGAATTTGTTACTAGGGGTGAAAAGTCTCAGTTATTGGTTGGTGTGAGGCGTGCAAACCGACAGCAAACAACATTACCGTCATCAGTTCTATCTGCTGATAGCATGCACATTGGTGTCCTTGCTGCTGCAGCTCATGCTGCTGCTAACCGAAGCCCATTCACAATATTCTACAACCCAAGGTTTACTTGATGTGCAATCTTTCACATATATTTGTTTTGTTTTTTTCTTTTCTTTTCCCACTTTTCTGGATCTTGTCTCTGCTTCTTGACCTTGCAATGCTTTCTTCTTATTTGCAGGGCATGTCCTTCAGAATTTGTCATTCATTTGGCTAGATACCGTAAATCTGTCTATGGGACGCAATTGTCAGTTGGCATGAGGTTTGGGATGATGTTTGAAACAGAGGAGTCGAGTAAGCGGAGGTAATTTTCTTAATAAGTTGATTCTGTTACATATATATTTGTACCCTGCAGGTATTATCATTAAATTTTGGCTGGAAGGAATGTGATATTGGCCAATTACTGCTTATATTTTTCCGTTTAGAGTCTAGTGGACAATAGAAATATGCAGACAAAGTTGATATTTTCTTCTTTCCTGCAGGTATATGGGTACAATAGTTGGCATTAATGACTTAGATCCACTGAGGTGGCCTGGTTCCAAGTGGAGAAATCTTCAGGTGGACTAGATACTTGTTGATGTACCTTAACTGTTCTTTCAAATTGTTGTTAGTTTTTGTTCCTATTAGATGCCAGGAATCATTGTCTTATGATAGTGTAGCTGTCAAACTTCGTGTCTGTTTTATTTAACAGGTGGAGTGGGATGAGCCAGGGTGTTGTGATAAACAGAATAGGGTTAGTCCATGGGAAGTAGAGACTCCTGAAAGTCTTTTCATTTTTCCTTCTCTGACTTCAGGTCTCAAACGACCACTACATGCTGGATTTTTGGGTAAGTTTATCTTTTCAATGTTCTCTGCCGTTCAAGTTTTTTAGAAATCTATCTTATGGGCATTTATTGTGCTACCAGGAGCAGAAACTGAATGGGCACATTTGGTTAAAAGACCCCTTGTCCAGGTTCCTGAAAATGGAAGTGGAGATTTATCATACTCGATATCTAATATATGCTCAGAAAAACTGATCAAGATGCTTATGAGACCTCAACTTATGAACCATCCTGGAAACTTTTTGTCTACTCTACAGCAAGAATCTGCTACGAAGTTGGATCCATCACAGGATGTGAAGACCATGCATGGCACAGCCCACCAAAAATCTCAGCTTATCTCATCAGAGGGTACATATCCAATTCAGCCTCAGTCATGCCTTTACCAAGCTGATGTCATTAACTCAAATTCCTTATCGAAAGCAATTGGAAAATTGAGTTATGTACCTGAATTTGAAAACCGAACACTGGCTGGAGTTAATGCTGAAAAGCCAAGTTTAGAACCTGAGGTTTCAACAGATGAGTTAAGCCAGTTGACTTCAACAGGAGAGTGCAACGAGGAAAAACCAGCTGCATGCCCTATAAGTCTTCAGAGCCCTGTAAACCAGCCAACATTCATTAACCAGAACCAGGACTCATTGCAATCACAAACTAGTTCGTGGCCTATGCAGCCACAATTGGAATCATTGGTCTACCATTCCCAACAACTTGATGTCCAACAAGTTGATTGTTCTAATCTAAATGGCTTACTTCCATCCCTAGACCCTGATGAATGGAAATTTTATCCGTCTTGCCAACCTCTTGGTGGAATGTTTAGATCACCTGCACCTTTATCTGTGTTTGGATTGCAAGACCCTTCAGCAATGTTTACTGAAGCAGTTAATCCCCCCTTGCCTTCTATGGGTCAGGAAATTTGGGATCATCAGCTTAATAATTTAAATATTTTATCCCAAGCTGATCAGCTCACTGCATTTTCTCATCAAGACCCATGTAACATATCTAGTGGCTTAAGAGATTTGTCAGATGAGAGCTACAACCAAAGTGGGATTTACGGTTGTGCTAATGTTGATATTAATAATGGTGGAAGTGCTGTGGTAGATCCTTCTGTTTCAAGTGCCATTCTGGATGACCTGTGTATGGTGAAGAATGCCAATTTTCATAATCCCTCCGATTATTTAGTAGGCAACTTCAGTTCGTGTCAGGATGTTCAATCTCAGATTACCACTACAAGCCTAGGAGACTCTCAGGCTTTCTCTCGGCAGGACATCCTAGACAATTCAGGAGGTACATCTTCAAGCAATGTGGATTTTGATGAGGGCAGTCTTCTGCAGAATAGCTCATGGCAGCCAGTAGTCCCACCTGTGCGAACTTATACAAAGGTATGAACTTTTTTTTATTTATAAATTATTAAATCCCATACATAGTGTGAACTGGACATTTACTTGTAATATGCAGCCAGAGTAGCCTATCAATCTGAAAATTGTACATATGTTTTAGATCACCATTATTTCTGTTGCAATCCTGAGGATTGTCTTTCCATGACATATGATACACATGTAGCCCTATTAGGCATTGTAATGGTCGGGTGGAGCCAAGTTTTAGACTTTGGGGGGGCCAAATTGATAAAAAAAAATAATTTGGGGGGGCCAAAAAAAAAGGGGGTAAAATTTAATTTTTTTTTTTTTGGGGGGCTCCGCCCCTGGTAACGGTCAATGTAGGTGTCTTAGGTTGAATCACCTTAAATCCTTTATGTTTTTTCTTCTTTCCTCTCTAAATTCTGCTTCTGCTATTATAATTTTGTTTTATATTTTAACATGATATCAAAGCTACTTTGTTGTAGCCTCCAATAGTGTGTTAGAAAGCTTCCTCTTGCCACCGCACGTATTCTTCTATGATTGACCGTTTCTAGGTATTGTTATGCTAAAAGATAATACCCACAGATTTTATCAATTCCAATCTCTACACCATGCCGGTGAAATGAAGCTATTTTGATGCGCCCTCACATGCCATCTAAAGTTATTGCTGTCTTCTTCTGATGTGCTACCATTACTCAAGCGATTTATGTCACTTCTAGCATGCCAGTCTTTGCACGCTCCACACGTGCACCATCCTTGCTACATGCCACGTGTGCCAAGTAACTTATCTTTTCTTAGTTGGGCTGGTTACCCCAGCCTAATCCTAAGCTCAACAACCGAAAACACCGGTCCAAAGTCCAAACACAAAAAAAAAAAAAATAAAAAAAAAAAAAAATTTGCCGTTTGGCCTAGGCCCGCCAACCCTGTCCAGCCTTGGCATGTTGTCTGAGAATCGTCCGACCATAAAAATAAAAAAACCTAAAAAAACACCTAATTGTTTTTTCTTCCAAACTCAAGCTTTCACATTGAGTTTTTGGGATGTTAGGATCTTCAGGATTTACTTTCTATATTTGCTTATTCACACATTCGAATCTTTGGGATCTTCTTACTCGTCTGGCGTATCTGACCTATCACCTTGCAAACCTCATTGTTCTACAAATTCCTCCATTGTAGTACAATATTTTCAAGTCAATAAAATCAAGATGTAATCCTACTGGGCATTATAACGGTAGATGTAGGCCTCTAAGGTTGTACCACCTTAGATCCTTTGTGTTATCTCTTCTTTCCCTTCTCTAAATTATGCATCCGTAATTATGCATCCGTTTTATATTTAACAATTTCGTCATTACTTTTTTTCATGGAGTACACGATGCCCGAGCTCACATTTTGCCAAATTGGTGAGACTAGTGCATTGGTTGAATTGGATTTAAGTTGTGCTTTGAAGATTCAGTCAATGACACATTATGGCATACGTTGAATCGTTCAATAAGAGCGTGTTCATTGTTTCAGTTGATTCCCTAGTGAAGTTATTATCTCATTATAAGCTCTCTGTGCTTGTGCCTTTTGGTATCTGGAGGTGCTACATTATGTATATTTTGACCAAGTAATTTCATTTTTGTTGACAGGTTCAGAAAAAAGGATCTGTTGGGAGGTCAATTGATGTCACGGGTTTTAAAAACTATGATGAACTATGTTCTGCAATTGAGTGTATGTTTGGGCTTAAGGGGCTGCTCAATGACCCCAGAGGTTCGGGGTGGAAATTGGTATATGTGGATTTCGAGAATGATGTTCTACTGGTTGGGGATGATCCTTGGGAGTGAGTTTTCTTTCTTCTAGTCCATATGGTTCATTTGTTGCTCTTCTTGCTTTCTCTGCTTAAAGATTCATTAGCTGTGCATTGTGTTTGTGCAGGCAATTTGTTCGATGTGTTCGTTGCATCAAAATTTTGTCTCCTTCAGAAGTTCAGAAGATGAGCGAAGAGGGCATGAAGCTTCTAAACAGTGCTGCAATGCAGGGGTAGCTGCAATGATCCACGAGAATTCCACGCATCTTAAAATGCATCCATATTGGGGAGGGGAGACTTCTCTCAGCTTCTTTGTGCCTGAAATATCGATATGGCCTCGATCATGGGCACTTGATGTGGCTACATTTTACTTGCTTTTGCCTTGTAAAGGAGCAATGTGCTGTTTGACATTAGTCACATTTGTAAGAACATGGAAGTAGATGAGGATCCCCTCTAGTATAAAAGAGCTTATGTTTAATGGTGAAGATGGAGGATTGTTAGATGATCATATAATCTGTGTCTCTGACAATGATTGCAAAATCTGAATGTGGGACAATATGATTGAGAGTAGGATACTTGAAATGGAAATGAATCATTTTACGATACGACTTTTGTTTTGTTACATATAATGGTGTCACGTTATTTAAAAAATTTGGGGTAATTCCTTTTTTTCTCATAAACTATCGAAAAATGCGCAATGTTCTCATGAACTATCAACTCGACCAAAAAAGAGCATCAAACTATCAAATTTACACATTTTGCCCTCTTCTGTCGGTTAAACCCGTTAACATGGACGGAATATGCCGATTTTGGACGTTAATTTTGATTAAAAGACAAAAATGCCCTTAATTGATAAAAAAAAAAATTAGTTTATTAATTTGGTTTAAATTTATTAATAAAAAATAATAAAATTAATATATATATATATATATTTTAAAAAAAAAGAGCATAAAAAAAGCAAAAAAGAGATAAAAGAATATGAGGTGGCAGCTGGAGGGGGTGGCGTGCGAGCCACCCTAGTTCTTCTCTAGGGTGGCCGCACGGCCCCCCAGGTTGCGGGGTGGCTGTGAGCCAATCCTCCGGCAGCACCCCTTCTCCTATTTTTTTTTTTTTCTTCAAGTCGAGGGCATTTAAGTCATTTTTGAAATTGAGTGAGGGTATTTAAGTATTTTCACGAGTTAGGCTAACAGAAAGGGACAAAACATGTAGCTGTAGTAGTTGAATGCTCTTTTTTGGTCGAGTTCGTAGTTGATGGGGCATCGCGCATTTTTTGGTAGTTCTTGGAGGGAAAAAATAATTACCTCAAAAAATTTTAAATGACGTGACAATATACTTATTAGTGGCAACATATACGCTATTAGATATGTGAAATTTAATTTGGATCATGAAACGAAACAACTTAAAAAAAAACTAATACAACCAATAGCAATTAAATTCGGCCTTGCTAGGTTATGTGCTTTGGTGCTCTACAACCTGGCCTAACCCGGTTTGGCTTTCACCGCTGAGTTACAATTTTCCTACGAGGCTTTTATTAGTCCTATACTGGCAACAGAAAAATAATTTATTTAATTCACATAGATTGGACTTTTTATTTGGTTGTATTGAAAGGTTCGAAGTACCGGAATTTCCAATTAAGCCATTTCAGGGCAAGTGCACCATTCATAACAAGCAGTTTAGGTTTATGAAGAATAAAGAAATCCTTAAAAAAAAAAAAAATAATACTTAAATAAAATAGTGAAAGTTAATAGCTAAAATAGAGAGCCGGATGTAAGTGCTTTGAAAAAATGGATAGTTAAAACAGAAAAATGTAATTTTTTATTATTATTATTATTATTTTTGTAATAACTAGAAAGAAAATTTGCTAAGCCGGATGTGAATCTAACTAAAGGTCTAAGAAATCAAAGCTGCAATTTCGGTGAGTGCCTTCCTTTGGACAAGGATCCTCTCCTCTCAATTTGTAATAAAATAGATAAATATTCATTTAATTGTCAATATTTTAAGTTTGTGCATCTAACAATATATATAATTCTCTGATATTTAAATTTTTTTAAATTGTGCCAACATTAACTTTATATATATATCGTTAGATGAACAAACTTTCAATCGGACCATCATTTAAAATGGAGAGAGGATCCTATTCCCTTCCCTTAGTAACCAAAAAATTACGTCTCATGAGTCATAACCGCACTAAAACAAGAGTAGTCAACAGGCTGACAGGGTATGAGACCGTAGACCCATATCGCTAAAAAATAGAGTTTTTCATTTGGATCAACGGTAGGAAAGTCAAATTAATGATCGTGACAAACAGTCCTCATTTTCTAGGCACCAGCATAAGTGATTTTGACAATTTGATATACTATATAGTTTCTGAATATTTCATCAGGCATCTCCTACAAGTAAGACGCCCAAGGCAGTTTTCTGATTAATTTCAGTGATCAGAGAAAGGGAAGTAAATGGATGTTCTGGGTCAGGATTTCTGAATAGCCAAATTTGGTGCAAAGTTCGAATGGCTATTTGTATATGGTCATAAGATTGGTGGTTTTAGATCCAGATCGATCCGGTGCAATGAAGGCGGTTCATTGCCCGGTACGATGAGCGGTGCAATGGACAACCTCATGTGAGAGAACACCCGACCCCGTTTGCTCAAACATGTGCTACAACCTTTTTAATGAGTAGTGTCCAACCCCTATACAATAGGCATCCTTAGTTGCACCCGATCCATATATGCAGTATCAACTTCAGGGAGTCCATAAAGCAACCAATGTGCCATTCACACACAGATTACAAGTGGATATCGAGCTGATGCAAAGTCAGACATACCATAATGCTGATTTTCATTAGGATCTGAGTAAAGCTCATCTTCATTCAAGTAGAAACATTATTAAGAGGAAAACATATTTCAATCCAAAACATCAAATATGAAATACCTAAACTTGATTGTCCAAGTAACCCAAATAGCCGCTATCTGTTAAATTATCACTTATCCCAAAAGCTTAAGCTTAATCATTTAATTAATATTCAAAGACTATCCACTAAAGTGCGGAATAAGAAATGTAGCAACCTTAAAATTACATTACAAATCATCCTTCACTGCTGAATTGCAGTTGGGAAAAGAAAAAAAATTGATGCACTTATTCTGCTTTAGAAGAAGCAATGAACTCACACTGATTCTGTGAGAACAAAGATAGAACTAGCAAATAATATTTTACCTCTTGCGGTTTCCTACTGAAGCTCCTTACTGTCATACTCTTACAGGCTTCTGCAAAACGGCAGACAAATAATTCTCTGATTTCGACCCAGCTGCGTCCACTTTCTCCCCCACAACCCATTTCAGCTTTTTATATCCAAACCTTTCAATCAACCTTGTTAGCTCCCTTTTCTTCTCATCATTTACACAGTAAAAGTTATCCAACCAAAACAAGCCGCCAGCCCTCAAAATGCGATCAATATCAAACATCAAGAACTCCAATTTCTCAGGTTTTCCCCCGATATCAAATCCACTCGCTGCATGAACTAAATCGAACACATTATCATAGAAAGGGAACCGATGATCTAAACTCAAGAACAGAGGGAATAGTCCTCTTGCAGCAATGAATTCACTAAATGGGGCATCAACATTCAAAGTGTTAGTGATCACAGTCACATTCCTCTCTGCCATTCTAGCAGCAAAGGTCCCCGACCCACCTCCAATATCAAGCCCAATTCTGATCCCTCCATTTCCCAAAGCTAAAACATCATCAATCAGAAAATCATGTGTGCTTCTACCCTTAACAAATCTCTGATTCTCATACCCATTTACCAAATCAAAACAACCAACACAATCTCTACTCATTTTCTTTTTGTTCAAACACTCTAAACTCTTACACCCAAGGCCACTCCAAGTAAAAATCTTATCACTAACAGGTTTCCAAAGCGAAATAGGAAAGGGGAAGAGGCCCACCTTGGGAGCAGACTTGGCAAAGCACCTCCTTCTCGGCAGAGGCTCACATCCACGCAAAATAAGCTTCTGGGCAGCGCTCCAATCGTCGGGGCAAGGCCCAGAGACCTTGTAAGTCATATACTGAGACAATAAATCTACAGACTTCTCACAGGAATGGCCCACAGAAGCCACCATTTCAGTGATCCCAGTTCTTGAATCTTTGCCCAATGGGAGCTGGTGGTGCTGGAGAAAAAGTTCGAGCTCTTTTGCAAGGTTGGGTCTTGAAAGATCGAGGCTTTCATAGCCAAGAATCTCTTTTTCCATCTTGGCTAGCTTTTTCTGTGAGACATCGATCTGTCCGAGGATCAGAGCTACCTGCTCCGATATGAGAGAGATGTTCTTGTGAGTGTTGTGGAGTAGGTGGTTTTGGTGGTCCTTTGGAGCGGATGTGAAAGCATAGAGAGCAAATAGATTGGTGGTGAGCACAGAAAGGAGCATGAGGATGTTGACTGCTGAAGAGCACAGAGTTGCTCTGCTGAATCTGGCTGTTCCATCCCCTATTTTCAGAGACACAGAACCCATCTTGGTTCTGCCTTCTTCTACCTCTACTCCCAAGATTGAAGAGAGTGACGAGGGTTCTGTGAGAGTGAGATTTGTGAAGTGGAAGAAGACAAAAGGACTGAAGAATGAATTTGTTATTAAGATTAAGATTAGAGATCAGTGTAAATTAAGACAGTAACTTCGTGAAAGGGGTTGTTGTCGGTCCGTTCGTGTGAGCCCGGTTGGGAAAGAGTAAAGGGCTTCACAATTATTTTACGGTACAATTAATCGTCCAACCCAATCATAGAAGATATCGGATAAAGATTTTTAGTAATTTTGTTGTGTGAATTGTTAATAAATATAAATAATTTTTTACTTAAAACTTATTTATTTAAACAAGTCTCAAACAATCTATTCATCAGGACAATTGAACTTTATATAGACTTTTATATCTTATAACATTATATGGAAAACAATTGAGTTTTATACTAAAAAAACATATTAGGAATAAGTATTAATACAGCACAATTGGGTCGAAATTCAATAGGGTAAATTTTTGAGTTGTGTGGTTTTCTAATATATTATATTATAATCTCATTGAAAAAACTCCCTAGAAATAAAAATCTCCAAACCAGCTCCAAGTATATGGAAGATTAGGGGGAAGAAATTGGAGAGCTTCCCAATAATTTGTGGGAAGCCACCCATTTGGCAATATGAGGTGCTTTACTTTGCACATTTACTCGCTTTAGAGGCAGTCCAATTTGTGAAGAATCTGAGCTGCTGGTGGATCTGAAACAATTGGGGTAATTTTCCATTCAGCAATTGCCATTGCCTCCCCCTCGTGAAGCAATTGTACGAGAAAGTTGAAGCCGATAAGGATTTTTAGTGACTTGCTATCTAAATTATAAGTAATTTAGATAGTTTGTGTGAAAGAGCCCACGTGAGATCCACTTATCCGAATAGGTAGCCAGATAGTCTAAAATTTATTTGAGAAAATGGGTATCATGTAGGCACTTTCACATTGTACTATCCAAATTGCTAACAATTTAATTAATAATTTTCTTAAATTGTTAGATATTCCAACCTTGTTGATGTGATGTACGTAGCTTCTTAGGTCCTGGTCAATTCATATAGAAAAGGGATTCACCGGTGGTAATCATGGACATTTATTATATTTATACTAAAAATTGACCAACTATATTACCATATCTATTATATTTATACTTTCTTTTTTTTGGTTATAAATCCATAATATTATAAATAAGATTCACCACTGTATTATTATAAATCGTAAAATAATATGAAGATATTTTGTTCTTTTCTTTTCCTCACTCTTTTTTTTTTTTTATTTATCAATTATTAATTAATACAAGTGATTAGAAGGAGACCTATTGTGATACTGTCATATGATATGAGAATAATGAGATGGGTTCGCGAAAAGGGCATTCATTATTTCTAGTAAAAAAGAGGAGTTAAATGGTTATACAGAGTAGGCCTACAATGGATGATGCTGATGATGGACGATGGAAATTGGAAAAGAGAGATTCCTTTAGGAGCAAGGAACTGTCTGTCCACGTGTAAGCATCAAAGCCTACGGTTTATCCTCGGTAAAGAACCCACTAAAAGTCAAAAAAGCTCGAGAGATCAACTCATACTTGCTTTCTTCTAGCGGGGCCATCGTAATAAGTAGCTTTTCTAACGGGACGAACGACGCAGTTTTAGTGCTTTAGTGTGATACAACAGGTTTCATCTTTTTTTGATCCTTTCTTTACATGGTGTTGACAATATGATTTGACCAGAGTAATGATGGATTTAAACGTATTATTACTTTACTTTTCTTTTTTTTTTTTAGTATAATTGACTGCGAATAAAAAGTAGAGTCCGAGTCTGTGCCTTATTTGGTAAAAGATTGTGTAGAAGGTAATAGATGTAATATAGAATAAAAATAATTTATATAGAAAAATGTAAATTTTTTGTTTTGTAATGAATTTTTTTTATCTAAATAGTAATAAAAAATTATTAATACGATATAAAATAAAATTATTTTGAGATTGATTGCTTTCGAAAAAAGTGAAGAGGGGCAGAGAAAATTTTCTCTCCCTTACCAAACAAGATTGTTTGTGTTAAAATCATGCGGTATGCTATTTGTCATTATATCGTAACGTGACAATGGTCAATTTTTTTTTTTTTTTTAATCATGTCAACACTTTTTTAAGTAGATCAATTTCATTCAACAACTAAAGAACCAAGATAACGACTAAGACACAAAACAACACTTTTTTAATCACGTTAGCACTTCCAATTTTTATTTTTTATTTTTTTTAAAAAAAAAAAACTGAGGGTGGACAAGACCACTCCCCGATGAGCATTAGGGTTGGCCACGACCACCCCCGATGTTCTGTTAGGGTGGCCACCCATAGATACCAAGATATATATCTATATATAGAAAAAGAGTTAACTTTGTTTTTTGACAATGAGGTGGTAGTTTGTGAGAAAATTTAGGGAAGACATTAATACAATAGTAGTTTAGGGCAAGATATTGACAATAAGGTCATAGTTTAAGGGAGTATATGTACTTTTCCTTATATAGTATTTATATATATAGCAAATGTAGTATATGTATGATATATATACATCCAGAATACATATGTTACTAGCAAATATAATACACGTGTTGTATGATATATACATATATTATATAGTATATATATGAATTCCATAATATACATATATATAAGAAAAAATAAATGATTGTTGTACAACTCTTGACACAACTCATGTACAACTCTTAACAATTTTTTTTCAAACTAATCATTGGAACTGTTATCTTACATGTAAGTCCTAACTATTCAATGGTTAATATTAAAAAAAATTGTTAGAGTTGTACGAAAATTGTAAACGTATTATATCTCAATAAGAAAAAAGTCTACTTCCCCTCAAGTTATTACCCAATTAATATTGTCCTCCCAAACTTTCAATTGGACAAATGTCCCTCAAACTATCAAAAAGTTGGCATGTCCCTGTTGTGGCAGACCAATCGGCCTTGTCTTAATGCCATATAATAGATGTAGAATTTAGTTTTGTAGAACTACTCTTTCCAGTTGAATAATTAAATCGTATAAATTACTTCATAAGAGGCCAACCATCAATGACAAAGACATCGAAGGAGTAACAATCTACTATGAAAAAGGGTGTGCCTCTTGGGTGTGCCTCTTGGATGTAGTCCCCCATTTCAGCAAGATCAGTGACCATGCAGAATGTGAATGCTAACAAATAACCAGAGACAATTTCATACTGCATTTAATGTTCAAAATATTTGAACTTAAGCCAGGTTGAATTGAGTTGAGTGCTTCACAGGTAAGTTCATAATAGGAATTCTGTGAAAGCCCATACTTACAAGCTCAAAGCAAGTTCTCTGCCTTCAGTCTAGCATGTGAATTTAAGCTATATTGTTGTGGCATGTGACAAAACATTTAATGCATGCATAACTGCACACAGGCATGCGAAGACACACACACACACACAATCTGCAAATCAGTGAACATCATACGAAGATAATAATTGATGTGGTTAAATACGAAAACCTATCAAATACCTGACTAAGGAGTTTGGGCTCGTCATCTGATGAGAAGGTGATTTCATGCAGGGGCCTACAGCATTGTCAATCACAAAGATATACTATAACACAATCTCCCTTGGAAAGTATAGTCGGTTCACTTCACTAAATGTGCAAAAATCATCTGTTAACGTATTATATTGGTACTAGAGTTTAAATTCGGTTGAAGCATAAAGCATGACCATATTTTGGCAATATATCTTTTGGATGGTGGTGATCATACAGTACATCAAAGCATGTCAAAAACTGTATACACGGAATCCAAGTTAAATAAAGCTTGTATCTTCATACACTAAAAGCACTAAATTAAGAGAGAGAGAAAGAGAGAGCTAAGCCTTAGAAGAACTGGCCACGGACCATGTATGGTTTAGATCAAATTTAGAAAAATGCAAACTGGCGAATCTCAAAGCCTATCAAAAGGAAAGGGTAATTAAAAATGATATAAACAATTAATCAGAATGCATTTAGCATGTACAATGGATTTTGATCAATCGAAGTCCAAAATCCAAACAACATATTTTCTATAAAATTTTGCCAGATCTAGCCTAATGGATGGATTGAGATGCAAGTATTTACCATGAAAACCGAGCACCGGCACGCACAGAATGTTCATCATATTGATCATAAGATTTATTTGCTTCAAGCGCAAGGGTTTCAAGGTTAGGAGATGAACCAAAAGCAGTGGTGGATGTATGCCGACAATTGAAAAGCCAGCTAGAGATGTCAGAATGTTAATGGCAAGCATCAAGCAGTAAAGTGAAAAATCAAAAGAAGAAAAATATAACTTTTATTTGTAGACAATCAATCTGATACTTAAGGGACTTTTTTTTTAAAAAAAAACATATATTTTAGGAAATAATAGAAAAGACCAAAAAAAAAAAAAAAAAAAAAGGACCTCTGTCTGCCATAGTAGTTCATAGAACTTCGGGCAGCTTCTTGACGAGGAAAATCTGAATGCACGGAATCAGCTGAATTCTCATCATAAGTTGAATGAACTTGCAGAAAAGTATGATTCCCGTAATACATGCATGCAACAATTTAAACAGAAAGGTCCCCCCCCCCCCAAAAAAAAAAAAAGAAAAGAAAAGAAGAAGAAACAACTGAACAAGAAAAGAGAGAACAGGTTTAAATTACAAAAAGTAGAAGAGGGCAGAAAGGGAGCAAGAACATAATGAGGTTTGATCTGCTTCCTGATGTCAAATAAGATTGACGGTACAACCAGGATTAAAAGAGAGCAACACAGATTGCAATTACTACAAGAACTACCATCTCAGCTTTGTATTTGATGTGTAATGAGGAAATACTGTTTCATGAAAGCATGCATGGTTAAAATGGGTCTAAATGGCCTTTTTTCACGGTTCATTAAGTGTCTTACAAAGTGCAAAAGCATAATTCCGTATTATATTTACACCTCTAGCCATTCTTCCAAAAGGCACAAGTAAAGTCTGTGAAATATAGAAGAACCAGTTATGAACAAGCTAGGCCAATTCCATTTCATCAAAATTAATCCAAGTCCAACCAGGTCAAACACGTGAATGTTTCACAGTTCACAACTGGCAACCAGAAGTACTCTGTGCAGTGAATTATTGGAATATCGAACCAGCTGCCAGGTACAAAATTATCAAATATTATCAGACGAGGCTTGCATTTCAGCGCATAAATCTGAATCATAACCAGACTGATATTTGGCACATGGTCAAGGTTCATGGAATGAGTTGTCCGGGATAGGGCTCTCAAACATCTATATCCTTCTTTGTGTATGAGTATGACTTAACAAAATGACCCTTGAGGTCTTAAAGGGTTAACAGTATGTGGGGACCGATTAAATCCAAGTTTGAAAGCTAATCAAGTAGAAAATACACTTCATTACTCATGACAATAACCATTCACCACACATAGAAAAAGACATAAAAAGAAGGTTCACATTCTTCTCTTTTGATCCATAAGGCCAATCACAGATAGGCTACATTAATTATAAAACTAAGGAACAACTACCAAGTTCTCAATATACGAGTAAGAAAATCTTATCGTGCTAGTTAGGGGATGAGCATCAAGAATGAATTGATTCTACACCGTACGAGTAAGAAAATCAATTAACCTGCACAAAGCGGACTTCAATTGCAGGCCTTTTAGCAGGATCCTGAGCCAAATGCAGCAATTTCTTGTGCATCAGAACATCCTCTTGCCTCTGCAATTCACATCCAGAACATACCTGCAATGCATTTGATCAAATAGCCCAAAAACTCATTCAACAAAACCAAGAGAACCTTTCTTTTTCTGTAAATGCGAAGAAAATACAAACTGTACCAATAAGCTCACTGTAAAACCTATAAAATTTGAAATCAAAATGATCAACGAAGTCACTGAAACTAATAGTCTTAACTCTAATCATCCAAACAACCACGTGTAAAAGAAATATCAAATCAACTCCATTCTACTCCGTTGGAATATTGCAAACTCAAAACTCAATGATCATACTGATTCCCATCTTAAAGCAGGGGCTTAACAAAGAAGAAGCAGGAAGAAGAAAACTTACCATGGGGGATCGCAGAGGAGGAGAGAAGGGTCAAATAGAGAGATGAGGAGTTTCAGAGAGGATCTGAACACCAAGAAAAGGGTCAGATATGAAGGGACACCAGATTTTCGTGCGAAAATCCCAGCTCCCTTGCTCTGCATCTCCAACTCTCTGAGGCGATTGGATATGAAGGGCCCTCCAACTCTCTGCGTAAATGACACATGGAGAGGAAAGGATAAAAAGCCTCTCACAGACCGACCAGATCAGTAGTCTACTGAGGGTAAAATGGTTATTTTGCGATACAAAAGAAAAAGAAAAAGAAAGTTACACTTGCGGAGGATAGCCTCCTTTTATATAGCTTTAAGAAAATAATGTATCCTTTCTCCGGGCCAAAAATAAATAAATAAAGAAACAAGAAAAAACTAATCCTACGTGGCTCCAGGGAGATTTGAACAATATAAACATATTGACTGACCCAAATCTCTTGTGACCCGCCTTTGTAATATTTAATGTCTTTGTCATGTTGTAATGTTGTTTGTGCTCATCTCATATATATATAAAAAAGACCCTAATCTCTTGCAATAAGAACTAAAAGAATGACTGTCATGTGAATCCCTAAAACGAAATGGAACCCTCATCATTAATTATTTACTGCATCAGCCATCAGCTTAAGGAGTTCTTAGTTTTGCGCCTACAAAAATATAGAAAGTAATATGTACAGAAAGCATCAAGAGATTTAATAGGCACAGATGCATGATTTACAAAAGGTAGGGATTCATTCCGCTACAACAGTACCAAAGGTTGAGATGACTCCAAGGAAACCATGCTCTGTTAAACACAAGTGACTAGTGTCCCAAGGAAGTCAAACTAATCCTGACATTGGTTGAAAAAAAAAAGAAAAAGTGGAAAACAGCGAATGTGTCATTTCTAGTGTGTCAACAGTTTAAAAGAATATGGAGAGACTACTGTTGATATACACCTAAGAATTGATTCAAGGATGGCTGAAGATGATATGTGTTTTCCAACCCAAGTAAAGTTTGTAATCAAGCAATAAGAAGGGATGCTTAGGGAGTAAATAAATATAATACATGATATGATAGTAGCTGAAATCATAATCCTAAGATTGATGAACTGAACCACCAAGAAAATTGCTGGGAAAAAGAGAGAGAGAGAGAGAGGTACCTGCCCTGTAAAATTCTTTACTCATGTTCCCATTAAAATTTCAATTCCCCAACTTGAAGCTAGACAAGGACCGCTTCACTCATTTTGCCACAACAGTTGGAAAATGCAGAGCGATGCCTTACATATACTAAAGGACCTTGATGCATCATCAAATGCAATGGGCTCGACTGTAGCAGATAAAAGAACACCACTCAACATCTTTATACTCCATTAAGATTAAAAAAAACAAGAAATGTCAAGGTCATCAGTAACTCACCCAAAGAATAGTCTGGGATAGCAACCACAGTCAACCAAATTCCAAACAAGTCCATTTTAAAGACTTCAACAAGTATTCTTTGCATACAGATATTACACAAAAGCAAACCACATTAAGACCAAGAGAAGTTGGCTCATGCTTTGGGTTGAACAAAGACAGAAATTCGGTCAGGATTCACAACTTCAATTAATAAAAGTCAATAATGTAAAATAAGAATGAAGTTAACTGAGAAACCAGCAGGCAGCAATTGCCCCAACATATAAAATTTGGGAAAACTTTTCATCAGTATTGCTCAAGGGTCATTTCGAGCATCAAAAAGCTCATACAATTATACAAGGAGAATACCGACATTCACAACAAGATGCACAATCAAAATAAATAAGAAACAGATATGCTGAAACACATCTCAAGCACGACGTTTACTCAGACGCCAAGAGTTGGGTTCATGATATCTGTCATAAAGCGGTTCAATTCTTTCTTGTCTTTTGCGCTTGCTCATCTTTGTAGGATCTGCCACTTTGAAGAATCTTGGTGCCAGTTCTACAAGCCATTTGGGATCTATAACTGTGACCTCTCGCATGTACTCCTTTGTAGTCATCACCAGCTCATGGTAGATGACCCAATCAGGTTGTCTCTGGAAAAGAGCACTGCTAGGATGGATATAAACGGGTTGGTTCTCAACTAGGGTCCTATAGCCCTCCTGTGGGTCCTTTCTAGCCGCATGGAAAAAGAATCCTGCAGTAATTGCCTTCCTTATCTTCATAAAATTCCTTCCTGCACTCACAACATCTAATTTATATCTGCAACGCAGAATCAATCTTTAGTCAGAAAGTGGTTTAATCTTCATACGTATTGATATAAAGATGACAAACAGGCTCTACAACAGGTGGTATTAGTAAAATTACAGACAATAATCACTTATTGCTTCTTCATCAACAAAACTAGCAGAATAGACATGGCATCCATAGATTTATATTATTAAAGAAAAGGTACAGCAAGGATGTGGCAACCTCAAAGAATCAGGAAGTCATATATCATTTACTGCCGATTTTGTGGCTAACTGAATGGATTGGGATTAAAAAGGAAATCTAAAAAAACATCTGTCAGCAAGCAAAAATAGGGCTCATGAAAGTCCCAATAAATTAGTCCAAAACAATTATCCCAGCACAAATGGTGGCAATAAATGTCACTTTAGGGCCATGAAAACAGGGTTTGACACCACGGTCATAGAAATTTTGATGACCTGTTCACTGCCATCTTAATTTCTTAAATGTGGCATCCAAACCGTGGTGGAGAACAATCGCTATTTTTTGAAATATGAAAAGTAAACAATATTCTCAATTTACTAATGTATAACGCCAAATGATGAGAAAATATAAATAGTACATCATTATGACATTTCCAAGGAAATATAAATACACACGACCCGAGACAATAGTCTCATGAAACTAAAGAAATGAGAAGGCAACGCTTGAAGCAAAGCTATTGGCAAGAAGTAATTGTATAACTGAAAAATAGCAAAAGAGGAAGAGAATAGAAGACCGTACTTGTCCATGACGGTGAGTAGCTGTTTTCTGACATCCTGTGCCCTCCTCAAGGATCTAGACTGAACAAAGTTCTCAAAACACCATGGTCCAGAAAAGTTATTATTTTTCCAAGCGTCATAAACTGTAAGTAATGTCAGATGGTCTCCCTCTGGCTGGAAAAACTTAGCCCTCTTCTGATCTGCTTGTGCTTGTTTCTCCCTAGGCCTGTAGAAGATATTTCCCGTTTGAATCATTGCAATGATTGTCAAAATCTCATCACTGCATCCAAGGTCCACACTGGCAAGCAGCATCTTAGATAATGGCGGATCAAGAGGAAATTCTGCCATTTTCCGGCCCAATTTGGTCAGAAGCCCCTCCTCATCAAGAGCTCCTAGACTGTACAGCTGTTCCATGGCAGAAATGAGAGCTTGAGGTGAAGGTGGATCCATGAAATCAAAAGACAGAAGATCATTTATCCCCATAGCTTTCATGTTAAGCGTAGTAGCCCCAAGATTTATCCTCTGGATTTCGGGAATTGAAGTAGGGGACATCTCATTGCGGTATGCACTCTCAGTGTAGAGGCGGTAACATTTCCCAGGTCCCGTACGCCCAGCACGCCCAGCTCGTTGCTTAGCTGATGCTTGTGAAATAGGAGTAATGACCAGTGAATCAAGCCCTTGCTTCGAGTTATACACATTTTGCTTTGCAAACCCAGGATCAATGACGTAAAATATCCCATCAATGGTCAAAGAAGCCTCGGCAATATTCGTAGCCACAACCACTTTCCTCTTCCCTGGAGGGGCAGGTTCAAATATCCTTGACTGCATTTCACTAGGAAGCGCACTATATACTGGTAGAATAATCAATTCCGGGACATTGCCCCCTAGCCCTTTCATCCTCTCATAGAGAGACTGGCAGGCATAATCAATCTCCTCCTGACCAGTCAAGAAGAGAAGGATGTCTCCTTCAGGTTCCATCAAGTGAATCTGTAACACGGTAATTAAAGATGCATCTAGATAATCACTTTCAGGCTGTTTGGTGTAGAGTATCTCCACAGGAAAAGTTCTACCAGGAATTGTAAATATATTACAGTTGAAGAAATACCCTGAAAACTTCTCTGCGTCCAGCGTGGCAGACGTGACGATCAAACGAAGTTCGGGTCTCCGTTTCACTAGTTGCTTGAGTAATCCGAAAAGAACATCCGTGTGTATTGTCCTCTCATGTGCTTCGTCGAGCATAACAACAGAGTACTGAGAAAGGCTCTCATCAATCAAAAGTTCCCTAAGAAGCATACCATCCGTCATGTACTTGATGACGGTCTCTGGACCAGTACAATCTTCAAATCGAATAGCGTATCCAACTTCCTCACCCAACCGACAACCGAACTCTTCAGCAACCCTCTTGGCCACAGACATCGCAGCCACCCTACGAGGCTGAGTACAACCAATTTTTCCCCTGGTAGTGTATCCAGCTTCTGCAAGGTATTGAGTCACCTGAGTTGTCTTACCCGAACCAGTCTCGCCAATTACAACCAGGACCTGATTGTCATGCACAGCCTGGATGAGTTCCTTCTTTAACTTGTAGATTGGCAAGCTCTGCCTTTGTTCCTGAATGGAGAGCTTCGACCTCTGCCCAAAACTGATGGATTTTCCATAAGCATCCTTCTTCCACTCTGGCATGTCATATGCTGATAAACCAACACCCCTGAGCTCCTGCGCTAGATGCCTCTCACCTGTCTCCGGCATAGGGTCTTCCCAGGGACGATTCAGATCCTTGGGAATAGAATCCAACATTGTCCTCTGTTGCTGTTCTCTCACTTCTCTACGCTCCTTTATCAGCGCAGACTGCAGGGCCGCAGCACGACTCAAAGATCCTTCTGGGTTCTTGAAAATCTTCACAGGTGACATATCCATTGAATACCTGCTTTGCCCTTGCAAGAACGAAGGCTCATCCTCGTTCATCTCAATCTCGAGCTCCTCCTCAGCACCCTCTTCTTGATACATCAATCCATCTCCTTCTTCATCATAAGTCGGATAGTCCGCAACGCTCAAAACACCAGAAGCAATCAATTGCTTAGCTTCCCATATCTCCGGTGAGCTCATCCTCTTCAGCGGTCTCCGTGACGGCGCGGTGTCGTTCTCCTCCAAAATCCTAATCCCCGAAAGCCCCGTCCTCATCACTGGCCCCTCCTTCGACCCGCTGGATGGGTTTGCCCTCATCGTATCCTCCTCCGAGCTCTTCTTCAAGGGAAGCAAATCCTTACCCGTGTTCTGATCAACATCCCTCATCGAAAGACTCAGCTTCTGACCCGAAATGGATATCACCTTCACGTAAACCTCCTGATCACGCTTCACTACGTCCTTGGCATTACCAATCCGCCGAGTCGCAATCTGCGAAACGTGAACCAAACCCTCCTTACCCTTCAGATCATTCAATTGCACGAAGCAGCCCGTGTCCATCACTCTCGAAACCCTGCCCTTGTAAACCTTATACAATTCCGGCTCATCGGATTGGTACCGCCGATTTCTATCCCTATTATCCACATTCTCCTCTTCTCTCCTATGCTTCTCGTGCCGATCCCCGTGCCTTTCCCTACTCCTATAATCCCTTCTATCATCCCCGTCCTCTTCAGTATCCCTATCTCTACGCCTCTCATCTCTATCGTATCTATCCCTACGCCTATCTCTTCTATCTCTGTCTTTATCTCTGTCTCTGTCTCTGTCTCTGTCTCTGTCTCTATCTCTATCTCTGTCCCAATCTCTTCGTCTATGCCTGTCTTCTCCTTCTTCTTCACGTTCTTCTCTGTCTCCACGCCGCTCGCGGGTCTCCAATTCGATTTCCCTCTCGATCTCCTTAACTCTCTCAGTATTATCGGAGATCGCCAGCCCCGAGTACTTGGTCTTCCTACCATCCGAAGCGCTCTCTTTCTTCAATTCCTTCTCCGACTTGGGCTTCGGAGGGAGAATGGCGTGTATTATCGTCAGAAGCGTTCGGACGAAGTAATCGGGCATCTCAGCGCCGTTCTCCTTCAGCTTCGCGTCGAATTCGTCGACGGTCTCGCAGTTCCTCCCCAGGTCGGTGATGAACTCGGCGAGAATTTTGTCACCGAACCCTAGATGCGTTTCCAGTTCCGTGCAGACCTTGGAGACGAGGGAAAGGAACTCGAGCTTCTTCAAACCTTCGTCTTTGGGAGCGGGAGCCATTGTTGGAAGATAGAGAAGCAATAGAGCGAGAGATATTTGTGAGTATAGGGGATTATGCTTTGTGTGTGTGCCTGATTTCAGTATTGTTCTAGACTAGTAGAGTGCCCGGTGCCGGTGCCAAAACCGTAATCAGCCCCCTTTGCGGATGCGTCTTCTCTCTTGAGCTTTCTATAGCATGGGAATCGCACCGTTTTACCAGAAAACCTAGAAGAAGAAGAAGAAGAAAGCGTATTAAATAAGGCCTTTAAGTTGTAGGAAAAGTGAAGGAAAAAAAGGGACGGTCCATATTTTATACTACTATATTTACGAAAAACGACGTGTCTGAACCTGGTTTTTCGATTTTTTATTTTTTATTTTTCTAATTGGTTTAAGAAAAATGTTACATGAGAATCCTTACCTCTCCTGGTCGAAAAGGAAAAATAAGTGGACGATCCTATAAACGAAAAAAGGGTGGACTCCCCAATATTAAACCTAGAACAAACCAAAACAATGCTAAAATATTTACAAATAGTAGGAAATTTGACAAATAAAGGACATGGTCTTTCAAAGAGGCCGCACAAGGCGGTTTCATAAGTTAAAGATATACAAAATAAGACAAGTCTATCTATACCCCCACTCGGGATCAAATACAACCACCCGAATGAGGTTGAAGTGGTAAAAACACTATCAAAATCTAAAACTAAAACTACAGAAAAGAAAAGCACCAATACAAATGGAAAATGCTACACTTACACACTTTTTTACACCCACTTTTTACAACTTGACGTGGCAACAGCTGCATCACATATTTTTTCTTTTCTTTTTTCTTTTTTTTAAGAAAGTTGGCATGGGCTTCAACAGGAAGAAGGAAGAAAAAAGTGGAAAAAAGAAAAAGAAAAAGAAAAGAAGACTAGAGGGGATTGTCGGCGCTCGGGACGGCCGGAGAAGAGAGTGCCGGACTCGTTGGACGGTCGGCAAGAGGGGAGAAAGTGACGGGTACGCTCGGGACGGCCAGATCTACTTGAGAGAGTGACGGATGGAGGCGGGTCGGGTTTCCGGCATGCGGGGGTTTCCGGCCGGTGAATCTGCCGAAGATAGTAAAGAGAACAAGAGGGAGGGAGGCGGAGACACTCGGGACGGCATGGGACACTTAGGATGGCTGGAGAGATCTGCTCGGGTCGGGTTCACCTGGGCTGCAACGGGGACGCTCAGGTTTCCGATAGGGTCGGGTGGTCGGCCGGTGTGCGTGGTTTCCGGCCTCTCCTCCCACCGCCAGCGCCACCCCATCTTCTGGGTTACCGCTCCCCCCGCACCCCCCTTTTTTTCCTCTTTTTTTTTTTTTTTTCCATTTTTTTTTTTTTTCCTTTTTTTTTTTTTTTTTTTATTTTTTTTTTTTTTTTTTTTCGTTTTTCTCCTCTAGTGATGTGCCTCTTTTTCTCTAAAAAAAAACAGTAAAAGTATGTGATATATATCTTGCCACGTCAAGTTGTAAAAAGTGGGTGTAAAAAAGTGTGTGTATGTGTGGCAGCCCTCAATACAAATTCAAATACAAGGGTCTCATCTAAAAAGAGACAATAATTCAAGTAAGATAAAAAAAAATCATAAAAGCAGCGAAAAAAAAAAACCAAAAAATTGCAACAACAAAGACTGGCCGGGTGGAGAGCTCTGATGCGTGAGATCCACGCGCCGATGCGTGGACGATGGATGAAGAAATGGCCAAAGGCGTCGAGTAGCTGAGGCGCCAGTGAGTGCGGTGGAGAGGCATGTGGGAGGCAGAAACCATCGTATGAATGTAGATCTAGCTTTTAAAAAACCAAATCTAAGAACTACAACAAAAACAGCCACTAACGCAGGGAGGACGGCGACGAGCAGGAACAGTGCAATGGAGAAGCCAAAACATTAAAGTTGCAATTCCGGGTGGGATAAGTCGTATAAGACGACGGATAAAACCTTATCAAAGATGAGGACTAAAGAAACCTCTGTCCAAATAGCAATCGTAACAATAAAAGACATAAAGGAAATAAAAGGAGAGGAGGGAAGAGATGTGGTACTTCCCTCCTCCCTCATTCAGCTGAATCAAGAAGAAGAAAACCAGGTAAAGAAATGAATAGAGAGAATAGAGCGTTTGCAATTTACTGTGACACTGTGTTGCCGGTTTTTCGATTGATTCTTGGTTTTCTCCGCTCTCTTCTTTCTAATTTCTATTATCGTTGCCTGGAAACATCTGTGGGTGTTGACCTTTCTGCTCTTTATTGATTGATATGTGAAGGATGGGAAGTTTGTGCCACATTGAAATTGGGGTGTTTTTGTTCAAGATGTAGTCCAAAACAAGTCAGTCACAACGACTAGCAAGCTTTTTTGACACTCCTTACTCTCATTGAAGACGAAGATGTGGCAGGAGATATATCATCTAATTCCATGGCACCATGTCTAGTTTCCTTAAGCCAGCAGCCACTACATTCGGCAGCCAAATACTCAGCTCAGTTTAGCTTGGCTCGATTATAGCTCTAAACACTGGCGTCCTCCACAAGAAAGCACAAGAGATACCAATTGATCCGTATGCTTATGGCAAAATCAGCTACTAATTTGTTACCATAATTAATGAAAAGAAACATGTTTGTAATATTACAACTTTTCTTACAATCCCTTTATAAACTCACACATCAGTATCTTAATAGTAAAAAATTTAAGCAACAATATTCAACAAGTAAATTTAATTGTTTAGTACATAGATTGCCATGTCAGGTTGTAATTAGGGAATTGATGATGTAGCAGTCAAGTGGTGAAGAGTTTTTAAAAAGAAATGTGCAGATGTAGTAGCCCAAGAAATGACCATGTACCAAACATAGCCTAAGCAAATTAAGATAGTGACAAAGAGTTGTTAAAAAGAGAGACTTTACTTCCATGACCATCCTATCAACTTCTTCAATAGTGATTTATCAATTTGAAGTCTGATAAAAAGTATGAACCCACCACATAAGCATTATTATTGAAAAAAATATGCATCTGCTTGAACAATTATGCTAACAGCCGCAACAAGCTATCTATCTGCCATCCATGAAAGGAAATCATAAAGGGGCGGGGAGCCAACAAACATCCGAAACCATAAAAACAATCTTCGTATTATAAAAGAAAATAAGCTCTCTCTCCCTGCCAGCAGCGAAAAAAAAAAAGTTAACTTCCACCAGAGCCCATCAGTGATGAGCCTTCGCTTCAGCATTCTTATGTGACTTTGCCTTCGCCTGGTAACAAAGAGGGGGGTAGAGGGGAAAGATTAAATCAACAATTTCCAAAATTAAAAAAAATAATAAAAATAAAATAAAATTATAATACTGTAAAGTAAGAACTAAAAAAAAAAAAAAAACTTTTCCAGAATACACTCAGAGCATGAAGTAGAGAAAGACTTTTGGAAAACTGAACAGGTCTACTTTATAAAATGAAAGATAACTTAAGTGAGCTCCCAAAATTTTTTTATTAGCTTCAACCACTCAATTTAAGCGTGCTTAGCAATAAAACCAAAGGATAGCGGTGAATATGGAAAGGCACTACATGCACAAATGAAAAGAAAGTTGGACAAATAGGGAAGCTTTTACATTAATCTGTGAAATTTTCAGTATTTGTATTCCGTGAGCTGAAAAGAGAAACCAAGCTGTTTATAACTTAATACATTCATATATATATACATATGTGCTGCTGTTTTTAGGTAAAGAGCTTTGGCCCTAGGACATTGTATCCTCTCCTGAAATGATAGCTCAATATGTGCATTATTTGCATTATGTCAACAAGGCATTATTAGAGGAAGAGAAAGGTCTCACATCCAAAAGCCTATCATCAATGAACAGACACCCCCTCTTCTTCTTCTTTTTCTCTCTCATCTTTTTCTTCCCTTTCCACTTTATGATCGGAATACCACATGGCATCCCCAATCTCTACCCACATGACAATGGATCAACACTGAAACTCGGGTTTAATTTCAAGAGCAGTAAACATGCGAGCATGGTGGCTCAAGCTACCCTGACTTCCAAACCCAGCCTTTAACATTAGGGCAGAGGCCAATTGCTCTAGCTGCTGCAAGCACATGGACCTCCTTTTCTTGAATCACCAATTCCCCATTACCTTCAATTTGTCTTCTCTAGTAATTGCTTCATCTTTGATTAGAGAGTATGTTGATGCTCATTATCCGCTAAGAATGTAGGCATCCTTGGTTTTCAGAAAGATCCTTAATTGGACTGCATGCAATATGTTAATTGTGGTACGTTTTCAGACATGGATGATGTTTGACCAAAATTCACAATGCTGAAGAGGAAGACTGCGTTGATTGGAGGTTGAAGTGTTTTGGTTGAGTGGGAATTCTCACTTCTCAGTTGGGTTTATCCAAACAACAAACTCTGAATATTACAGGACTAAGCTAGCCCAGCATCTTACCCCCTACTTTCTCAAAGTTCTCAGAATTTTCGAACTTCCTTATCAAAACCCCAGATATATGTAGCCTAATATCACAAATTCATCAAAAACTTTTAATTAACCTTGCCCTAAGCAACACCCCACCCCCCCCCCCCCCCCCCCCCAAAAAAAAAAAAAAAAGAAAAGAAAAGAAAAGAAAAGTATCTGTTACCAACTGTTACTAGCTCTAACAGGTCACACCTTATGCACAGAAATTACCATTATATGTATCTCCTAAAATATCAAACTGCATTCATATTTCATACTTATTGAGACAGTTATTTGGACGATGGGTTGACTGTGTCAAAATGATTCTATCTCTTTTCTTCTTCACCGTTATTTGCTCTCTTTGACATGCACATGCTTTTTTATATTAACACATCAAATTGTTATCATTTACTTTCAGCTTCAAGCAAAAATCCACCATATCTATATCACCTATACCCTCCAATAAATAGATGATATTTAGAATGCAATGAATATTGAGTTTGCCATGGAAAAGTTGGACCTGATGAATATACATAATGTATAGAAACGTGTTAATCTTGTTGATTGGTCAAAAGGAATAAGACTTCAAGCCTTTAAATTATCGGATTTTTAAGTTCAATTAATGCTCATATTTTCTTGTGATGTTTTGAGTTTGTAGCCCCATACAAAGAGCAGTCAGAAATGAAATGTTATTCTACAATCAATTAACAAGCTAGGAAGCAGGAATAATTCAAAATAGTTGTTGTATCTGTATTTGATACATATCCATATCGGATAAACTAGGATACATATGGAATACAATATCCGTAAATGGTGGGATTCTTATTCATTCCAAGGTTCACCTAGTTTTGTTTTAGCCCGTAAGCTTAAGGCTTTGAAGCTGGATTTGAAGAAATGGAATGAAGAGGTGTTTGGCAACGTAGAGAGTAACAAGAGGAAGCTTATTGAAGATCTTTAGGCCTTCGATGTTATTGAAGAAAGTAGGGCCTTATGGGAGGAAGAGATTTTGAGAAAGGCTGAGGTTGTCAGAGATTTAGAGAAGCATTCTCTTATGGAGGAGGTGAGTTGGAGACAGAAATCTAGGGTGTTGTGGTTAAAGGAAGGTGATAAGTGCACTAAATTTTTTCATTCCATGGCAAACTCAAATAGAAGGTACAATTCTTTGGACTCCTTATTGATTGGCGACACTCAATCCTCTAATCAGACAGAAATTGGCGTACACATCGTCAAGTTCTACCAAAAGCTTTTTATTGAGCAGTGTAGGTGGAGGCCTTCGGTGGATGGTATCTCCTTTGATTCTATTTTGGAAGTTGTGGCTAGTTGGTTGGAGAGAGTTTTTGAGGAGGAGGAGGTTAGAAGGTAGTGTCAGCTATGGTTGGAGATAAGGCGCCGGGTCCTAATGGCTTTTTCTATGGCCTTCTTCAAAGTGTGCTAAGATGTTTTGAGGGGGGACATTATGGAGGTGTTTCAGGATTTTCATGATGGAGGAGTTTTTGAAAAGAGCCTCAATGCTTCGTTCATTTCGCTCATTCCGAAAGTTTCAAGTGCCATTGCTCTCAAAGATTTTCGGCCTATTAGTCTTGTGGGTGGAATTTACAAAATCATTGCTAAAGTCTTAGCAAATAGATTGAAGATGGTTTTGGAGAAGGTCATTTCCAAATCTCAAAGCGCCTTTGTCAAGGGGGGACAAATTCTTGATTTGATCCTTATTGCAAATGAGTGTCTTGATAGTAGATTAAGATCTGGGGAGCCTGGCGTCATGTGTAAAATGGATCTGAAAAAAGCTTATGATCATGTTAATTGGGATTTTCTTTTGTATGTACTGAGGAGGTGCGGTTTTCAGGGAAAATGGTGCTCTTGGATAGCTTATTGTATCTCCTCTGTGAGATTCTCAGTATTGGTAAATGGTTCTCTTAATGGTTTTTTCAGTAGCTCTCGTGGGTTGAGACAAGGGGACCCTCTCTCACCCATGTTGTTTGTGTTTGTGATGGAGGCTCCAAGTCGAATGATTTTTGCGGCGGTTAGTGGGGGCCTTCTTGAAGGCTTCATAGTTGGCAATGCTACTTCCTCATTTTTGTTGTTTGCAAATGATACTTTGATTTTTTGCAATGCTCGTCCTTCCAAGTTGTGCCATCTTAGAAGTCTATTTCTTCTGTTTGAAGATGCCTTGGGCTTGAAGGTTAATTTGGCCAAGTCATAATTAATTCCTGTGAGCGATGTAGATCAAGTGGAAAGCTTAGGTGATATCTTAGGGTGTGGGGTTGCCACTCTGCCGGTGAAGTATCTAGGTCTTCCATTGGGGGCTTCCTATAAATCTATTCATATTTGGAACGGTGTTATCGATAAGATTGAACGTCGATTGGCCAGCCGGAAAAAGGTTATACCTTTCCAAGGGAGGTAGAGTTACTCTTATCAAGAGTACCCTTGCCAACCTACACACGTATTTTTTGTCTCTTTTTCCTCTCTCGGCAAGTGTAGGTGCCCGCATTGAGAAGCTATAACGAGACTTTTTATGGGGAGGGATTGGTGATGAGTTCAAATATCACTTGGTGAGTTGGTCTAAAGTTTGTAACCCAATTTCAGAAGGTGGGCTGGGTATCAGAAATTTGGTGAAGTTCAATCAGGCTTTGTTAGGCAAATGGTTGTGGCGTTATGGGATTGAGGGGGAAGCTTGGTGGAGAATTGTGGTGGACTCCAAGTTTGACAGTTTATGGGGAGGTTGGTGCTCTTTAGAGCCTGCATATGCCTTTGGGGTGGGGTTGTGGAAGAACTTCAGGAAAGGGTGGGAGAAATTCTTAGGCCTTTCTAGATTTGAGGTGGGAGATGGGACTGGGACTAGGACTAGGACTAGGACCAAATTTTGGCATGATATGTGGTGTGGGGATACAGTTCTTAAGGAAGCTTTTCTTGTTTTATTTGGGATTGCTTGTGCGAAGGATGCTTTTGCTGCGGATAATTTGGAGCTCTTGGGTGATTCTAATCAGTGGAACCAGGAGCATGTACTTTTCTAGAGAAGCGCATGACTGAGAAGTGGATGCTTTCCAGGTATTGCACTCAATCATTGTCAAAAGATGTAGTGAAGATAGGTTGTGGTGGGTCTCCTCCAAGAAAAGCTTGTTCATAGTCAGGTTTTCCTTTAACTCTTTGGCTTGCTCTGTGGGGAGTTACTTTCCTTGGAAAAGTGTGTGGCGCGGAAGGCTTTTTTTGCGTGGTCGGCGGCTCTAGATAAGATCCTTACTATGGATAACCTTAGGAAGCATGTTATTTTGGTGGATAGATGTTGCATGTGCAAGTAGAACGGGGAGTCAGTGGATCATCTTCTACTTCACTACGATATGGCTTACGCTCTGTGGAGTGTATCTTTACTCGTTTTGGTTTGTCTTGGGTTATGCCTAGGCGAGTCCTTGACTTGTTTGCTTGTTGGTGGACGTCTGGAAGGCCGAGGAGAGCCGCGATTTGGAAGATGGTGCCGACATGCATTCTTTGGTGTGTTTGGAATGAATAAAATAATAGGTGTTTCAAAGATTTGGAGAGGTTCTTAGAGGATATTTTAACTTCATTTTTACATGCTTTGTATCTTTGGAGGACCAAGGCTCCATTGAAAGTGGCCTTCTTCGCTTGGACGGCAGCGCTAGGGAAAATCCTCACCTTGGACAATCTCAGAAAGAAGCGTGTCATTGTGATTGATAGATGTTGCATGTGTAAAATGACCGGGGAGACTGTGGATCACCTTCTTCTTCATTGCGAGGTTGCACGCGCTCTTTGGTATGTCATTCTTAATCGCTTCGGTCTGTCTTGGGTGATGCCTTTTCGGGTGATAGACTTATTTGCCTGTTGGTGGCCGGGGGGACGCTCCCGAAGCGCGGTCGTGTGGAAAATGGTTCCTTGTTGTCTTATGTGGTGCTTGTGGATGGAGCGCAACGATAGACAGTTTGAGGACAAAGAAAGAACCATAGAGGAGCTCATTTCCTTTTTTATTCACTCTTTGTACTCCTGGACGGCTGCGTATCTCGCACCTCTAGGGATTAGTTATAACGATTTCCTTGTATTGCTTTCTTCTTCTTCTTAATTGTCTCTCTTGTATACCCCCTGTATACTTGATTGCGCTTTGTGTTTTTTAATAAAATTCTCTTACTTATCAAAAAAAAAATATTTGGACAGTGGCTTTTGTGTCCCCTTTGTCGCTTAGCTTTGGCGATTTTTTTGTTCGTTTTTCAATTTTTAGTTAAGTGCTTTCTCTTGTGTACTTTTGGTGTATTTGGAGCGCCTTACGCTTTTAATATAACCAGTTTATTACTAATAAAAAAAAATCCATAAATAACGAAATTAATTTTTTTCTTGTCTCGCTTTGAAGTCTCTAGAAGAGCTTGATTTACTTTTTAAGAGTATAGATTGTACTATCTTCACTCTTCAGAGCATCCTTTTCTAAGAATCTCTATATTGATACCCGTAGTAATTTGCTGGATTCAATTATCTTTCAGATTTAACTTATCAAAAGTAATTTGCTATAAATTATTTCATGAAGGGGAAACACCCTTGAGCAAGCATCAGCTCCTAACTTTATTACTTACTAGATTAAGAGTCATATCTATTACGTACCACAGACAATCAGCTCACTTGAGCAGGATTTTACATTAGTTTTTTGAAAATCTAGAATACAATACACGGATGCATTAATTAAGAAATATATCAATAAAGTTTTAGATTTATAATGCTAGTTTTTAAGAATTAAAAGACCAATAACCAACATCAAAAGGGCAGAAAATACATATTATAGTGATGAAATTACAATTCGATGGAGAATTCAGAAAGTATTAAACAGCATTCGATGGAGAAATTACCTTGAGAATCTTAAGCTTCACGCTTCCATATACCACACCAAAAGTGAAGGCTGATGCACGAGCCACCTACAAAAAAGAAAAAAAAAAAAAAAGAAGAAGAAGAAGAAGAGAGAGAGAGAGAGAGAGAGAGAGAGATCACATTCTGAATCTTAGATTTTTCTGTTCTCTAAAATTCAACTGAACCTAACACACAACACCACAAACTTTCCAATATAGATTTTTCTCAGCATCCAAACAGGAAGGATACCAGATTCTAAGGAAAAGAGATTTTGATAAAGACTGAAAAAGGTAGTGAAAAAGAAGTACCAGGGCAAGAGTGCTCGTTCCAGAATACGGTCCTGGAGGTGGCGCCATCGGATCTCAGGCCAGGAATGGCTCAACTTGCAGGGTGCCGGTGCTAAAACCCTAATCAGATCGGAAGGTCCCAATTTGCGGATGCGTCTTCTCTCTTGAGCTTCCTATTCCTATGTGAAGCTCGTTTGTGTAGGGTCGGGTCAGGTTGAAGAGCATGTGGATCCGGATCTCACCGGTTTAGTTGCGATCATTGGGCCGTACCTTTTGACCCAGCCCAGAAAACCAAGTGCTTCGTATAAGCCCAACCGCGAGGTCTCTTTTGTCGAAAACGGTGCGTATCGGAAAGCGTCGACGTCGTTGCGAAACAAACGGTGGCGGTCAGAAAAGAAAAATCGCAAGAAAAAATTCGAAAATTGCAGCGAGAATGGGAGCGTCGAGTTCGACGGAGCAGAAGGTTTCGACGGAACAACGAGAGGTCGAATCCCTAGCGGCTTCCATGGGAGCTCTTCCTATGCTACGGAAATCTTTCTCCAGACTTGCCGATCCTCAAACAAATGCAGTTCCCATCAGAACCCTACAGGTACTCAATCACCCTAGGACATTCGAGTTTCAATTTTCTATATTCAGAAACCCTTATTATTGAATTCAATTCCCTATTCTATGCCTCAATCTTCATTCTTAATGCGATAATTCTCGCCAAGAAAGCCGAATTATTGTGTGTTACGCTCTCGGTTTAGCTGAAAGTTTCAAATTTCTAGTTTTCTTTGTCAATCTGTATACATATTGTCAGCTTTTTCACTCTGATATAAAAAGTTAATGGTTTGTAGCAATGCTTCTGCTTAACTTATGAAAACCTAGTCTCTGAAGCACCGGAGATACCCAATTCCTTCCCTTTGTTGTTGGATAATCTGGGCTCGTCGATCGCTGACCTATTTTTCGTGCCCGAGGAAGGGGGAGTCAGTTGGGTTGAGTTTGTGAGAGGGTATAATAAGTGCTGTGGAAGGATGTCAGCGACAATGTCGCTTAATACACTGCTCAGGGTGTATGCTGCGACAGTGGCAAAATCGGGTCTTCCTTTGAAACTGGAGTTTGAGTCTGATGATGCTGACTGTAAGATAAATGGGTCGGTCTTGGCCAACGACGTGCTTATGCTTCTTTGGCTGTGTTGGACTATGTCGTGGAATGTTAGAATGTTGAGAATTTCCAAGGCAAAAGCAAATTTATGTCTGCCGGAGATTAGTCATCTGGTATTATCAGCTGTCACCTCGTGTGCTGAAGTTAGCAGTGGCTTGAATGTGTGGCATTGTGATGTCTTAGGGTTGGACGTTCAACTTCCCGTGGGAAAGTTTCTGACATGGGCCTTTAAAACAGTGCCGAGCCTCCCAGATTGCTTTACACAATTTGTCCATGCAAGACTACAAAACTTTCTCAATCCAGAGGTATTAAATTTCTTTCTTCGAACCTGCACAGGTCCATTAAACCCTAATTTCAATATCATCATGTTGGCTTGCATCTATCTGCAGTAGATTTGTTTATATAGATTTGCTCACTATGCATATACATCATCGATGTGCATCTTATGTGATCAATCTGCTTTGCATTGTGTATATGATGATTTGCTCACTGTTAAGCTGACTGAAGATTTTATTAGTTTCTCTAAACTGCAAGTGCCGTCAAGATTTTGAGTTTATTTATGCTTTTGGCACTTGCTACCAGCACTATGCTTTTATGTACAATACAATATTTTGATGCTCGCTTTCTTTTTTATGTTAATTCCATATTGTAATTTTCCTCGTCAACCTTCATAAATACAACACAAATAATTCAATTGGTAATAAGATGTCAATACTTTTTTGGTTTTGGATGTGTGAGCGTTTGGTCCAAAGGAAGGGGGATGAAGAAATTCGAACCAGTGATCTCCACTTCATGAGGTGTGGTTTGTAGCCACATATGCTACTCCTTGGGGTTGTGAGATGTCAATACAACCAAGCTGTTTATGTCAATTGCCACTCTCATACTTTTAACCCAAATTATATCTGATGAGCTTTCTACAGTATGATGATTATGGGAAAAAAAAATCATTTCATTTGGTTGGAGGGGGTCCTTGGACCAATGGTTTTTCTTAATCTATTTCAGGATGAATGTGCTTCTTCAATTACATCAGTAGGAGAGATTTCCTCAACTAAGGCATGCCATTCTAATCTTTTAACCTGTGGAAGGGCATGGGCAATTTCCCTCACACTGAGAAGTACTATAAGTGAAGAGATCTCACGAGTATGCTTTGCAAGCGATGACGATGCAACAGATGATAACCTTCTTTATCAGTTTGTTATCTTACCTGATAATCTTGTCTTGCCTGAGATGTTACTTATATTGTCTTGCTTGTCCAGATTCTGTCAAATAAGCAAACGTCTGTCCAACTGAAATTGGAATTGATAGATACACGGTTTTTTTTTTTTCCAGCCTTATAGGACTTCAGATTTTGATTTTCTGTTTATTCTAGGAGCATGCAACTGGAAACAACAAACAACCACCTGCTACTCACAGATTTCATGATTAACCTTAGAACCTGAGTTTTTTTAGCTCCTGCTAAAATTTTGTTATTATTGCTCGTGGTGCTTATTGCCATATTATACTCTCATTCCACATTTTGTGGCTATAACTTCATGGAAAATTGTTTATTCTATAACACCCATTATATGGCTTTTGTGTAGGTATGCTAAACACCTCGTCCTTCACACTTCTTTAGATGCAAATGCATATTTAGAATTGTTTAATCTTATTGTTTTCTTTCTTAAACTTAATCTTATTATTTTCTTTGCTAAACAATTCATTCAAATGAGAGTTACAATTGTTAAGTTGACTAGGATATCGTCTTTTATTATTTTTAAGATGCAAATGCAATGTAGAATTGCTTCTTTAGCATTTATTGGCTACTACTTTGTAGGTCATCTCTTCACGGGAGAGGCTTGAACAGATTCTGGTCTAATATTGAAGGATACAGGGGTCCATTGCTAATGTTGGTTTCTGCAAGTACAGGAGATGCTCATGAGGGTAGTACCAATGTTAGGAAATGGATCATAGGTGCAATCATGCAGAATGGTTTTGAAAATAAGGATCTGTTCTACGGAAGCTCAGGAAGCCTATATGCTATAAGTCCAGTCTTCCATGTGTTTTCATCTACCGGTATGTAACATAGAGTGGGGGGGGGGGAAAGGGGGATCATTTTCTTTCTCATTTTCTTCCTGCTAAATTTCTTGTGTCCAATTACATATGTAATGATTGACAGGGAAGGAAAAGAACTTTGTATACAGTCACTTGCATCCTACTGGTAAAATATATGAGCCACGGAAAAAGCCCGTGGGAATTGCTTTTGGAGGAACCATGGGAAATGAGAGAATCTTTGTTGATGAAGATTTTTCTAGAGTTACCATTCGCCATCATGCCACTGACAAAACCTACCATCCTGGTTCCCTCTTCCCAGATCAGGTATAGTTGCAATGTTGCAATGACTTGTTGCCCTAGCTTGAGGGTTTTGAAACCAATATTGCAGTAGAGTCAAGTATCGGTACTTAGTTATTGCAGATAATTACACTGAATCTAAAATTGCTAGTTTTTCTGTTATTTCTTTCATGAAAGAACAAAATCGATATTTTTTATTTTGTTTTTCATACTCTATTGACATTATGTTTCCACCATGTCTGATGTATCTACCATTTTGTTTTCCTTTATTTCTATCTGTATTTATGTGTTTGCGATAAATTTGACTACTTCTCCATGCTGTTGTGATTAGTTTCAATATCTGATCTGATATTTTCCTCTGTGGACTGATATGATAAAGCTAACATATCCTATCAGGCACAGTAGGGAGGTTAAATAGGAATTCACTAAAGAAATGTGGTCTTGGAAGCTATGTGATCTACCACTTAACCACTTGAAAAGCTTCACACTGTAAGTTTAAAGTGGATTGGTGTATTTCAGGGGTTCCTACCTGTTGAAGCGTTGATTTCAGAAGTGGAAGTTTCGGGACTCGGTGGGAGAGGGAAGAAGGAATTGCAAAATTCATATAAGAAGAGAGAAGAGCTTTTCACCGAGCAAAGACGAAAGGTAACCTATCTAGATCGATTTGTATGCTGTTGAATTTTGTATTTGAAAGTTGAATGTAAATGGCATTGATATTACGTTCCTTCACTCCTCTTGCAGGTTGACTTGAAAACATTTGCAAGTTGGGATGATTCACCTGAGAAGATGATGATGGACATGGTCTCTGATCCTAATGCAGTTCGACGGGAAGATCGCTAAATTAAACTTTCAGGTTTAGGCATAATCCAAATGCCTTATTTTACTTTTGGCTGCTTAGGGTGCTATCAATATTTAGAGGAGGTCAATTAGGCAAATGATTTTCTTGAGTCTCGTACTGTTGCTCGGAAGCGGCCGGAAAGAAAATTTGAAGGGTGAAACTAACCAAAGTGTTGTAGGTTTTATATTATGCAAATGTATTCTACGGCTGCAATTGCATTGTATTGTGCTTATGTCCATGGCCTTGTAGGGCTAAATTGTCCATATCTAGTTTAGGAAGTATGAGGACTGGAAACTTTCCTTTTGTTGTTGTGTGCATAGTAAAAGTGTCCGAGTACTGTTTCTGTTTTTTTGTTTTGGTTGTTCGGGGTGGGAAGACGAGAGAACAATCGGTTTTTCTTCGGTCAAATATGGACAGAACAATCTTGATCCCCATAAATCTCACACCCAATCTGAGTTTCGGCACAGCCCTCGACCAGAGTTTCAGCACTAGTGTATAATCAGATTTTAAAAGGAAAAAATAAAAGAAAAGAAAAAGCATTTACCAATACATTAGGATCTCTTCCCAAAAGCACAGGATGAGAAGTGAGATCGTACGTTTAAGATTCATTGGATTTGTTACAAACAAACAAACAAAAAAGTACCACACCTCAAGGTCCAAAATAATTTTGAAGAAGAGTTTTTCCCACCAACCTATTAAATTGGCATATGTTCTTAGAACACGTGATTTTCAATTACATTCTTAAGTTTTACATGCATCGTGCTTGAACTAGAGGAACTTTATTCCCAATTTGAAGAAAAACTTAGCCTAATTCCAAAGACTACATTCCAAAGCTAAGGGTTTAATGCGCGCGTTCTTTCTTTTTTTTTTTTTTAATTAAATATGAAAAAAAGGGTTACAAGATTAAATCTTTCTCGCTTCTGATCCTAATGGGAGAGAAGATAGAAAATCCTATGGGAATGCTTTCAAAAACATAATTAGAAGCGACCCATTTATCTAAACAATATGTCCGAAAGTTAGCATTACAAGACACTTTCAAACCATTCCAGCTGTGAAAGGAAGATAAAACTAAACTAATACCTGAACTTATAGAGGATAATGGAATCAGAGACTTGGAACTAATGGTCTACAACTCCGTTTGAACATTTTCATTTTCCTTTTTTTTTTTTTTTTTTTATTATAATCAAAACAAAAACATTAAAAAAAAAAAAACAATTCAAAACACAAAATCCTCACAAAACACTCAAACTTATTTTCATATTTATATCATACCAAACACGTTATTCAAACAAAACAAAAAAAAACACAATCTAAAAAGCATTAACAAACGGTGCCTAAATTCTAGGTTAATTCAGGTATGAAAGTGTGTTTTGATTGGACTAGAACAAAAGAGGGGTGCTACACATGCACCCTTCATCCCCCTCTCATCATCCCTTTTCATTAAACAAATTGATTTTAATGAAAAAGTAGTCAGGGACTACTTTTTCATTAAAATCAATTTGTTTAATGAAAATGGGGGAATGAAGGGGGGATGAAGGGATGGTTTTTAGCATTTCTCATAACAAAATCTATCCGCGCTCTCTCTTTAGTCTATCTCCCCACAAAATGGGCCATTGCCTCACCCTTCGGATTCTTCGGAAACAAGACTTGCTGCAAGCCAGCTGATCACTGGGCCTTCTGTATCGTGTTTCAAGGACACAAATTGAGTTTCCTTTGAATGTACATTTTGGTGAGGCTACTGTGAGTCGTAGCTCTAAATTTAATCGATGTTTCTCTGCTATAGCTATTTGTTCCATGCTTTTACCTGCCCCATCATGCATGCCAAAACTCTTTCATTTGACGACCATAAAAGGATGAATAAAAGAAGTAAAAAGATTTATAAACATCCACAAAATCATGCAGCAAGGATTCAATTAAATCAACCCGACACACCCAATGCCTCCATGGTGAAGCACAACAAACATGCTATCAGTACAAAACAAGGCATAGTTCAAAATCCTGTCTCACGTGCGGCATTTTCTTATAAAAAATGAAATGTTCAATTACAGTGTAGCAAATCTGACAACTCTCCATAATGATCCCAAGCAACAAGTAGATTGTAGATCAGACAAGATACAGTTACTGCTTCTTCTCTTCTGCTTTCCTTGGCTGAAAGAAAAGTCACATTGGTAGCATTAGAATTTAAATCATTATCAATTATGAAACCGAATTCGGTTTCATGAATTATCAAAAGAGAATTCTCACTTATCTACAAACACACACACACAGTGACACAGAGCAAGTAAGAAAAAGAAACAAAGGGCGATATCCTCTGCCATCTAAAGCTATCTCCATGAGCAAGAAGCTACAAAACTGCCAACCGGAAACCACATACACAAAACAAAGCAGAAAATGGAAAAGTATGCGCTTTCTACTCATGCAACAGACTATGGTTCTGCCATTCAGCAAGTATCCAGCACAGACCAAGGCCTTCAGTTATTGGAGATTGTAACATCCACAAAATATACTTTTGTAGCGACTTGTGGAAAATTACATAATATCTATAATCATAAGAAGATTGTAACCACAATGCTGTTATATTTATTAGACACTTGTTTCTCTTTCTCCAACTCCTTCCTTACTCTTTAATGCAGAGGGGAGTTTATCTAGGATATAAGAGGGAAAGTCATGCAATTTGCATACTAAACTTCTCACGTAATACAATATTTAACAAACAGTAACACCAATGCTTTGTAGGACACTTAGAAGGAGTTTAAATATCAGACACGTGAGGACACGATTCTCATCACTGCCAGTAACTTCGATACTTTCCGAATCCATGTGTTGAACTATGAGTGTTTTATGCATTTGACAAAACAGTCAACACATGGTTACTTCTCTCCTAATTGCTTTTTGGGAAAATATAATGGAACCCCCAGTGCTTTATCTGATTTTGACTTTTAAACCTCAGTTTCCAATTTGCAAATTTAAGACCTGAGTTTATGATTATTTTAAATTCAAGACTTTTGTCTATTTTTCCATCAAATAAATAACAAAAATGATATGAAAATATAATTACGCCCCTCCTATAATTATTATTTTTTAAATAAAAAAAAAAAAAAAAAGGCTAGGTCATGCCCAGCACAATGGTGGCTGGGTGAGAACCCAACCGCAGCCATAGCTGGGTCGTGTACAACCACCGTGCTGGGTTACCCAGCCAGGCAGCCATGGCCGCGGCTAGGTTGTTCCCAGCCACTGCGACCAGGTCATACCCGGCCACCGTTGTGGCTAGGTCATGGCCTAGCCTCTTTTTTAAAAAAAAAAAAAAATATATATATATATATATATATATATATATATATAGGAGGTCATAATTTTATTTTCATATCATTTTTGTTATGTGACGGAAAAATGAATAAAGGTCTCCAATTTAAAATGATCGTTAATTCGGTTCTTAATTTTGCAAAATTGAAAACTGGTTTCTAAAAGTCAAAATCAGGTAAAGCACAAAGGGGTTCCATCATATTTTTTCTTATTTTCACTACCTACTGTTCTCTTACAAGCAAATGAACACTTAACATAGAAAAACATATGTGTCTAACAATATAAATTCACAAAGACGCACATATTTAACCAAGTCCTTGCATCTGAATTTCAGGAGTTGGCCATGTCCAACACCCTGTGACCATCTCTATAAATCATATGGTACAACAATTTTCATGCAATTATATAAAAATAAAATAAAAATGGTTCAATTCATCATCAAGTTTTCTTACCCTCAGTTTTAGATTGGTGCTTGTGGTGATAAGTGTATGGGAAGGAGGGGATGCAGCACATACTAACACACGTGCTAGAGTTCTACTTAGAGGCAAAATGCTTTCCAAGGGATTCAGATTCTCAACCCCCATTTGAAAGCCATAACATTGAAGTTAAGCTTCAGGTTGGTCCATCGAGTTAAATTGTTAGGACAACATGATACTTAACCCGTAAAACTCCATCTGTAAAACGCTGAGTTTTAAACGAAATATCGTTTAAGATTTTGGAAACATGTAAAGTGAAAACTATAGAGTAAGCTTTGAAACAAAACAAAAGAGATAACAGCGGTCAACCCCCCTCATCCACACACAACAAATCATATAGACCAGAAGTTACAATCCCTGAATCGCTGAAGTCACACAACCCATATAATGAGATGATAAATGTTACAGACATGCACCACAGAATCAAATGTGCACCCATTTGTAGAAAGTTGGGGAGAGACTAATAAGATATACCAGTGTCCCACTTATTGCATTCGACCAAAATGAAAGAAAGTTGCTTTATCAACAAGAAATAGTAATCATTGTTATAACGGCCTCAGAACTACAAGCACCAAAATAATAATTCACCATCAAAAAAATCTTCCATACCAACTGTTCGACCAAATTCCTCAACCGCGCCCTAGAATATAAACCCAAACGAAAGACAACCCAAAAATCTAAGCAGCGAGAGAGAACAATACCGCACCTTGGTACCGGGGGCGAGTTGGTGGAGCTCCTCCTCAGGGATCATAACGGGCCAGGCCTCGCCAGCCTCTCGGAACATTTGCTCGGTCTCGAGGAGCTGACCCTTTTCGAGAATCATGTTCCTTATGGTCTGGGCCGGGGTGGATGTGGCGTCGAAGACCTCCTCAACCCCGTTGACGAAAGTGACGGTGATCTGGGGCGGGTGGTCGTCGGTTCGGCGCTTCACCTGGACTTGACAAGCGGCGTTGGACTCTTTGGCCTTGCGCGCATTGCACTGCGCCAAGAACTCCATGCACGACGCTGTGCGTGGGTCTAACGCATTGAACTCGATCCGAACCCTTGAGAGGAACTTCAACATTCTTACAGCCTCCTCTCTCACTCTCTTTCGCTTTCTGCTCGAGAATTAGAGCCTTAGAGGGGTTACCGAAAGTGAGAGTCTAGAGTCTGTAGTCAAATGCAATATGGCGGAAGCATTGTTCAATATGCGGGGATAGCTCAGTTGGGAGAGCGTCAGACTGAAGATCTGAAGGTCGCGTGTTCGATCCACGCTCACCGCAATTCCGGACCACGAGAGAGATGTGAACGGGCCATTTGCTTATAGTTTGCCTGCTATATTGCATGGGCCCAGGAAAGTCCCCGGGCCGCTTTCTGCAGAGATGCAGCCTCGGAAACGAGGTGGTCTTCGAAGTTGGGAATTCTCTCGCCATCGTGCGAAGGGCTGAGACGTGTGTGGAGCCCCTCGAATTCCTGCCGAAGCATGTTGGCCGACAACACGCAGTTATTCACATGGTCCATTGGGCTAACTGAACGGGGCTTACTCTCTCGTGGTCCAACTTTTTTTTCACTCAGCCTCTGAGCTTTTTGCTTGAGTTGATTGCTTCTAGTCTCAGTTCACGAATAGGATTTCTTTGTTGTCGTTCAATTTTTATTTTTTTTAAAAAAAATTGTGGGTATTTTAGTAATTTTAGTTCAATTCCAATGAAGACATATGTGTTGTTTCCAAACTCAATAATATGAATAGTTATTCAATTCCCTGTAATAGCTATTTTTTCTTTTCTTTTTCTTTTTTTTATATATAATTATTATTTTTCTTAATAGAATAGTCATTTTGAATAACAAACGTATCGTTAATCTTTTAGCTTCAAATGCACCGTAATAGAATATTGAAAGTGTGAATCCCCCACCTCCCAACCCTATTTTGAGAAAAATAAATGATGAATCACATCGCTGTAACCTTAAGTGATAGCAACAGTATGGATATGAATCCCCTTGTAATTGTTGTCTAAATCACACACAATTCATACAGTCTCACAGAGAGGATTACAAGACCTACTCCCCAACAGCACACCCTATAAAAAAGGATTGAGAGTAGGGGACCCCGAGTCCCAAGGTTTCATGCAGCTCGAGGTGTTAAAGCCCACCTTCCCAAGCACTTCGGGACCTAAGATACCATTTTTCATTCCCAGCCCAAATTTTAAAATTTTTCAATAAGAAATTTCAATTATCCTTATCCTATGATGCGAACCCACTAATAACAAAACATAGGAAATGATAAATGAATTACTTCGAGAGAGTCGTGATCTCCAATGGCTACTTCGAGGGAGCCTTGACCTCCAAAGCACAGAAAATTGTATTCTAAAATAATAATCAACTCCTTACTTTGTTATTGATACTTGATAGTTTCCCTTTAAATATATAAACAATAGACTACTAATTACATAAGAGACCAATGAAAACTAAAATACTGACAATAAAAACCAATTAACACTTATAAAACTATCATTTAACAACTATTAAAATAACAAATATTAAAAATCATTAAGATCAAGGCGCGTTCTCCACTGTTGTGCATGTCAGCCAATCAAATGACCTTTTACCTTTCAATCACATTACCTTTTTCTTTTCCTTCTATTTTTATTTATTTTTTATTTATTTTTTTATTTTTTTTTTATCTTTCTACCAAAGGTCGTCTCGTGACTTTTTCTTCTTGATTTATTTTTTCTTTTCTATTCTTCCTCTAAGAAGCACATCTGACGCTTTTTTTTTCTTCTTATTAGTTTGACTTGTTGACCAAGACTTTATTTTTTTTCTTTTCTGCACCAAACAAAGGAAGCATATTTATTTTTCTTCTTTCTCATAAGCCACAATTCTAGTGAACTGTTGTGCGGAGAGGACCTAAATGGCACAACTTTGCAAGGGGTTTGTGAGATCAGTGAGATCGGAGGCATGGGGAGGTGGTGGTGCGATGATATGCGGCTGAAGGGAGTAGCGACACGGTGGCTTGTGGCAGGTTTGAAAGATCTGATGATGTAGCAGCCACGTTGGTGGTTAACGGCGTGTTTGGGTTGCTGGGTGGTCGAATGGGATGTTTGGGGATTAACAAGAACACTGGGTTTGGGTGAGACTGAGGGAAAGAGTGGTGCCGGTGGGGTAAGTGGTAAAAGGTTAAGATTTGTGGGTTGTGTTGTTGCACGGTGGTGGGATGCTAGATTTGGTTTTTAGGGCAACTTGATGGCACACATCGCTGATATGCTCCATGATAGAGCATACCTCATGCAGAATCTCAAAGAGCCTATCACCGCGTTGTTGTGTAGCCATGAATCGGTGATTGCTGTAGAAAACAATCAACATTGCTCTAATACTACTTGATGTAACAAAACATAGGAAATGAGAAATCGGCTACTTCGAGAGAGCTGTGATCGCCAATGGCTAATTCAAGATAGCCTTGACCTTCAAAACACAAAAAAACTGTGTTATAAAATAATAATCAACTCTCTTATTTGTTATTGATAGTTTCCCTTTAAATAGAGAAACAATAAACTACCGAATACATAAGAGACCAATTAGGTATTGACTTTTAAGACTAGAACAACTATAGTAAGGAAAGATTATGAATTAGAGATTTATTCCTTGTTATACTAGACTACAAAATAAATAAAGATTTATTCCTTATTAATCTCTAACTTAACTCTCAAGAAAAGATTACGGATTGAGGTATTGGAACTGCCCCGAAGTTGCAAATTCCTAAGATCCATACCACATGACTCATGAGGAAAAGTCACTGCTTTGATCTCCTTTCTCCCTACACATTTATTGACATTTCCCTTCCCTCACTCTAAGATTACTCACATATCCGATAAAGGAATTTTGTTAAAATCGTGTGAAAATTCTACTTTTTGCCAATAAATTTTTTTTTTTTTTTTATCAAAGAAGAATGTTACTACTAGATCATAATTTGGCACATCTACTTTCACATTTATTTAGAAATGCAATTATTCTGCATACTATGCAACACGAAGAAAAATTGCTCTTACATTAACTTAAACCCGCAATTTAATTGTCCCATCAAAGCTCTAACCAGAATATAAATTTTAATGTTCCACGCAGGAAAGAGTAAAATGATGAATACAATTTGATGATAAGACCAAGTCAAAACAGAACTAAAAGATTGAGAGCTGCTGCAATAAGCATTTCCATCTGGAAAATATACATACATGAGTGAGACTAATTGCTGATTTCCCTATCCACTTTCATTCTATTTGCACTTTACACCTCCGGCACGCCTCTACCCCATTGCTGGAATGATGCATCATGTTAATATGAACAGTTGGCTCCATGTCGACATCCCCTTGAACTATTGAAGTATATGCAAAGCTTCGTTATTTTGGGCCTCATATCTATTGATCTGTGGTTACTTACTAATTCCTGGTTTGCTCCTGACTGGTGACTCAGACGATTACCATATTGTGGAGGGGCCTCCTGTCTTTCTCCTCCATGTTGTTGAATCAAGCTCTTATAGTAGCTGATGTCCTTTGCTGGAGGAGCTCTAACAAGGGGTGGAGAGGAAACTGGAACGACTAGTGGTGGCAGAGGAAGTTGTGGATTCAGAGGTCCCGCCCTAACCCCATTTGGCTAATGGTAGAAAAGACTGGCCAATAGGGTAGCCGATGAGGATGTACATGTTACTGTCCGGTCAATGTGAACAGGAGGTTGATCTGATGAAGACACTGGAGGTGACCTTGGCTTCAATACGTCATGTGTGTTAGTGGCCGGTCCGTAGTCCGTAACCAATTTCTCAATCATTTTTGGGTTGCTTAGAATTTTAATGAACAAGTTATGGTCAATCAAGCTTCCTTGCTCATTGCTCTTCACAATTGCATTAAAGGCGGCAAATGCAGATGCTGCAACATCAGGTACATCAAGTTCTCCACCAAAGACCATTCCAGCAGCTGTTGTCTGGGTAGAAGGGTTTGCAATAGTAGGTAAACTACATGGGGATGGAGATGGAATTCTAGGAGCAAATGGTAGTGGATGTTGGCATAAGGAATCCGGAAATGGTGCCATGGAATCAAAAGATATATCTAGTGTCACATCTTCATCTTCAATGGGAGTAAGGGTATCAAAAAAGCTTGCTCATTGTTGTGACTCGAGTCTTCTGCATCCACCAAAACAGAGGAGTTGTACAGAGACAATAAAAACTGATCAGTTCAAGGAAGAGGATAAGCCAAGAGCAAAATCTTTTCAAGGGAAGAGTAAGTATCATACTTTGGAGGAATGGCCGAGGGGCGTGGATAAACAGCTTCAAGTACTCTCATCTCCCTCTGATTTTCAACCTCACTCTCTTTGCTTTCTTCCCCAGCAACCACTTGCCAAGTGACATCCAGCACAAACTGTAAAAATTAAATATAACAAAAATAACATTAAGAAAGCAAAGCAAAGAGCCTAAGGTGAAGCTTTCGTAATGGATTTTCGTTGGCACAATCCACTTCAAAAATACAAGGAAAATGGTCAAAATCAAAATTCTTAGAAGCATGATTTACCCGAGGAGGAGAACTCCATTCGACCAGAGGAATCTGAGACAACTTAATCTGCAAGTGGTTAGCAAGATGAACCCCTTCAAAACTGAGAGGAGGATTATCACCGGACCCTGATCCAATTGAATGCAACAACAACGATGTCTTTGCTTGGAGATGATCTTGAGAGCCCAACCCAGCTTGTGAAGGTGATTCCTCTGATAGGAACAGCCTAACCTGTTTATCATTATAGATAGGATAATATGTTAAATAGGCGAGTATATAAAACGCTGGATCCTCATTAAATTTCACAAATGCTGTTAAGGAACTAAAGGCTAAAGCTTTGGTACACAGGGAAATGGTAGTGTAAAAATACTTCAATACATAAAATTCACCACCACTTTCTCTCTAACCTTGTTTCAAATTATTATCTGACTTCAAATTTAAAGTAAAATGAATATATACAAGCCAAACAAAAATGAAGGACAACCTAAAAGAATAAAAAATATCCCAAAGCAAACTACCAAACCCAAATATGCATGAAATAACTTCACATTATCACACTAATTTCAGTGTAATTCAGAAAGATTAAGATAATCACGAGGACTATTGCATATCTCAATTCTAATACATTTGAACTAATAACCATTTATGATGGGGCATTTGGCTACAAAAATGGATATAGTACACCAATTTCCATCCAATTACCAGCTATGACCTACTTGTTTTGGACTATATCTTGAACATAGACCCATGAACTTGGCCCTGAAGAAGTTAAAAATAAAATAACAACTCCTCACAAACAAGACAAGATTCAGATGGGACCTATAACTGGGTGTGGCTATTTCTTAAGATAGTAACACATATAATTCGAGACTCTGGTTAACTAGACATTTCAGGAATCAGCTTAACTTTATGCCCTCCTCGGAACTGCTGGCAATCTTTCTACTCTCAACCTCTAGGTAAATTGCTTAATAAAAAAAATCTCTTGAATCTTTCATAGTTTCCGGAGGAAACATTTCACGGCATCTAATTTTCCTCAATGAAATTTCAATCCTTTGGCACTAGGAAGACAAACGGCCAAATATCCAACCTCCCTTCAACATGGTTCAGATTTTCCATCCGGCAAGCATAGGAGCCAAGCCAAACTAACTTCAAAATCCTCTACCCCTCAACAAAAGATAAAAGAAAGTGCATATGACAATTTGGTCAATTCTACCCGGTAAACAAGGATGCAAAATGTAGATGATCATTTGATCAATTCAAACGGGTAAACAAGGATGGTTGTTCTAACGAATCCTGTACATGCTGAGCTGAGACAGAACTCGCTTAAAAACTATGGTGAACTTTAAATTTGAGGCTTTTTTCAGCAACATTAGCACTGCCACCAATAAATTGGAAAAAAAAAATTAGTCATTGACAAGCATCCATCCTCTGTCAGCAACTTCGGAATCTTTCAAATCATTGAATCTGACACCGGAGCAGTTTAAAAAGCCTCTGATCTGACCCTGCAACTTTTGATCCCCATGTCAGAATAGCATTGTAGACAACTACTTATATCAACTCAAGATTAAAGATGTATCTTGTGTCAGACACTCTGGAAAGGCAACATTCCTTTAAATGGTTGGCCAACTAAGGTTTTCAGTCACCTTTCAGTCTGGCTCTTTTGCATGCCCTAGCCGCGAGTCTGTAGAACTTATCATAGTGAATTGACCCTCCCATGTTGGAAGTGGTAGAAGTCTTGGGCTAACCCTCATTTTCAAAAAGAAAGAAAAAGACAATTTTAGAAGGGAAAAATAAGAAAGCCTGCTAAGTTGCACCAATCTTACTAACGCATCAGCATGGAGCCATTAAAACTTTTGTAGCAATAGAACTAAACGAATAACAGATCCACTGATTCTTCAACCGTTTTTTTTTTTAATAAGTAATTCTTCAACCTTTAACGCGCACACATGCTCACACACATACAAACATTCATATTCTATAAATTGCCTTATTACGAAGACTGTGCCTGTAGAACTCAAGAGATGAAAACAATTATGAAGACATCAATTCTACAAAAAGAGACTCTGAAAAGGCACTTTATAGAAGTAAATCTCATAATTGTACAATTAACTTAACCATCCAGGAACACCTCATTCCCCCAATAATAGCCCTGCTATTTGACGCATGTCCAAAAAAAAAAAAAATGAATTGGACAAAAGGGTATGACTATGGGATAAGTCAAAAATGATCACTAACATGGAAACTTCAACTTAGGTTCTTTCCTGATAATTTTAGGACTCATGTCAAAGGCCAAATGGCACCAACATCTAAAACAAGAGACATCTACTAAACAACATGGGAAAACAAAGTAAAACAGTTGCAAAGCAACTGCCATGACTAGGTGCCTCCAAAAATTGAAACTAGAAGTTTTGCTTATATTCAATCACCTATTAAGCATAAAGATTAAATTTCGAACTACTATCAAAGCCACAATTCCACACAAACACAGTGATGTCCATCTTATGAGCTCTTTTTGCTTAGTCTTAGACATTTCTATTACAAGCCATAAGTAAGGTTGCATGCAATCAACAAACAAGATATATCATACAATTATAGGTAACTAACACCTATCAACAAACAAGATACATCATCAAACTATAGGTAACTAATACCTTAAGGAAAGAATGCAGATATACAGACCATTGGGTCACTTGCATAAACCATTAGACGAAGGAGATGGCTCATAGCCCAAAGGGCACCTGAAACCTCTAAACATATAGAGATCAAGCAGTATCATACATTCTTCTAAACTTTTTCACACTAAACCCTTTCCAAAGGCTCCTAGTAACTGACAATGAAATATAGCTCATTTATATCCAACACCCTTTGACTTAAATATTTATAGCTTTCATGCTTTTCTTGATCTTTTTTCTTCTTCTAGTTAGGTGTATCTCTTGTATACTTCCTGCATTACGCCTTTTGTGCCTTTATAATAATTTTACGATTACTTATAAAAAAAAAAATTACCAAAAAAAGAAAAGAAACTTGCACAGCAACTATTGCAATATGACATATATTTCACTTATTAGAGTCCCTTCTAATTCAAATTCCATGATAACTGATTGAGGTACACAACTTAGAAATGAATTTAGATGAATGTAAAAACCACCGTCCCATAGCAGTTTTTCTGAAAGTCCTAATAATTGATCTTGGAAGAAATTATGCAATTTCATAAAGTTTATTCACAAGACACTCCAATTCATGCAACAAGGCCTTTCTTCCAAAACACTTGGGGCCAGTTTCAAAATACATCTTATGTCATTAACCTCTATCGAAAGATATATTCACGGTAGAATAACAGGCTATAGTAAAATGTTTTCACCACCTCATCGTACATTATTTTCTCCATTTTGCTAGTGTAGCACATTCAACTTAATTAAAAAATATAACCCCTCCAATCATCACTGTGTGTTACAAACGACTATATCATGACATACATTTAACTCCTCTAGTTCTTTTTTTTTTTTAGATAGCTCATCTAGTTCTCAAATTGATCCTCAATGACCTTTAACTTGCATTTGTTTATTATATTATTTCATTTTATTTTCATCATAAATAGCCACTTAATCATTCAACATGCTCATTGCAACTTCAAAATGTATGGAAAAATGTTGCATCACCTACCATCTAAACATATGTTATTTAGTATTCATATAAAACTATAAAAGTGATAATTATCTTATTTTCATATGCCCTTCTTTGAGAGCTTGCATAGGTGAATGGTAGAGCGCCAAGCAGCTACGTGGATTTTAAATTTATAAGTTTACCACTCGCAATAGTACGAATCAATTGTACTATAGTAAGGGTGATCGAACCACAGAGATTATTAGTTGTTTTGCGTAATGGAATATTAAAGAACGTATTTAACTTAACTTAAGAGTAAAAATAAAAGTAAAGGTTGTAGAATTGAAGCTACAACAATAGAGTGAAGGAATGAAAGCAGAAAATGAAAACAAACTAAGAGAAAACTTAGGGTGTTGATCTTTATCCAATTCTCAACCAATGAAATGCTTAAAGTCTATATGGTTCTTCCTAACATGCATGATATGAGCGCGTAATGGGCGTCAACCATTACGACGACCTCGACGTGAAAAAACTTTCGTTAAGACGTAGTTATAAAGCACCTAGTTTTACATTAATCTACTCCACATAAAGATTAATCTATAATTGAAAAACGTTTACACTACGAAAGGTGTGGAGTGATTAATGCTCCCTAGCTTACTACTCTACAACACATCCTAATAAGTATACACAATACATAAAAACCCTAATTAGGCCACAATGATAAAATATATAGTTTCACACCAAACTATTTCACATAAAGTTTAAACTACAATTGAAAAACATTTTAGACTACCAAAGGTGTGAAATGATAGGTGTTCCCTAGCATACCCTATAAGGCGACTCTAATGAGAAATCACACATCATGTCAAATAGCATCATTGCAAAAGACATCGTTCTTGTTTCCAATAACGTTGGTTTTACTCAAGAAATCTAAGAAAACTCATAGACAAGTTTAACTCTTTTTCATGAATAATTAGATTGGAATCTTGAAAACAAAACCTTTTAGCATGGGTTTTGAGATCCTCTAGCCCTTAACAATCATCAAACATCTAAAGAAAATCCTAAGAACCTCAAGAACACTTCATGGTTTTTGGATTGGATTTTGATCAAACCCTAATAACTAAATTAGCTAGACATGAAGTAAACTAATTTAAGCATGAAATTAAAGAAAAACAGTAAAAAAAACAAGATTTAAATAAACTAAGAACACTATATTAATAAAAGAGAATTCAGATTACAAAAGGAAATGAAAAGCATTAAAATTAACTAAGATACACCTGAGACAATCGAAGCTCCCAAAAGATGCATACTTCTACATCTCATGTTGCTCTCTATTTATAGAGGAAGAGATTTACAAAATAATATCTAAAGAAGAGATAAGATAAGAGATATTTGGAAATATCTAAGATATTTTGGAAATATCTGAAAATATCTAAAAATATCTAGAAAATATCTAACAAATATCTAGAAAATATCTAAGATATTTAAAATATCAAGGAAAAGTGATATGTCAACATTGTTCCAGATTGTTCCGAAAATATCCAAATTCGATCGATCGATTATAAAGTCGATCGATCGCATTTCGCTCGATCGCATTCTTCTTCGGCTGATGATTCGATCGATCGATTATAAAGTCGATCGATCGATTTGCCTTAGCCGATTCTTCACTTGGCATGAGCAACTTTGAACTCTGGAAATGACCAAATCTCCCTTGATGTATTTTAAGGTCTAATTCATGTGTTTTGAACTAGATTTCAATTAAGACCTGAAAATAAGATAAAACACAAAAACTACAACAAAACGTTACATTTACAACACAAACTAGGCATAACAAATGTAAATTAAGGGGTCTTGAATAGAATAATTCAAGACTTATCAGTAAAACTGCCAAAATCTTCAAAAATGTCTCTAGCAATAGTTTTACAGCATAAATGTTTACATTTTAAGGCATTTTCTATATTAGTTTCACATATAAACAGGTTTTAGTTTACAAGTAGCTGATATTTATAATATTCAAGGCATTTATTCCACAAGACAGTTCCTCATTCCATTGTTCAGTAACCTGCTTCCTCCATTTCCCTCCATGTATGATTCATGTTAGCAATGAAAATTACAAATGAGCTTGGTGCAAAGGTAATCAATATCAACTATTACTGCTAGGTTTTTAAATTATCCAGTATTCCCTATGTTCTCAGGTTCTAAAACAAAGGGCTGGCCTCGAACCACGGTGCCCTATGTTGCTGAAAAGATTTAGCATTAGTTGTAATGAGTCTAGAATCTAGAATATAGGATCCAGGAAGATATCTCTCAGCAAAACCGTCATAATAAGAAATTAATCCCCATTTTATTTTATTTTTAGATCTACCTTTTTTTTAGATGAATGAGTAATTTTATAGAAGTAAACTGAAAGTTTACAACACTCCAAAAAACTGGAACTCAGCTACAAACAGCAGCACCCAAAAAAGCTCATATTGATTTATCATTATTCTTTTTCAGTTCTACTTCTCATACTTATGTATGATATCAAGTAATTTACTTACAATATCACATAAATATGGAAATGAACGTAATTCATTTCCAGCATTTGGCGTTAAGTTATATTTGCATGTCATTTCAAACAAATTTCTTGCCAGCTACTCCATGGCTTCTCAAAGTTTCTTTCTTTTTGACATTTTAATTGTGTTTCTGTACTTACATGAATACAATGGATTTATTGGATTATTAAGTTATCTAATACTCTCATTTAGCAAAAAAATGGTTGAATTTTATCTTCAAATGCCAATGAAATGTTATCAAGAATACTAAAAGTATATCCTGCAGACCCAACAACCACAGTGAACCAGATATATCAAAGAATCGCAAACAAGTGTCTTTATGTTAAACACTAAAGGGGTTAGATCAAAATACACCAATAAAAATTACACACTTCGAGCTCAAACAAGGGAGTGTTGGATTATATCAATTTTATTTCAATTACACATAGATTAGGTTATTGTATTATGAGCTTGGTCACTGAAATGCAAGTTTTACCTGACAAAGGTCTACATCTGAAGCCTAAGAAACCCTTTTCATATTGTACAATCCCTGCATAATTTACGGAATCAAAAATCCCCCCAAACTTCTTTTCCCGGCTCCGGTTTCCAATATATCTTTATGACAGGTTTCAATTTCAGGTCTAATCTCGGAGCTACGAGTAATAAGACAAAAACCATACTCTCAGATTCGAAACCCTAGTCTTACTGTGTCGAAGACCTTTATATAACTTACCACTTCTGAGAACCCCAATTGTACCAAATTTACACGATCGAATCGTAGAGTCAGAGAGACCGATCGAAATCTTCTACCACTATATTACGAGGCATAACGAAGAGATCCATGGAAACCCTAGATCCTCTAGCTTTCCTCACAGCCCTTTGTATATCTTTCTTTCTTTCTTTTTTTGTTTTTGTTTTTTCCTCCCCTTTCATTTTTTTTTTTTTTTGTTTGTTTGTTTGTATATGTTCCCTGCTGACGCATGTGGTGCAGAAGCGCGTATCATTTGAGAGACATCAGGGTTAGATTCGTTGCATGCACGCGCTAAAAATGCAAGTGGGGTTAGTTAAGCTTTTGCCTTTTTGTATTTCTGGCTAGATTCTGACCACAATTTTTTGAGTAAAACGATGATAAGACCGTAACTAACTAGAGCGGTTGGCTTAAGGTCCAATCAATACTCTACGGCCAGAGGGTCGTGTGTGTGGTAGCCGCTCGTTGCCATGTGTCTTAGATGTCTTCTTTTTTGGGGACTCAATTGTCTTAATTAAATTTGGTTTTTCTTTTTCTTTATTTGAAGTGTTGGACGGGTTGAGCATTATAGTGGATTTGTTGGTATACAGATTTCGTAGATCAAAATAATGATTTTAAAAAATAGATGGTTTGAGATTATATATTTTTTTTTAAATTACGATTTAAAAACGTTATTCATATTATAAGGGCGATTTTAATATCCGTCAGCCAACCATAAGGGGTGGAATCCGGATGATTAACCCATGTGGACATATAATTTGTCCAAATCTGTTTGTTTTACCCATAAATCTATGGGCTTATACCAAAATCAAATAAGAATTTTTTTTTTTTTTTTTTTTTTTTTTTTTAAATAAAAAATAAAATTTGAGTGTAATTGATGAATGTAAAATTAAAGTAAATGATAGGGGTGTACAAGCAGGACGGTTATTAATCGAAAATAACCGATAACCGCTAATAACTACAATCGGATAATTTAGTTGTGGTTACCAATCATAGCATTTTAAAAAATTATTTTAATAACCGGGTAACCGGTAACCGATTTTTTTAAAAAAATTATATATATATATATATATGTGGCAGCTGTAATCGATCCATCCGTTTGCGGAACACATAGCGGATTTCACGATCTTCGCAATACCATTGTTGACAACATCGTTCAACGAAACTGCGTCAATAGCATCCTACTTCAGTTCCATCGCATATATTGATTTCATGAACAACTTGGCTCATTCCAAAGTAGCTTTTCACCGTCTTTCCCCTCCTCAAGTACTTCATGTACACCCCCTCGTAAGTCTTCTATAACCTCTACATTCTATTTTCAATGTTATATATCTGTTTGTTTGTTTGTTTTTTTTTGTTTGAAATGATATATCTGCTTTGTTGGATTGGATTTTTAGTATATTTTTCAAATCCCAACAGTTGTCTTAAAATTTAATTAATATTTACCATATTTATTGTTTTCAAATAACCGCAACCGATTGTACGCTCATAGTAAATGATACAATAATCCACAGTAAATATCACAAAAATCATATAATTTTGTGAAGTTGGTTTCGTATAGAAGTCGGTGCGAAGGGAAGGTACAGTATGAGAGAGTAAACACTCTAGAGCTTTGATTCATCTTTGCTTGTGTACGGATGAGAAGAGCATGCAGTAGAACTAAGATTGAGATCTCCAGCTGAAAGATTGATTCATAAGAACTCACCGCCATGGGTAAGTGGTTGGGCAACATAAAACTCACCCACTGCTCACTCCTATCAAATGCTAATGCTCTAAGAATAGTTGACAGTATGCTATTGTGCTGGGCCGAGCAGAAAATCATCAAGCACGTATCTGGTCCAAAGTACTTTAACATGCCAGATTAAAACCCACTGAACATGGCCACTGAACATGGCCCTTAAGGCCCATGCCGACAGTGGTAACCTTTTCTATAGCTGGGCTGGCATAAAAGAAGCTGCCCAGTCCATGACTACTGTAAAGAACCGTTACAGAGGCACAACTCGCCCGCCTTTGGGCCCTAGATTGATTTCTGCCGGCATGTCTTTAATGGACAAAGTTTTCGGTTAAACCGAACTAGAAGAAATTCCTTTAATTTAGTCTATTAAACCGGCATCCATCCTAAAACCATGTAAAAATCTCATGTTCTAAGAACAAATGTCATTGACGCTCATATAATCGAAATTATTGGGTGAAGTCTCAAACAAGAAGCAGTAAGTTTTTAGCTGCTATTAAAAGAGGCAAAAGAGGGGACTTCATAATAAGCCTGTTAATAAGTAATGAAGTCAATTCCAATGTTTCAGCAATTAGAGCACTCCCAATGAATTATCTATTTGTAACTTTAAGCTAGAATAGATAATAAAAGTGTTAAAAAGAGACTCCATCAGCTTATGTATTCCAACTCTATAATAGATTTTCCTTAATTCCATAAATAGTGGAACTCTACATGTAGAGTTATATTATTCACTTATCTATTTTTTTTATTCTTTATCTCCACTTTTTTAGCTTTGCTTTTTTCCTTTTTCCCTCCACCACTCCACGTTCTTTTTTTTTTTTTTTCTTCCTTTATAGTGGAGATTTAAGAGAAAGTGTGCAAAGAAGTGGAGTTATAAAGCGGGACCCACGTGAAAAAAAATACTATAATGAAATAAATAAATTAAAAATAATAAAAAAATAATATAGAGTTAAGAATAGATAATCGGATGTATAGTACATTTAAAATTCATTAGCTAAACTAGATAAAATAGATTTTGATTAGCTATTCTAGATTGAAAAATACATAAACCATTGAGAATGCTCTTACACAAGTCTAGAGTTGGCAAAACCCTTAATAATGTGCAACGATGCTCCTCTATAAATGGAAACAATTCCTTTCTTAAGCAAAAATCGCAACTTTTGCTGATAAATTACATGCGGGATATTCTCATTATGTTCTTCAGTGTAAAATGCCGGCGAAATTGCCAAGATAGGGTATGCACAATCCCCGACCGGAACGAAAGTGTTTCTCAAGTCCTAAACACTTCTCTAGTCTTTGAACAGATGGGGGATAGGGTGCAATAGGCTACCCATTGCATGTAATCTGCGCTTTAGGACAGACAAAAAGGGGGGGAGAGAGAAGAGGGGTTTCTACAGCCAACAAAAATAAACTCGAAGAACTAAGGCAAATGCTCCATAGAGAATCTAATTTATTACAATAACATTTGGTAAAAGCCTTCAAAAGTTCTTAACCATGTAATCAAGCAAAAACATCTTGTAGTTCACCTAAATAATATCACACCCACAAATATTGTTAAACTTACAAATTACAGGGGAACAAAAAAATTACAGAAAATAATAAAAAATAGTGGTAGTGGTAGTGATAGTGATAGCAGCAATGTACATGAAAACCTCACTCAGTTTTATATATATAGCCTCCCAAACAAACCCTCAAATCCATCCAGCCACAATCAAAGAGGAAAAATGCCAGAATACAGAATTAAGAAGCTACCCATCAAGTAGAACAACAACTGACTCCAAATTGCTCATCTAGGACAGGTGATCTACCATCATTGACTTTGAGGCATATGATCAGTTCAATGCGTCTCTTCACCTCTGCCATTTTCTTTCTGAAAAAAGCAGGATCAAGCAGTAAGTAACCGAGTCTCGATGAACAGACGCTCTCTATTTTTATTTTTATTTTTATTTTCAATTATATTTTGTATCTATTACTTCTTTTTTTCCATACTGTCAACAAAATAAGTGAATCCCAGAGGCTCAAAGCAAACCCCACCAACTGGATGCATTTGCTATTACGCTTGAATGGCATTGACATATATCAAGTGGCTCAACTAGTGAGAGAACATTTGAACGACATGCAGAGGTCTGTACTATAAATATCTGATTGAAATGCCAAATTATGGTTGGAGAGGAAAAAAAAAAGGGAAGGAGAAGAAGAAGGTTTTTGAACAAATGATAATTTCAATATATGGAGGCAGAGGAAGGACATAAAGCATGGGAATCAACCAAGAACAGAGGAGAAAATACTTCAAATCATTGCATGGGAAGTGGGAACAAGGGTCTTGGGAAAAGGGAGATTCAAAAAGAATAATGAGAATTTAGAGCTTTGTTGTAATTGGGGTATTGGATTAGGGGGTATTGTCGATGTAAATGGTAGGAATGTTGTTTGTAAGGTGCTATTGTGTAGCATCAGGTGTTCCAGCAGTTAAGCTGGAGAGTTTTGTAATTGTTTTGTCTCTTTGTTATAAAAGCATCTCATTCACCGAAAAGAAAAGAAAAAAAGGAGGTTGGAAAGATGGTGAAGGCAGAGTGCTAATAGGATGCACTAACCAGCAAACATGATGAACCAAGAGCGGTATGTTTAATGCGTCTTCGCGGTAAGGTATGTTGTCTCAAGAACACAACCCATCAAGGCATTAAGACAGAGCCCAAAACAAAAATGGGGGGAAAAGAAGATTTCAATGACAACCATATCATGCCTTCTATAAACACAGGCTGTAGTACGAACAGGACATCCTTGAATTATACATCTAAACTGTTCACTTGGTGGGGAGGCATTCAAGTGTGGGACTGTAAGCATATTTTGTTGGATAGAAATTTCAAGACTTGAAATACTAAATATAAGCAGGTTTAGAGACTACCATGGGGATAGTTACCATTTCCCTTCGCACTCTGCTGGGCTTGAGACATTGACCGCTGAATACGTGGAGACCCCTGCCTCCCATTTGCACCAGGTAAGGAATGTCTCTTCTTGACGTAAAGGTCTCTGTCTTGCACATCTGGACTTGATCTTGGAGAGCTATTAGCTTGGAGCTTGGCTCTTGCAGATTCTGTGGCTTGCATGAAATGGGGAAGAGAATTGTTAATACTGGTATCTCTTGGTTCTTGCTCGATGTGGTCAGGCTTTGGTGAGCCAAAGGAATTGCGTCTCTTCTCATTTTTCTGATCTTTAGGCAATTGTTCCATACTACTTCTTGAGCCAGAATCATTATTTGAATTTGAAGGTGGTTTCTTACCTCCCGATAGGGATCTACGCTTATGGTTGGATCCACTCTTATCAGTTTTGCTCTTTTTAGACTTGGCAGATACCTGACTAGAAGGTGTCCCATGAGATTCGGGCACAGTTATATGGCTTCTAGGAGAAGCTTCCGGCGATGACCGGTATGGTTCATGACCTCTCTGAGAGTCCAGCTCCCTCTGCAAATTGGATGCATTGTTCTCCAGCTCCCTCTGCAGATTGGATGCATTGTTCTCCAGCTTAGGCTCTATCAGAGGGGAGTCCATAGCCACCATTAAATTAATGGGTTCCCCATCAACATCACCATGTTTCTCTGGCTGATCTGTCACAAAGGATGATAAGTTAGACCCCGGGATGGCAGATGCATCCTTAGATTCAACATCTACAATTTCCGTTCTGTTGAGATTGCAAATCCCTTCCTCTAAAACTTTGGCTTCATGCTCACATTCTGTGGCACCAACTTCAGATATATCAGGTGAATCAAGGGTAGAAGAAATAGAGAGTTCAGTGCCGCTTTCAGAGCCACCAACTTGAACCCTTGAACTATGGGGGGCTGAATTTTCTGCCATACTGAACTCCTTTGTCCTGATTACAGTATCCCCTCCAGACAAATTTGTATCTATAGGTGATTCAACTCCAGCATCTTGATGAAATGAACTAATTGATCTACCTGAATTGGCTGTTGAACTCAGCTCTTCGAATTTCGACTGGACAGCAACAAATGCAGGACTAGTCACTTTTCTTGATCCAAATACAAATTTCTTTCCTTCAGTCTCCAGCTCTTCCGAGGCAAACCTTTTCATAGAACGTTTGGGCTGTTCAGTTTCGGTTTCAGGCTTCACAGGAAGAGGATTAAACTCCACTTGGGAATCTGAATCTTCTTGATTACTTTGATTTGGAGGACAAATTATCTCCAATGAGGTTTCATTCGCATCAGACCCATGCGACTCCAAATCATCTTTTAATGAAGAAGAGTTAGGATGGCATGCCTGAAAGTTGAAGTTGGTGGCATCGTAAGTAATCAGATTATCTTCGCTTTCAGATGCCACTAGTGATTCGCTATTGCTGGACTTAACATTTTCTGACTCAAAAAATACTTCAGATCGAACTTTGGTTTCAAGTTGAGATACAAAGTTCTCGTCCTTTTCTCTTTCCAGTTTATCTGTCATCAACTCTGCTTTCCTCGACTCCCCAATATTTGGTGAAGAAACAGACATCCACCTCTCCAACCACTTCCAAGCAGAATTGGGCTTAGAAGGATCACACTTAACATGGATAGGTTTGGACTTTGGTGTTGATTCCAACAGCTTTAATCGAAAAATGAATCAATTTAGTCAGGTTTGTGTGTGTGTGAATAATAGCGTCAAAAGTAGTTATAAAGCAATGGAATCAAAATACCAATTCAACATACCTGGCGGGCAAACCTATTGCTTAGCAGCTTCTCAATCGGAGCGTACGTTACATTAGATTTGGTTACTAGATTATCCTTCTCCTGTAAAATCAAATAACCAGGCAGGGTTGTCAGAAAATGTGGCAACAGTCATTGTTGCTCATCAAAGGTATAAGAAGACACTATCTAACATCATAATGGAACTGGCAATAACCAACCCCCGAAAGTCAACAAGAACCAGTAAAGGATGAATCATACATTCCTAACCTACCTCATTGTATTCACCATTAATGATGCTAACATTATACCTTATGCAAATTTCAGATTTGAAAGCCGAGAGACGACGGTTTAAACATCCCCAGGTGATTAATTTTACCCCCCCCCCCCCCCCCCCCCCCCAATGTCAAATATCTTTAAAATATTGACTAGCATTGACATTTCAATTCAAAAAGTTTCAAGGGTTTATATTCTTTCAATCTATTCTTCAGAATTTCACCAAAGAACTACCTAGTAAAATGAAGGATCACAGGGCCAGTATCCTGCAATTATGTGAATTCCCGGAAGCGCTTATTAGATGGTGAATGCATATAATCTAAAACAAAGACCATTCCTGCATACTCACAAATGCATCTCGCTCTATGATTTTTTTTTCCCCTTCTATATGTTTCTTGAGAAATCATAGGTGCACATGTGTGCACAAATCTTTATTTATCTGCATCCCTTCGAAATTTCCCTTTTTTACCTTAAAATGGTTGAATACTAAAAAAAAAAAAAAAAAAAGAAAAAACAGGAGACTAGACATCCAAAAATTGGATTTACACTACGAATGCTTGGAGGTCATAATCTTTTACTTCATACCATTATTCCTAAAAAAACACCATTAAAATCCAGAAACCTACCAACATGCTGGTAGGACTGAAACAAACCAGCAACATACGGAAGGCTAACAATGATTATACTGAACAAGCAGAATTTGAGACACTTACCCCTTTTTCGTTTTCTTTCTTTGACAAGTAACAACATGAGATAATTTTATCATAACATCTTAACATTTTTACAAAGGGAGGCTGCTTGAGGTTGAAGATAGATGGCATAAAACCTATTGTCAAACCAATATGACAAGGAAAAACAAAATTTGTCTCATCAACCCCATATGTCCCATAACATACTGGGTGAAAGTTCAGTAGCATTACCCAGGTTTTTGAATTCTCATTATCCTCCTCGTGCTTCCCATCTAACTTCTTTTCTGGAAATAACCCTTCTAGGGACAGCCGAGCACGGCGGGCACGAACAAGAGCTTGCATTTTGACAATGGCTTGAACACAACGTAGGGTTCCCACAGCATGACTTCGAACCAAGTGCCCACGAACAGCAGCTTGCAATTTAACAACATTCTTAAGCTTTAACAGCGTTATCCGACCCTGGCAAATAGTTTTTAATAAAAGGTAAAATGGGTGCTAACCAGTAAGTTTTGGACTCATACAGTTTAAAGAAAGAGAATACCAGAAACCCTCTGATAGCAGCCTGGATGACAATAACAACAGACTCCTCTGGGTTGACATCAAACTCACTATCATTTTCAGCATCAAACTCACTATCATTTTCAGCATCAACTGCAGTTTCAGTTACTTTTGGGTTCTCCAAACTCAATACGTGGGGTTTCTCATCTGTGGATTGTATCACTGAGATTTTCTCTGGAACAGTAGAGTTGACTGGTGGTATATGGTCAAGAATGGCAGATTCTGGGCTCTCCTTATTTCCAGAAGAAGCGGTTTCTGAGATTACAGTGTTGCTAAGCACTCGATGCCGGGCAGATCTCTTTCGGAAACTCCACCTTGAACCCTTGTTCTGGAATGCAGCAAAAATAACATCATATTTAACACACAGACAGAGAAAACTTTGACTGCCTTCCTCCTATAACTCTGTACAAGTATGACATTGATTTCCCCATCTATATTATGACCTTTCAACACTCCAACTTCTAACTCCCTGCTTTGTTGGGAAAATGGCTTCAAGAAACTTTAGAAGAGAAGAACTTAATACAGTTTGTAGGAAAATAATTTAATTTTTTTTTCCTAAAAAAAAAAAAAAAACATATTCTCAAAAGGCTATATTATTATGGAACACCCACTTCATAATGCACAAGATCTTCAAATGTATCTAGCCAATAATAAATAACCATAAATTGTGTGTTCAATTGTACAAATGAACCCATTTCTGTCTTACGTCATATGACAAATCTTTCAAATGCAATGTACTCTCCCGACGTAAGTTGATTGCACCCATTTTCTTATTCTTATTTCTTTTTTTCTTTCTCAAAATGATTGATACTACATCAACTACTTACTGTGATTTATATCTTCCGATGATTTTCTTTTCCTATCACATTGAAATAGACACCCACCAACTGTACGTAGGTGACAACCATGATCAACATAATGCGCTTTACAGTTAAGCATAGTGATCTCAAAGCATATCCCACTTCACATCAATCATCCAAAAAAGCATGGTGATCCTCCAACAAGCATACAATATCACTGTAAACAAGTATTCCCCAGACCAACCAAAAATTGATTCTAAGAACTCAATTAATTACAATGCTTGTAAAAACAGTCTTTGTCTAAAAACACTGCAGAAGTTCTAGCTTCCTTCTACGTAAATTCTTAATATGTATGTAATATAGACATATAGGCAATCATCATCATGCATTAGGATAATTATCTTGACTTTACAGTAAACATGAAAACGACTGTTTAATTATTGAATAAACCAAATCACAAACAACAAAAATCTCAGATCTCAATATTGGAAAAGAGAAATCAAAAGCTCAGCCCAGTCTAACCACATAGTTGAAATGAACTAGTTCAATAGGATTTCAGACTTGTCAGATCCTAATACTGAAAATTTCCTAAGTGCCGTTTTGCAAGTTTCCAAACAGAGAACTAGCTGCTCCTCAGCAACTCCAAATGCATCAAATCCAAAACTAACAAGACCAACAAATCGTAATTGGTTTGAAGAAAAAGTCAAAGAAATCTGAGCGGAGAAAACAAATAACTCTGAACCAATCGGGTACCTCGGAGACCTCGAGATCATCCTTGTCCGCTGAATCGCTACCGCATGTGATTATTTTCAAGCATGAGGTAGATTTCACCATTTTCCTCTCTTTTAACCGTCTCGCTCTCTCACTCTCACTCGCTCACTACCACCTCACTCACTCACTCACTCACTCACTCTCTCTCTCCCTCTCTCTCAACTCTCTTTGTTTTCTCTCGGAGTCGGAGACAAGACTGCCTATAATGTTTGGTGCGGTGTTGGAAATTGTAAACACATATGTTGGCTTATGAACGCGGACCTCAACGCACTCCTTAAATCCAGTTAAGTCCGACGTTGGAGTCCGCCATTTATCGCGTCCGTTGCCTCCTGGGCAAAGTCCGCTGAGAGGGGCGAGAAAAGGCTGTCAGTGTCAGATCTCTAACGCTTTTTATTTCTCTTTTTTCATTATTGGAAATGAAAATATCTTCACAATCCAGCCGTTGAGTCACGAGACTCGCGAGAAATTACGTTTACCGAGTAAATTTCGCGCTCTGGCGTATAAAAACATCAAATTTAGTCTCTAATTTTTTTTATATGATTTCAATTTAGTATTGAGGTTTTTAATTTGAACAGTTAGATTCTCAGTTTTGTTGTCATATGATTTTCTCCCTATGTCAATATATTGTATAATTAATTAATTAATAATATGTCACATCAAACTAATTAATTTTTGTCACAAATAATTCTTATTTGATGCGTCGTGTGACATAATTATTTAATATTATATATAAAAAACAATTTAAAAGTAAAAATTATTTAAAAAAAAGAAAGAGAGAGATAGCCGGGCAACCTTGCCATATGACACGTATAATTGGCACATGACATATTAAACAATAATCACAGGGCATTAAATGATTAATCTGATGTTAATTTAGAGGGGGAAACAAGTGAGAGATGTTAAATAAATTATCAATTGTTAACAAAAAAAAAAAAAAAAAAACTTAAGTCGATAGGGAATTATAAATTTAATCATTTAGTTAATATTTTAAGTCTCTTTCACGTGCGACACCATACAACACATTGAATATTTTGATTAAAAATTAAAATAAACTGAAGAGTCAGAATTCAAACTCAAAATCATTTGGTCAAATGTTAAATTACCAATTGTCCAAAATGCTTAAACCGATAAAGAAGTGATAAATTTACTCATTTAACTATTATTTTTAAGAATAAGATAAATCTTTAGTCTAATTGCTAGCCAAAAGAAATAACATTTTAATAACACATGACATAATCTTAGAATATTGATTATTTTATAACATGAATGCACTATTTGGTTGACATTTTTTCTGTCAACGATATTTACATAACTCATAAGAAGGTCATGATTACCAAATTCGACGTCTCCTTATTTGATTATAACAATTTACGAGCTAATATAGTGAATATACTGAAAAACTCAAGGTACAATATATTGAATTTTTATTTTATAATAGTCAAACAATGTCGATTTGGTACTTTCAATTAATTATTGGATATATTTTACATTAATTAATCAAATAGTTAATTGAAAGTGTCACGTCAAACTAATTGAACGAATGTTTTATAAAATTATAGTATATAACATTTCTCTATATTAAATGATAGAGGCACGCAATTTTTTTATTTTTTTTTATATATAATGTTTTATAAAAGAGTAATGTTAGAAATAACATTTTGATCGTATAAATATATCGCAATGCTATCGTGCATCTCATTCAACATTTGATAAGCCATTGTTACAAATTATAAAAATTTAAATTTTAGTTGAGACTGTCTCGTCAACATTTGTAAAATATTTTTAGGATATAAATATAGTTTATAGTATTACGTACTCTTATATGTAAAAAATAAAATGTAAGAGCATACATGAAAATAGCTTGCCCCGTGCTACTAAGCAAGCACAAATAAAACCCACGTTAAAGACAAACAAAAATAAATAAATAAAAAAGAAAGCAAAAGAAAAAAATAAAGAAAGAAATAAAGAAAATGAAAAGTTTATAACCATGGACGAATTGGAGATTTTGTTATGGAGAGAGGTCAAAGCGTTAATGAGAGGTTAAGCAAATATATAGAAATTTCTTATAAATTGGTTTGTAAAAAATTTTGTACAATCCACATATAAGAGTGATATATGTTTTTTAAACATATAAAAAACACATGTTTTTATATTAATGCTATTAAAATAGCATGTAAGAAGTACATTCTATTAAAACAACACGTGTTTTTCACATGTCAAGAGACACATGTCAATCTTTTATGTGAGTTGTATGAAATTTTCTACAAACTAATTTATAAAAAATTTATTTCCACATATATATATTTCAAAATCGGGGAGGAGGAGGGGGCGGCCCCCACCTCCTCTAGTTCCGTCCCAATTTACAACCATGACCTTATATAAATACAAGCTTTTTCTTTAACATATAATTTAAAAGAGACAATAAGTGGTTAAAAAAAGAAAAAAGAAGACCAATATAGAATATGAAAGAATAAACTCCTTGAATGTAAATATATTTTTTACTTTTGAAAAAATATTTTAAAAAATAATCTCAATATTTCTAATGGGATGGCATGTACTGTACTATAGGAACAAAATTATGTTTATCCATTACATTTGTTTCGTCGTAGTGATCATTCCGGCTGTAAAGCGTAGGTGTTTTATTTCAGACAGGTCCCCCCTCTTTGTCCCTCTGATGATGGTAAAGTTTAGGTACTGGTTTTTGTCCTGAGGGACTCGTACTGCCTGAGAGCTGGGAAAGAGGTTGCCTCACTTTGACTGTTCAAGATTCTCAATTTGTGTGCTAATTACCTCGTTCACATATTAGGGTCGTTTAGGTTTGTGATTTTAAAAAAATGCGATTTAAGATAACGATTCTAAAATGTGCGATTTGAAAAAAATAATTTTCAAAATCGCAGTTAAGCGTTTGGTAAAATCGCAGTTTAGCCTTTAAAATTATGCGTTTTCAAAAAAGCATCATCTAAAATGCGATTTAAAAAAGTAAAGTTTTTACGTTTTCAAATCGTAATTTTTAAAAATGCAGTTCCCAAACGATTTATGTTCTGCGATTTGGTTTAAAATCACATTTATTATCTTCGAAATCGCAATTTCAAATGCACCCTTAGTCTATGATTATTTTGATGAGTCGGGAAGTAAATTTGAGAGAAAAATTACCTACGTTTAGCTAACTACTTTAACATCAAATTCGGTGAGTTGTTTAGTGAGCATTGTACACTCAACAAATGTTAATAATAAATAAATATAACAATATGTTGTTAGTTTCACGGAATCACCCCCACCGTTTCACTCCGTGAGTGGGTGTGTGGGACCCCATTTTTGAGACCCATCTATTAACCGCGTTTGTTTTTATTTTTTATTTTTTAAGTGATATGCCGGTGTAACGATAATGGGCATGTACGAGTGTTTAATTAATTTTTCCGTGATGGCTTGAATACGTGACACATAATTTGTTAACTTTTTTAATGGATATGGACAGACTGAGTTAAACAAAATTTGGTGAAAGCATAATGACTGTTTTTGCCACTTTTGAAAACAGTCATTATGTAAATATATATTATTCTAAAAATAATCTTCACATAATTTGTTATGATTATTTCTATTATTAGGTTGATCTTATTTAATAAATAAAAGCTCAAAAGGATTTTTAATAACTTGATTATACCTCTTATTGTTGAACTAACTATCAGACTTGTTGAAATGAGGGTACATAAGGTCGCTGGAAGGCTTAAGCCCTAGAGTTGAGAGGGCACCCCCACTCGCTATTGTTCATTGGCCTTATCATTTTTTATTTTTTTCTTAAAAACAAAATATTTGAGTATTTTATTGATCAAATATCACGAATATAAAACTCTTACAGCACAAAGCATAAAACTCTGTAACATCATAGTCACATGCTATGAGGTTGCAAAGTCATAGATACAAACAAAATTCTCACAATAAAATGTTATCTATGACTTCCATCTTTCGCTAACCCATATACAAAAATAGTTAAAGAGCAAATTTGCTTCGAGCAGACTATATCTAAGACAAGAGTAGCTAAATATCATAGAAAAATTTATTTAAACCGGCCGTTAAATATAACCTCTCACACCGAAAAATTTAAGCCATGAGAAATAACTATCACACCTGACTAACTTTCATTCTATAGATCGTCAATGAGGGTAGATTTAAAGATAATAAAACTCTTATTTAAAGCAAAAACAGCAACTAAAAAAGAGATGAACGGTACAATACAAAGTAGAGTCTAAGGATGGATCATTTTTTTAAAGGCCATTGGCCTTATCAAATTGAATGGCCATGTATAGTATTAGATGAGGTCGTATTAACTACAATGTACAAACCTAACAACTGAAATAAGTTATAAATGTATCATTAATATTTTTTTGCTCTTGACAATTCTACCGGAGTTGAGAAAATAAACTCTCTTAATGTCGGTTAAAACAGTGACCATGTGTCGAGGTAACGATCAAAAGTGTTTGCAATGAATATTTTTCTTTTTAGCAAAATAGCTTATCAGAGCGGGTCAACAGAAGACAATTATGATGTTTTAAGTCAATATGAATTTAAGTGAATAATCTTAGAGAAATCAAAATAGGGTATAAAGATTAGAGACACAAGTCTCATTTTACCTACACTAAAAAAAAAAAAAAAAAAAAAACGTTCTTTGAGCCCTTTTTTTGAGCCGTTTTAAGGCCTAAAAAGGGCTCAAGATGGTTTGACCAGTTTTTTTTAAGCCGTTTTGAAAATGGTTCAAAAGAGCCAGTATTAAAGTATTAATTTGAGCCCTTTTTTACTAATAAAAACGGCTTTAACCGTTTTAAGCCGTTTTGGATAAACGACTCTAACTGGTTAAAGCTGTTTTATCACTAAAACAGCTCAAAATAATTAAAAATATATATTTAAAAAAAGCTATTATTTTCCCTAAATAAATATTTAATAATAATAATAATAATAATTAATTTCCTAAAATACCATATTCAAAAATACTCAATTCATTGCAATTTACTCAAATTTATTTACAAAAACCATACCCATATGACCCAATCCACCACAATTTATTGAGAACCAAGAAACTCCAAAATCCAAATCACCTGATCCACTACAAATTCAAAACTCATTCCAAACTACACAATCTATCAATAATAAGGACAAAAATTAATGGTTCCACATATTCAAATCAAACAATTGAGAAACCAGTCAATAAGAAGATGATTCTCAGCTCAAAAGAATACAAATAAACAAATCCGATTCACAAAAAGCAATTAACTTGGATCACATATTTCTGCTTTGAGTTAATAAAATTCGGCCAAAAACCCACAACACAAGAACGCCACAAACTGCCAACAGCCAAACCTTGAAAAAAAAAATTGCCCAACTAGCCACAAGACTAATTTAAATGATCATAGCCAGCATATCACAAGAAAAATGACATAAATAAATTCGTTCAAAATGAAAAATTCAAAGCCATTAGCCACTAAGAATCAGATGCAATTTGGAGCTACTTTAAATGGTGCCTACACAGTGAACGTGGTAATGTGATTGTAGTTGTGGTGATAATGTATTAGTGACAGTTAAATAATGAAGTTAAAACTTTATTAACCACTAAGAATCATGCATAGCAATTCAGCAGTTGGGAAAAACATTCAAATTCCATCAGCAAACACATCTTTTATCTCATATTAACTTTTTAGCATTCTTTTAGTACTCCCATGATGAAAGCCAAACATTGCACAATGATTATAAAACTTTTGATCACCAATGCCTTATTTGAAGAAGACTATTGTGAACCTAATGACTCAAACATTTTGAATTGCCTGACTTCAGGGATCTCGTTCATTGGATCTTAATAGGCATATTTTGTACAAACAATACCGGCAAAGACCAGCCTATGTTGCTTTGCTTCTCTATTTTTATGTCATCCATAATCTCTTTTATACATCTCATTTAATTGTTAATTCTTCCACTAGTACATACATGCTTAGTTCTCTCTATCAGATTGTCCTACCATATAATAATAATTTTATGAAAAATTCAGAAATATGGGAATATCTCATTGTTAAATCTACAATTTGATCAAAATGATTGTTACCTTCAAAAAATATAACACTTCAACTTCATAGACTACATTTGAAGATGGTGGAATTACAGTAAGATCCCGCCTTACTTCACTGCTTCCAAATCCAAAATCAAGATTTATTATCAATATTGCCCGCTCTCCCTTCTTCATTGCTGCCACTACTTGGTCTAGACCAGCTATTACTTGTTCTAAATATAGCGAGGCAAAATCTATTCAAAGTTGCTTTTTAACAATCTAACAAACAAAATGTATAAGATAAAGAGGATATCGGTAAAGTTTATGAATAAAACTGACCTTCATCGATTATAAACTCCAAAGGCTGCTCTCCATCAATTCATTTTTTTTTCAAACATAGTGCCATCTTCCAGCCTAGCCACAAATAAGCATGATTTGACACATTAGAAACACAAAAAGATTCATATATTAGAGAAATTCATAGAAACAAGGTTACTCACTCATTTTGAAGCAATGATGGGTAGATCCCCATCTGCGACCTACAATTAGATATCAGCTGAAGTTAATTTTCAACAACCAAAATTCAATCAGGCCACAAACAATAGCTGATTTCCCTGCCATGCCACAAAAATTGTCATAAGTAAACAACAAATCATAGTTGAGCAAAAGTTAACTAATGATGGAGAGAGTCAAAACTGAGGTCTAAGGTTCCAGAACCCACTATAGTCATCAGGGAATTCTTGCCACTTCATAGAATTACACTTAGCTTGAAACAATATTTTGTATCATAATGTGACCATATTATGTACAAGATAAACAAACAATTGGGCATAAATGTTGCCATTCAATTTCACAAGCAGTACAATCCTACACATTTATTTGAACTACTATACAAATTTTGGAAACAAAACATACTAGAATGATCCCTTTTTGCATAAAAAAAAAAAAAAGAAAAAAAAAGGAAAAATTGAAGACTGCTAGTACCTCCAAATTTTTTACAACATTTGGATGTTTGATCAGCTTCAACAAGGTGTTAAAGCAGTTAATTATAATCAATACAATAATATTCTAACATTATGAAGCACAGAGAATGGGAAATGCAACACATATTAAACTATTATATTAATTAACGAAGAGTCAATAGAGTACCATTTTATATAACCATATGTTAACACCATACCATGATACCAAACAAGCATGCTCCTGCTAAGCACTTCAACTTATTTACACCTAAATTTTATGAATCAGCCTAACATGAAGCAAACATATGCAGTCATAATTTTCATTCTACAGCAAGGACAACCAACATGAGATAACATGTCCAAAGAACATTGACACTCTTAGACTTTAAGAGTGTGTGTGTAAATATATTTCTTGCAAGGGTACAAAATCATCAAGAAAAACAAAAATCGCACACCAGAAAATCCAAAACACCCATTCGGTTTTTAGCTTAAAACAAACTCATAAATTCTCACAATATCCATTCGGCCATTAACAGAGGAAGAGGAAACCCAAAACAACCCCAAATTTTTTTCAAAAAATTTACACCCATTCAGTTCCTCAAGCAGAAATCCTCCAAAACAAACTAAAAATGAAAATCAAAGCCAACCTCACCCAAAAACGAGTTCCCCCTTGTTTAGGTACCGAGAAAACCCCGGATTTTCAAACTCCCTTGCTTCACCGGCATTGGGCCGTGCCCACCGGCCTCCGACGACGAGCTGTCCGGTGCGGTGAGTGGGCGGGCTTCACTAGAAGGTGGTGGGGAGAGAGAGAGAGAGTGTTCTTTCTCTCTCAATCTCTCTCTAATCTCTCTGGGTTGGACGAAAAGAAAAGAAGAAGAAGAAGAAGAAGAAGACAGAAAAAACTAGAAAAAGGGTTTCAAAAATTTTGAAAAAAAAAAAGGGGTTGGCGCGCGGACCGCGCCCCCCCTCCCCCCAACGACTTGGGGTCGTTTTGGGAAAACAGCTCCAACTGTTTTTAATTTTTAATAAATTTAGTAATACATAGTTTACTAAATTTATTAATATATGTTACTTAATATTTATATATGTGTGTATTAGTTAACATATATACTAACTAGTTAGTTCATAAACTAACACATTATCTAGTTAATTCACATATATTAAGTAAATAAGCCGAACTTGAAAACACATTAGATCAAATATTCATTGTATCAAATTTGATTGATTAAATTCTATCACGATCGATTAGACTAATGCACTATGATTGATTGGATGTTCGATCGATCAGAGTAATACACTTGGATCGATCAGATATTCTATCGATCCTATGATCCTATTATGATCAATCGGACTATTACTTAGGATCAATCGCACATTCGAACGAAATTTCATTGTGGTACGATCTATGTGATTGATTGTGGTACGATAATGTGTGATCGATCGTGATACGATCAATGTAATCGATAGTGATACGATCTAAGTGTGATCGATCGTGGTACGATCATATATGATCGATCATGGTATCATGTGTGATCGATTATGGTACAATCAATGTGATCGATCGTGGTACGATCTAAATGTGATCGATCGTAAAACGATCTATGTGATCGATCGTGGTGGGATCTAAGTGTAATCGATCGTGATACAATCTAAGTGTGATCAATTGTGGTGCGATCTATGTGATCGATCGTAGTACGATCTATGTGATTGTTCGTAGTACGATCAATTAGACTAATGCACTAGGACTGATTGAATGTTTGATCAATTAAAGTAATACACTTGATTGATCAGATCTTCTATTATTGGAATCGTACTTTATTTTTTTAAACGACTATAATTTGAGCCGTTTTAGAAAAGCGGCAAAAACGGCTCAACCTAATTTGAGCTGTTTTAGTTCAAGCGGCTACAATTGGAGCCATTTTAGTGAAAATGGCTCTAATTAGAGCCACTTTAACTAAAAATAAATTGAAGCCGTTTTAAAAAAGTGGCTCTAATTCAAGTCATTTTAACTAAAACGGCTCTAATTATAGCCACTTTTTTAAAACGGCTCAAAAGGCCAATTTTTTTGTAGTGCTAATGTATGCTACTATTTGTAACGAATTTTGTCATAACTGTCTGCCATGTATTATGCTTTCAATAGAGAATTCTCTAATGTGAATATTCCTTACACCCTACAACCCTCATTATGCATGTTGCTTCACGCTGGAAATCACGAGGACGGTTATTGATGTGGCTTCAGAGGTGATTTAGCGTGGGAGTTGTTTAGCAGTTATCTGGTTAGTTGGTTGATCGACCGAGTATCGTGTTCACAAGCCCAACACTATCTTTCAAGTATTATTAGGCATACTACAATTTTTATTATAATTCTCCTACAAACTAACACATTAGTCTATATAACATTTATGAATTGTCACATCAACCACTAACAAATTAAATTTACCAATCAAATGTTGTTCATTTTTTTCGCCCTAGTGACTCACGTGGCATTCACCTAAACTACCACGTGAGTTTATAAAAAAAATTACAATAAAAATTGTAGTACTCATGATAATGATAGAGAGTACTTTAATGAACTTCATTGCTGGGCAATATATATCCACAACTAATCACTTATCTAAATGCACGTGATTATATATAAATATTTGTCATTTTCTTCTAGATTGTGTCCATATACACAATTAACTAATTAAGTACGACTCCTACATTTATATTCTCAATCAGATAAATGATATACACTTTCTTATTTTTATATTTTGAAGTGCATAATGTGGAATTGAAAATTATTATTGAATTTTAGATTTAATTAATAGTGATTTTTAGTACCATGTCAAAGAGTGTAAACTTACGAATGCGGGAGAGTACGAGCGTGTATAGCATTTCTCTTCTTAAAAAATTGATGTATGAGAATCTGATTTTTCCGAGAATGTGACTAAAGCCATGTTTTCGAATGATTAAAAATCTAATAATAATATGCAATTTTTCATGTTCGGTTTATTCATATGCATCCTGTAGGAATTACTTAAGCTTCCTAAAATATCATTATGCTTTTCTCATCAAGTACACAAGGTTGTCTAGTACAAACTAGCAATAGTTCTGGAGAAGGGAACAACTCTCTCTTTTCTTCAAAAAAAACTTTTCTTCTAAACAGTGTGGTGGGTTGCTGGGGGAGCCTCCCTCCCCCCGGATTTGTTTCCTCTCTTAGCCCTTTTGGGGTTAGAGAGGTTTTTGTTCCTCCATAGGTTGCTCTAGTGGAGGTTAGAGTCTCCCAGCCACTAGGGATGTGGAGTTTTGAGTCCCCCGGCCTTATTCCGGTGGTGGTTTTAGTCCTCCTAGTCCTTTTGAACTATGGAGTGTGGTTTGATTTTTTTAGTTTTTTAGGTTTCCTTTGTTTTGGCAGGAAAACACTCAAGAGAGGTCCCGGAGGGGGAGAGACCGCCGCTCATGTCGTCAACGGAACGATTTGGCATGCTCCAGTTTTTATCATTCTTCAAAGCCAGATCTGCTATGTTCCGTCCTCCTATGGTCGACACATGTCCCACAGCCTTGCTCGCCGTCGTCCTCTAGTTCTATTGCTGTTTGCTACGACCGGAAAGCTCACCGGTGAACGGCGCGTGGTCATCACGCGTCAGGGTGTTTTTCACTCCTTGGGCCGCGCGTGATGGCAACGTTCCGTCTCTGTTGCCGTGTTTGGTGGAGTTTGGGGGTTTATGGTGTTTGGCTTCTGCAGGGGATTTTTCGGTGTCGGCGCGTGTTCTACACGTGCTATCTCCGGTGGTGCTTTTTCTAACGACAGCTTCTGTTTTGAGTGTTTTATTGTTCTTGTATACAGATTGTATTTGACAGTTTGCTCTGTGTTAGATTTAGCCTGATCATTGCTTCTTAGCACAGATTGTTTGTGACCGACTCCATAGTGTAAGTAGAGGTTCATATATTAACGCAGAGGTTCCTTTCTGTTGACCAGGTTTATTTGTAGCAACTATCGGTATGATCTGAGTTATGGGGTAACTGAGATGGGATATTTGTATTGTTCTGCGTTCCTGTATTAGTCTGATCGAGTTTGACTCAGTCTGGTTGTATTTACGTTACCCTTTGGGTGTATTAACGAAATGATTACATTTTCCATTTTTTTTTTAAAAAAAGGTTGCCTAGTACAAAAGTATTTAAAAATAACAATAGACATGATAGGGAATAAAAATTGTATATATACTGCGGTTTTTTCTTTCATTTCCCAGAATATAAACTTTATATACAGTTTTATTTTTTTATTTTTATATATGACCAAATAAAACCTATTCGTTTCCATTTTTCATGGAATAAAATAGTTAATCACTTTTATATACATATTTTACAAATGGTCACAATCAATTTATCTAAAATAGAATTAGTTAATTCTAAATATAATTACTTCGTCTCCATTTGTTACCACATGAATTACTATATTGTTATGCAGTGCAACACATTATAAGTACAAAATATTGTTTCTCTTGTCGGAGAAAGAGTTGTTGGGTTGTGAGCGTCCTATATATTTATTCTTAAAACATTAAAAAATGATATTTAAAAAAAGTAGAGAGAAATAAATAATCTATTTGATCGAGCTTGTATTGAAAAATTAATAGTTAAAATAAAAATAAAAAATATGTATTTTAAATAGCTAAAATATTCAAAGAAGTGAACTTTCACATGGTCAAGGGTGCATGAATTCTCGTATCTCTATTTTTTTTTTTTTTTAAAAAAAAAAAACTGCCTTCTGGTTTTTTTTTTTTTTTATTTGTTTGAACAATTAGAACCGCTTCATTCATCAAGGAAAAAACGACCTCAAAGAGAAGATCTAGGGAATAACACGTTCCCAACAAAGCAAGCTACAAATCAAATTAGGAGGAGCCTCAAACCAAATATGATCAGCAAAATTAAGAGCAGCCTCCTTTGCCAAAGAGTGTGCCACACCATTACCCTTTTACAGTGAACAAACCTGGAAGAGCTGAAATTTGTTTGCATGTGCTATAGGCATTAAAATTACCTTTAGGTTTTTTTTTTTTTTTTTAGCTGTAAAATTACCTTTACTTAAATCCAACCAAACGCAGCGTTAAATCTTACTTATAGTTTAGAAAAGGAAAAAAAAAAAAAAGAAAAGAAAAAGACAAAGTAAGAGAGAGAGAGAGAGAGAGAGAGAGAGAGAGAGAGAGATGCCTCCTCCTAGGCTCCTATAATTGTTGAATGCAAACAAAATGATCAAGTAGCGCTTCTTTCCTAGGCCCCATTGATAGTCCTAAAGATCACGCATACATTGCAATCTGGATATGTGTTTGGGTTTTCAATCCCAGGACCCAAAAGTTGCAAAAATAAAATAAATAGAAAGGAAATTAAATGAATGAGTGTTTTGTTTGCTTTATTTTTAACAAAAGATGGGGAAAATAAAAATAAAAATAAAACGGGGTTTATTTGTTAACAGTTATGTACTACATGGGGGTTATGGCCCTTATGGGTTGGGTATGAACAGTTGAAAAAGTATGAGTTCCATAAAAGGGCCAAACCAAACCTATAAACTTTGATTATCTCTTATTTCTTTTCACCCATTCTCAAACACTGAATTAAATGTATCAGTATCACTGTTTCACTTTCATGGCGTGCCACTAATGCCAATATCGATTCATATTTTATTTTTTTCTTCTTTTTTAATGGAGATCAATCCAGTAATTAATTGACACTGGTAAATCAGCACACGATGTGATAATAATAAGATAAAAATGTATTTTTTTAGCATTAATATTTAAAAATTATTATTTTTATAATTGATGAATACTAACACGTTAGTCATATAAAAAAAAAATATGGGATGAGATGAAAGGGATATATTTATCATTACTATTAACAAGAACTTAAGTTTAATGCCATGATGTGACCTATTCATGTGACCATTTCACCGTGCATTTAATAAATAATGTTATCCTATATATAGTGTGACAAAGATAAGGTACGAAAATAAATAAAAACGGTGGCTGTATCTGATGATGCTTTTTTTTACTCCCAACGTTCAGCAAATGAGGCAAATTATCGCGAGTCTAACATAATTGGCGAGAAATTAAGCGAGAATTGGACAAGAGACGGTAGGGGGGGACCCGACCCAACCGGGCCTTCTATCAGTACCACGTGTCACGTGATGCGAGGCTTAGGATTTAAATGAAAAACGGTGGGTTAGGAGGAAGCAACGGAGGTTGTCTCAGTATTATTCTAACAACTAAAGATAAGTCTATTTGAACCAAAAATTAAATAATGTTAGCCCGTTGGTGTCTATCCAACCATACACCTAACCAGTTGACAGCTTTTTTGTCGCCACTTGCCACTTGCCACGTGGCTCTATGGGTCGGATAACACGTAGGAGCACATGGGAGTCCTGTGGTCTATCGATCGGCTTACCTGGCTCGCCATGCCCATGTTTGAGCTCTGCTCTGCTCTGCTGAAACTGCAAGTGGGATGCCATGATGCTATCATGTGGGGTTCCACTAAATTATGCCATGATGCTGATGGAAGAGTTGTCAAGTTTTTATAAACTAGTTAGTTTGTTAGGGTTAAAGAGTTTGTTCATTTAAGTAAATATATCAAGTTACGCGACTATAAAAATGATAATTTTTTACACGATTCACGAACTCGATATGAACCCGAATTATAATTATGAAATATGACTAATTTAATTAAATGGTTCGAGTTATAATTGACATATATCGTCTTATATTAATGTTTTGATATTATCCGAATTCAACATGCGGAAACAAATTATCACCCCTAACTAATGGGTTGGAGGCTTGGAGCTAGGAGTGGACATGCTAAAATGGTCCATTGCCATTGGCATTGAGGTGAGGATGATCATCTAGTGAAATAAAATGATTTATTTTATGGTTTGGATTAAATTTTATAAATCTAACTATACATTTATGGCTACATAATATGTGTTTTAAATGATGTAACAATATGTGTACGGCTATATACAACAAAATTTAATTTTTAAAAAGATGGTTGAAATAGCATTTTTGGGTAGATGATGTTATTTACGTGGCTATTGGATTCATTTAAGTCCTTAACCATATTCTGTTAAAAAAAAAAAAAAAAAAATGGTCCTTTTCCATATCATGTGCCCCTAACCATGGTCAATCTGGTTTGGTAAACAAATCTTAGCCATGTCGACGAAGGACGTCCATATTGTACACGATACCAGACTGGCCACTACGACCCTTGAGATTTTTATTTTATTTTTTTATTTTTATTTTTTTAAAATTTTATAAATGACCCTTGAGAATTTAGTTACGTGGATTTTTGGACCTTGGAAAGATTGAGCACCAATTCTCACTCTCTCTCTCTCTCTCTCTCTCTCTTTTAATTGTAGAAATTTGTGATGAAATGTATATTGTGAAAAGAGTAAGGCTTAAAATTACATATTTATCTTATAATATTGATGTGACAGTTTCAACTAATCTTTAGATCAGCATTTGTTAAAAAAATAAAGAATTAGTTGAACTTATCTTGTCAATATTATGAGATAAAAATATAATTTTTAACATTACTCTTTTAAAAAATAGTGAAACCAAGAGAAAAAATGGAGATAAGAAGTTTTGGGGTAGTTCAGCCTTAAGCTAACGACTTCAATGCTACATTTTCTCCGGCCTTGGAAGGTGCCGATCTACGTTTGTGAAGGTCGTCCTTTGCTTTGACGGTTCTCGGAGAAGGCGCGTGCCCAACACATGCTGACTTCGGTTGTCGTTTTCTTCCCGGTGCTTGTATTCTGAGATCATTGTTTGCTTGTTGTGTTTTGTATATTCTTGTCTCTTTTACACAGTCTACCTTTTGATAGCTGCTTTAAGCTAAATTTTTCCTAATTTTGTGGGTAGAGATTCGTTATCTCTAGTTCACAATGATGGCCGTTCGGCTCTGTTTCTCGCCTTTGAGCATTGTAGTTGGATTTGGTGATTTGTTCTTGTGTTGTATTTCTGGTTATGTAACCCCTTTGGGGTTTGTTTATCCGTTAATGGAGAAGAAAGGCACTGTGGTTCAAAAAAAAAAAAAAAAAAAACTTGATGCATTTGCAATACAAATGATACTATTTATAAGGGAATTGGGTTATGCGGAGAGAATACAGTACAGGGATTTGATTACAATACACAAATACGATAAATACTTTGAGCGCATTTAACATTGCAATTTTATAAATAAAAAGTGCGATAAAACCAAATCGCATAACATATATCGTTTGTAATTGCATTTTTTTAAAAAAAAAATTTGCAATTTTACTAAACGCTTAACTGCGTTTTTAAAAATTACGTTTTTAAATCGCACTTTTTAAAATCGAAAACCCAAATGAACCATTAAATTAAGAAATTAAATCAAACTTAATATCAAAAAACTCTATATGTATATGAGTAATGATTCACTACCACCTAAATATACAACCTTTCACCATCTTGCCTATGTGGCAAGATGGTCATTCACCTTAATTTATTTTTAAAAAATAAAAAAAATTCAAAAAGTAGTGGGGGACTACCTTGCCAATGTGGCAATGTGGTGAAAAGTTGTATCTATATATGTATATATATAGAGTAATGATTGAACACCACTTAAAGACACAAGTTTTCACTACATTGCCTTTTTTTTATTTTTTTTAAAATAAATTAAGGTAAGGAAGAGGTGATATATATATATACACACCATGGATGACTTCTTTTATGTTAAGCAACGTGTTTGAACGATGATTTCCAAGATGAGAGAGAAGAATGGTTAGGTTCAAGGTTTGTGCAGATATACACTGAATCTGTTGTGAGGTCTTCAGCCTTCACCGATTTGGCATGGTTGCCTCGTCTCCATCCTGTCGTCTTTGGATTCCTCAATGAAGACACCGACCTCTAATCAAATCCATTTTTTTTTTATCAATCCAACGACAGCGTTTTCTTCTTAAACACTCCTCATGTACATAATATTATATATATATATATTTAGAAAGCCCATTTGAAAGCAATTAAAGCAGGCCGGAGCCACAATCATCGATATATCAGAACAAAAAAAGAAAAAGAAAAAGAAAGGCACGCAGTCATGCTTTTTTCCCCCTTGTAGGTGGAGAATTATTTCAGCAATCAACAGTCGTTTAGGTACAACGGCATATATATAGATACTGTCCACCCATTATAGTAACCCTGGTGGAGCCCTTGTCACGTGGGGAAAGCAAAGCACCATCACAGTGAAGCGATCAAATGTTCCTTTCAGAATTTTTGAATTTTCTTTTTTCACCACCAAAGAGAAGCAACCAAATAAATCATCAAAAAGGGGCAGTTCTTTCTTGGTCACGTTGTGTGATTCACATGCTATGGGCATAAAAAAAAAAAATCAGCAAAGGCTTAATGATAGGTATTCATTCTTGTATGGATATCCTTGGCTGGATGTCTTCAAGTATATATGGACCAACAAAGTGTGAGGGTCCTCCTATATTATTCCATTCCAAACTATATATGTATGGCCTTTTCTTTGCATCTAATATTTGTTTGCCAGTTCCACTACCTTTTTCTTTTTCTTTTTCTTTTTTTCCTTCTAGTTTCCATCTTCAGCTCCACCAAAATGGGATGTACGTGCTTAATCAGTTTGATGAAACATTAATCCTTCTTTGAGAATGCTTTCAATTTTATGTTGACACAAAAATAAATTAACCAAGCTGTCGTCCCTGGCTCATTTTGCTCTAGATTTTTTATTACTAAAGAAAAATGTTCAGCATATTACAACTTTTACTACAATATGAAGTCAAACTTGTGCTAATTATAGGATTTGTGCTCGACGGAACTTCGCCGAGCCATGTTCGAGCAAGAAAGAGATAGTGACAATGGGTTATAACCTGGCTTGAGGGAATTGATTTCCCCGTCTGATGCCCTTTCAACTAGTTTGTTTCGATCACTTATAGTTTTGCTTGTCCAATTCTTCCTACTTCTACTCATATTTGAATCATCTCCAATTCAAATGAATTTGAGAGTTTCCGGTTATTATAAAAGGGCATAATTGTAAAAAAAAAAAATGTGATAGGACAATTTTGTCCTTACTTTTACAAATAAATTAACTGAGAGAATCTGTTTCCCTTTTACTCAGGGTCACCATTTCATTATCAATATGGATGAAAAAGTAAGCAACGAAAGTTGATAGACAAGTTTAGGGTTCGTTTGAATTTGTGGTTTCAAAACGTGAGATTTCAAAAATAGTGGTTTCAAAACGTAGTTATGCGTTTGGTAAAAATGTAATTTGACATTTAAAATTGTAGTTTAACCTTTCAAGTTGTGTGCTTTAAAAATGTATCCCCTCCTGACCAGCAATTTGAAAATTCATATTTTTTTACCTTTTCTTATAAAAAAAAAAAAAAAAAATTGATTTGTAATTCCACGACAGAGAACTCTGTATTTTCTTATACTTATAATCTACATCAAGCTGAATTACAAAAATTGAGAGCCTCATATTTAGATGAGGTTGTTACAAATATTTGAATTACAAACTAAAACATTTGAATCTTAAAACACTGTTATCTTCTGCAATTTTGAACCTGGTTTTCTACCTGCTTTAGATCTGATGCCTCTTGTGGAACATAAGGATTTGAAATAAGTAATCCAATATTTCTAGCCATATTTTTTTAAAAAATATACTCTCAAATGATATTTTTTTGTGATTTTGTTTAAAACCACATTTTTTGCTGACAAGATTACAGGGCCAAATAGACTCTTAATTGTTTAGTAACTGATGTGATAAGTATTATTTGGACTATCACATCAATTTGAAGGTAATTTATAATAAAATTTATAGCAACCCTATCAAACCTAAGTTAATATATTCTTTATTATTATTATTATTATAAGTGAGTTAATGCATTCTTCAGTCTCATAGCCCTTCATGGTCAAGCTGAATTCTATATGGGCAAAACTAGGTATATATGGGCTTGCAAAGAATGAGCAAAACTAAGCCTTGACGCATGCGAGGCCTATGGCATGAGGGCCACCGCTGGCCTTGCTGCCTTAAAATCCGATTAGATTCGGCTATTTGGGCAGCATACGGGTGACTCTCTTTATTTGGCCCATCCTTCACACTGTTTTTAAAGTTAATAAAATTTATAATTTGAGAAAATTACAGTTTAATCCTTCAAATTGCCCGTTTTACAAGTAGCCCCACGAACTACCAACGCTTAAACTCTGGTCTCCAAAACTACCAAAACGTTTTAAAAAGGCAAATTTTGTTGAAATATGCCTATAATACCTCTGCCATGTCATTTTTCAATTAATTTTTTTTAAAAAAAAAACTAAAAAACTGAAAATAATAATAATAATTATTATTTTATTTTGGCAGCTACCTCCCAAACACATATTTTCTTTTTTTCTTTATTTTTTTTTTAAATTTAAATTTAAATTTATTATTTTTATAATGAAAAATGACACGTGGTAGGAGTAGTATAGGTATATTTCGATAAAATTGACATTTTTGAAACGTTTTGATAATTTGGAGGGTTAGAGTCAAAGTGTTGGCAGTTTGTGGAGCTCATTGTAAAACGGTTAGAAGTTTAAGGGGTTAAATTGTAATTTTTTCTTATAATTTTCATATGTATTTTTAACATTTTAAACACAAATCAGTTTAATATACTGAATTTTAGAAAGTTGTTCCAACTCAATTTGAATGAAAACTTTGTGCATATACTCGCCTTAACATTATTATTTTCAAAATGCCCTCAAATAAAAAAAAAAAAGAAAAGAAAAAAGAAAAAAACTTGAGAGTGGTAAACTGGATTGATTCTATATTCGAGTTGGCCATTATTGGTAAACAAATGTAACTCACACATTTACAACATCTAGCAATAATGTACCTCCACTCCACCTAACCTCATACATCATCATGATATCTTACTTAACAAGCAAGAGATAAACTTAAATATTGCACTTCTCTCTTATTACAGTGTTCATTAGTTTTTTTTTTTTTTTTTTAAACAATGGTTGATTTAAAGCCCGATTGACACTGTCGTATTAACCTAATAAAATGTAGGTGAAATGAGAATGTAGCATGCAACATTTTTCTAACAAGTAAATGTGTCAGTTAAATTATCGTAATAGATATATTTGGGATAAACCCTAAATAACTCTTCTAGATAATTTTGTGCATTAAAAAAATTGTAAGGAGTCAAGAAAGATATAAGTACCTTCTTATATAGACCCATACCAAAAGAAAAAGGGGCATGGATAATAACAGAAATAATAACCTTATTTAGAATGTCAATGGAAGACATTTTAGTGAGAACATGAGCTCTTTTTTTTTTTTTTAAAAAAAAAAAAAAATATTATAATGTGATATAAATATGAAAACAGATTTGAAAATATTTTATATTTTAAGTTGTTCATTAATATTTTTAATTTAAAAAATATTAAACAAAAAGTGAAAAATAAAATTATTTAACAAACAAAGCCTTGGTTTTATTTGAAAGATTGTTTTGATGTGATTTTTATATTTTTAAGAGTAATTTTTATTTTATTAAAGAGAGCCGTTGATTTTAAATTTTATACATTAATTAATTTTTTTAAAAAAAAGAATTCAAATCCATCCCACTGATTTGTGAGCCGAGTCAAAAGCTTCACCGGAATCCCCCGCTCTCTGCAAAGAGTCTGGCGAGGACGAGACTCACGGAAAAAAAAGAAAAAAGAAAAAAGAAAAAAGAAAAAATCTCCAAGACAAGGACTAGAAAAGAGAAGAAAAGTGAAAAAGGTTAATAAAAATATATCCAAAAACTAAAGCAAAGCAAAACAAATCTATTTATCAATATCCTCCACTCTCTCTCTTTTTCCACGATTTGTTTCCCATTATTAAATGAGGCCCCTATTCTCGGAAAACCCAAACGATCCCTTTCTTATTCCTCTGTTTATTTCTACTTCCCATTCCAAATTTAGGGTTTTCCATTTCTCCGTCGTCTTCGTCTGTGAGGCATAAAACCCTAATCCCCAACACCCTCCGATCTCCTCAACTAGCCGTTAACCACCCGTTTCCCGCCATTCCCAACTTCATCCCAGCCGTCCGTTGTTCTTACTCTTCTTTTAAAAACTAACCGTTAGATCTGCCATTTCGGGATACCGCTGGGTTTGTGTTCCCTTTTTTTTTTTTTGTGTTGCAAAAACTTTTTGACCGTTGGGAATGTCGGCGGTGGAAGCGGAGAAGAAGGTTGATGGGGTGGAGGAGGAGGAGAGAAGGGGAGGAGAACTCTTGTTCTGCGGTGCCACGTCTTGGGACTCGGTTGGTAAGCGCAGGGGTCTCGAGGGCAACCTGGTCTCTCCGACTCGTCTTCGCCCACTCGTCGGCGTTGACATCCGATTCGTCGCTTCGGGTTGCAGTAAGTTTCGCTTAGGCTGGAGTTCTCGTATTTGGTAGTATTTATCGGTTTTTTGAAGTAGAATAACATTCATTTTGGCCGATTACTGTTGGCATGTTTTGTTCGTGGGTTCTGGCTATTATACGTTATTTTGTTGATAATAACGAAGTGACTATTATTCGTTATTTTTTTAATTTTTTAAATTTTTTTTTTTTTAAAATTTTTAATGTAGCATCTTGTCATTGCGTGGCGTTGGATGTTGATGGGCGTTGCTACACATGGGGGCGCAATGAGGCATGATGAGACTTAAACTTGAATTTTATGGAAGTATGTAGTATATTTCTAGCTGTTCTTTTTGTTATTAAGTCATGAAGCATTGGTGTGCAGAAGGGACAACTTGGCCACGGAGATACAATTCAGCGGGATAGGCCGACTGTGGTTTCTGAACTTTTAAAGTAAGTTGCCGGGATCGACTTCATTACAGCGTTTGTTCCTAATTTTTTTGGGGGTGGCTTCTGTCCCAATAGGCTGCTTTACTGTGCATATTCCGCGTGTTGTGATTTTGGACATCCTCTTGGTTTTATGGCTTCCCTTGTGCTGGCGAGTGTTTTGAATAAGTGCGGCTAGAGTTTGACTTCTAGAGATTAAAATTTATGAATCTGTAATTTGATGACGTATAAAGTGGTTATAGAATTGAAGTGTCTGATATGAAATAGGGCTCGATTCTTGAATAAAAAGAATTCGAAGGAAGTTATGAAAAACAATTAAGGGATGGCACTAAACTAAGTAGCTAAAGTTGTCAGACTTTGTATGTACACTTGCTCATAGCCTTGATTACTTACAGGGTTTGTAGCAATTGTTTAACTTGTGAGTGATGACTATGATGATGGTTCTGTTAAAGAATTAGATTTTCTTGTATTACAGCATGCTAATTGCATGGTTTGGTTCTTTTTGTGACTCGTTTTAAATTCTGGAATTAAATGTTTTCATAGAACTTTTGAGTCACTACTTATTTATTTATTAATATTGTCATTTGAGTTGTTATGGCTGCCCTGAAGGTACAAAATTGTTCGAGCTGGAGCAGGGAAGAGTCATACAGTAGTGGTTACTGCAGAAGCAACTTCCCTCTCCTTTGGCTGGAACAAACATGGGCAGCTGGGTTCAGGCTCAGCACGAAATGGTAGGTTCATTTTATAAATTTGATTTAATGAAATTTCTAAAAGCTTCCAATGCAAATCTCATGGCAATTTGGTTTGCTAGGGTGATCACTTTGAGACCTGCTTCACCATTTTTGGATTCAATAGTTAAAATCTTACTTCATATTGGGCAGGGTGCATCAATAGCCCCAAGTTTCTCTTGCATGTGGCGAATCTATCTGATTTCATGTTCAAGTGGATATTTTGAAGGACATTTTTGGAATTATCATGAAGAATTAATGACTTGCTCACTCTATGTTTAGCATTTTGTGATTTCTACCAAAGCTACATCGTGATTCAGAGATGTGTGATGTGCTTTTATCAAGTTTGCTCTTGAAAATATGTTGAATGTAGATCACTGAATTCATTAACTTGGTTAGGTTCATATCTAGATCTAATTTCTGTACACAGTTTTACTAGTAAACAATTATCATGTGATTTCAGTTATAATGCTCATAGTAATTGCAGTTATTTATTACTTGTGGGGAAACATGTATCCTTGTTAATGTTCTTAATTTGTTTCTATGTTTCCATGAAAACATTCTTTAGTTACTGACAAGCAGCTGCTTTATATCGTTGCTTTATTTTTTGTAGAAATCGAGTCATCTCCTGTCCGCTGTCTTGTGTCTGAAGTAAAAAATACTGCTTGTGGGGCCGAATTCACTGTGTGGTTATCTTCTGTTGAAGGAGCTACTATACTGTATGGTTTGTGGATACTTTTGGGTTTTTTATTTTTTGGTTGTTCAGCCAATTTTTCATCTGGCTTTGTGGTTCGCAAATTTAAGCAGATTACTTGCTGATTTGCAGACTGTTTATTGGTTTATAGGACTGCAGGTCTTCCACAATATGGACAACTTGGGCATGGAACAGACAATGAGGTATGCAGCTATGTTATTCTGATTATTTCTTATTTTTCTCCCATGATCTTTAGATAACTTGACACAAGTCTTACTCGTGTCATGGTTATGGGATGCTGAAGACATTTATCTCTTCAAAATTTTGGTCCCTGTGCTTCTATATATGTTTTGTCAACTTTGAATATAGAGGCAATATAGTTGGGTTAACATTTTTATCATGTGTGTAGAACCATTGAGTACCACTAAAAGTTAAATGGTAGTTAGTCATAGCCAATTTCAATACAAATCTATTGATTTTTCATTTAAAAAATCCCCAGATGGTTTTTAACGGTTTTCAATCATTGGTGTGTTTGCGTGTTAGACACTTCTTTTGTATTTTTTTTCCGCTTCACGTTTTCCCGACCCCTTTTTATTGTCACTTACATAAACGTAACCAATTGAGATATTCTTGGAAATTTTGTGTCAATCGTATCCTATCCCAGTTCCGTCCAAAAGTATCAATCATGTCCTATAGGATCTCCCATGATGTCAGAATCTTTGATACCGAGAGTAAGGGACATCTGTGAAGTTGATGCAAGATGATGGCCTTTCTAATGGAAGTAATTAAAAAAAAAAAAAAAACGAATCATTGAAATACTTATGGTGGGCTAGCAATAGGATTTGGACTTAGGAAATAGGCTTATAAAGAGGAAATTTCTAACTCCATTGTACCTCACTTAGAACAAGAAGCATCTTTCCTCTTGATCTAAGGGTCTTGTGAATCAACAACCTATAGAGACAAGTACTTAGTAGTTGCAATCTTATTTCTCAAAATATCCCCTTCGAGATGATTAAAAGAAAAAGTCCGACATATTGAAAATTGAAGGTGGTTGCTTTTAAGTGAGTACTCCAGACCGAGTGATGATGAGCAAGCTGTTGACTAAGCAGCTAGCCTTAATAGAATTCGTCTTACAATACTTATCAAAAAAAAAAAAAAAAAAAAATCGTCTTACAAAAGTATCCCACATATTTGGTGAAGTTAGAGAATATTCCTAAATCTCCTATTGCTCAACACAGAGTTATTAAGGCACTCTAAGCTGCTGTGTGATCCTAGCATTAAATCACTGCTATTTTGTAGAAAGCCTCTTTGATTTTGCATCACGTAGTCCGCTACAGCCACTACCCTGGATAAAATTGTCATACATTTATAGTGAAATACAGAAACAGAAGGATGCATGATTTATACACTTGCACAAGTGCACACTCACGCCTACACACACCTTTGAAAAGTGAGACTTGCTTTGGTATGATGTTTCACATAATCTTGGATGTACCTGCAGTATAATACTAAAGACAGCTCAGTGAAGCTTGCCTATGAAGCCCAACCACGCCCTAGAGCAATAGCTGCTCTTGCTGGGGAAACCATTGTCAAAGTTGCATGTGGAACGAACCATACTGGTTGTTAATAGCATCTGCTCTCTCTCTCTCTCTCTCTGACCCCTCTCGTTTTCCTCCTCTTCAGCATGCAATTGTAGTTATGTTTATTTTATTTACTTTTTTGGTTTTTGGTATACAGTGGCAGTGGATTCAAATGGTTATGTTTACACGTAAGTGCTTATTCAGTTTACTTATTAATGACCTTCTCTTTCTTCCTATTGACTTGGCGTTACATCTACAGTTGTTGACTGTTTATGTGGAATTATTTTTAGGTGGGGCTATGGCGGTTACGGAAGGTTGGTTCTTACTATTTCAGATAGTGAATGTATTTTCCATTTTTTTTGTTTCTGCATAGTGCCCAGCTTCTTGTGCATGTAACTCCTTGAATGCTGATTTGTAGGCTCGGACATAGGGAGCAGAAGGATGAGTGGAACCCTCGTCGCGTTGATGTTTTTCAAAAGCACAATGTTGTACCTCCAAGTTCAGTGATTTCAGCTGGTTCTGTTAACTCTGCTTGCACTGCAGGTATTTGCAAACTTAGCTTAAAGTTGAGAGGTATCATTATGTGCACAGCATGCCCTGTTTTAAACCTAGATCATTTTAGAAGCCTGTGAGATGATGCTTAATGCCAACTGGCATCATACATAAAGGTGTTGGAACAACATGGTAATGTGTTGCATAGTGTAGAATCAATAGAATGCAAAGTGTTCCACCATCTAGTGGCAGATCTTAGCATGTAAGTGCATGAATGGACAAAATGATTGTCTGCTTAGCTCAGAAAAAAGAATAAGAACAAAATAATTTTCTGCTTAAAGTTGAGATATCATTATGCGCCCACCATGCCCTGTTTTAAACCTAGATTGTTTTAGAAGCGTGTGGGATGATGCTTAATGACAACTGTCACCATACATAAAGGTGTTTGAACAACATGGTAATGGATGGCATTAGTTTAGAATCAATAGAATGCAAGCATCTAGCGGCAGATATTAGCATATAAGTGCACGAATGAACAAACAAATTGTGTAGACAATCATCTAGTGCATGTGCAGGATTAAATAATATATGATTAAGACTTGGGTGGGCTGTGGCAAGATTCAAATATATGCTTAAAAGCTGTGTTGGTTACCCACTTACCCCACACCCACACCCACACCCACACCCACACCTTCTCTGATTTGTTTTTGTATGGCAGAGAGCTAAGCATTGTGGTCGGTCTTTTTTAAAGAAAAATGTTGAATAAAAAATTTTGTTCCGGAGTCGAGAATGAATTTCTAATTGTGGTAATGCTGGGGTGCATCATTTCCATCAGAAGGCAATTGAATTATCTTTAGTTTGGCAAGCTATATTTTAAAACTAAGATGTTATATGGCATTCAATTTAATTTGTTCATGTTTTCTTTTGTTCCAACAGCCCCGCAAACCACCCCCTCCCCCCCCCAAAAAAAAAAGAAAAAGAAAAAGAAAAAGAAAAATGAGAACCAAGATGTCAGTTCACTTGTAGCAACCACTTGGCTTAATTGAGGGTTGTAGAAAATACAGGAATGATGTGACTGACTAGGGCTGGGTATTAGTTAAATCGGTGACGGTAGGGGTATTTTCGAATTTTGAACCGAAATAGTCGGTTAAATTGGTTAATTCACTGATTTTTTTTTCCCCCGATAAGCATTACTTTCGAAATTTTTGGTTAAAACGGTTGTGAGAGAGAGAGCCGTAGGATCAAAACGGCATTGTTTTACTTTTTTTTGGGTTGGGTCGGTTAACCGGGAAAAAATTTATACCGATTACCAAACTGAACTGACTTCAGTATAAATGTTTTATTCCGAATTTCGATTATTTTGGGAGGCGGAAGGCGGTTCAGTGGCGTTCGGTGGGCAGCAATTGGTTAATTTGCCCACCCCTATGACTAACCTTGCAGCTTGGGCACCTTACTGAGTTATCAAGACTAAATTGCCAGTTTATTAATAGCAATGCAACACCCACGTGGCCTTGTTTTAACTGTCTCATCAGCAGTTATGCTAGACTGTTAAAGTTGGGATCCTACTTTAGGATTGGTGAGGGGCTCCAGGATTGGATTGTACATCTATAAGACTCTACTTACTATGCAAATTGAGAAAAAGGAAAGAAAAGAAAAAAAGAAAAAGGATATACACCAAGGAATATAAAAATAAAATTGTTTGGAGAGCATATTTCTATGTGAACCTTATTAGTCCCTAATTTTTCCTTTTTGTCCCTTCAACAAGTTGGTTTTTGGTTTGTTTTTAAAGTTAATCCATTTTCCAGGTGGAGGGCAGCTGTATATGTGGGGCAAAATAAAAAGCGCTGGTGATGACTGGATGTATCCTAAACCTCTCATGGATTTAAGGTCCAGCAGTTACTTTTTATTTTTCCCGGTTCATTAGAAAGTATTTTCTCGTGCCATTCATGCTGTTTTTTCCTATCTATTATTCTCTTAAAAGTGTTACGCTTAGTTTGCTTCTCTTCTCTTGTTTTCTTGGTAAGATTGTGCCCTTTTATAGCGCTTGATGATCTTGGTGCTTGTTACCTGTTTTTCTTCTTGTGTTCATCAATGAATCTCATTCTTCCATCCTTTCTTAATTGTCCCTTCTTTGCTCAGTGATTTTGCTATATTTGATTGAGTCTTGATGGCAAATTGATCTTGGTTCTGGTTTCTTCAATCTTGATCTGTCCATCACACTTTTGCTATTAGTCTCTGCAGTTGGATGGTTAGGTGCTGCTGTAACTTCTTTATCCCATCACCATCAGTGAGAAAGAGTGATTTCAAACTGAGGCTTGTAGTACTATACCAATGAGGCTTTACCACCAAGACTTAAGTGTTATCTTTTGAATTTTGGGATTTGGATTTGGACTTATTTTTTGTTTGTAGATTTGATCCAAAGACCAAGTCGAGTCAATCACTCCCTTTACCTTAGTGTGAATCATGCACAATTGACTAGGCGGTGATGCAGAACCAAGAGCACTTTGTTAATAGAATGAACGTTGTAGCATCTCTTTTCTAACTTGAAAACACTTCTTTATTTTTGAGTTCATTTAGAAAATCGGTTTGCCTTTATATCATGAACCTTGGCTTGTTGATGCCTTAAACACTTCTAACCAGCTGTTGAAGCATATCAGAGACCAGTTGTTGGCTCAATCCTGAATGCTATCCCTCTTTCTTTTTTTCTTTTTTTTTTAAAAAAAAATTATCCTCTACTGCCAGAAACATTTAATTGGCCTCCAACCTGGCTGTCCGTGTCCCCACTTGTTTGGATTTTGTATTCTCTTCAGCTTTACAAGTTTCCCTCCTTCCTGGGCTTCATTCCCGGTTTGAAGCAATGCCTTGTACAGTGATATAGTTTCCTTTTTGCTGTCTTCAAAAGATATACTCTTCCAAGTTATGAAGGGAAACTTTTTGAGGTTTTGGTTGAACTATTCTTATCTATTTTGTGCTACTCAGCATAATTGTTTAGATAACTTTCCTTGTCTGCTTTTTCACAGTGGTTGGAATCTACGTTGCATGGATTCAGGTAATATGCACCATTTTGTTGGTGCTGATTCCTCCTGCATTAGTTGGGGCCATGCTCAATATGGAGAGCTGGGATTTGGTCCTAATGGGCAGAAGTATGTGTTTGTCACTTTCAATAATTCCTTTCGTTTCTTTTAAAGGGTTTTCTTTTTGTCTCTTTAACTTTTGCTTGTGTTTATTTCTTCTGCTTAGATCTTCTGCAATGCCCAAAAAGGTAGATATTCTTGAGGGCATGCATGTTATCAGGTGGGTGTTTATCTTTTTTTACTGTTCTATTTGTTTTTATTAATTGCACCTATAGGATGTGATGATGGATATTTTTTCCTGTAGTGTTGCATGTGGATTGGGCCATTCCATGGTGGTTGTTGATAGAACAAATGTTGGTGACCGACTTGATCAGGTGATTATTCAAAAACGTCACATCCTCTTATTGTAATTTTAAGTGCTCTTTTATTTATGGTGTTGTATCTTATTTTGTATGTTGACTATTGCCAGTTCACTCTTCTGTAGTTCAGCCTCAATATCTCATAGTGAGTTTTGAGTTCTTTAATGTAGTCCATTTAAATTATGCTTCTAGGCTGGGGACTTGATGAACATTGATGCCAGAAGAAATATGGTTTGACTTTTGGGTTTTAGGAGTCATAAATTATTTACGGAGTAGATAAGTGCCTGATAGTATAACACCCTGGAGTATTTGAAAGATGAGTAGCTTGCATTAAGTGGGTAGTTTATAATGACTAATAGTTACCAAGTCTAACATTGCTTACTTACTAAGTGAAACTGAACTTTATAAATAATTTTAAGAAAGTTCAAAATTGAGTAGTTATTTTGAGGTTGTATCACATATGTGAGTGAAACTGAACTTTATAAATAATTTTAAGAAAGTTCAAAATTGAGTAGTTATTTTGAGGTTGTATCACATATGTGACTAGTGATTTCCATATGTTGTTACAAACGATATTGGAGCTTGCTAATAACGCCATGTAGTATTGGAGCACTGCATGACGTAGCCCTGATTGAGACGTTTGGGGTTGAAGGGGGGAGATTGTAACACCCTGGTCTCATATTAAAAAATGAGTAGCACATAAAGTGAGTGCTTATAAAGATATTCATAGGTGCTAAGTCTCATATTGTTTACTTACTAGGTGAAACTGTGCTTTATAAGTGATTATAGGGAAGTTCCAAATTGATTAGTCATTTTGGGGGTGATAGTGCATATGTGACTTGCGTTTTCCCTTTGTCCTTACTGATAATGTTTTGGGAGTATGATGATTCTGATATGGTATTTGTGTTGGTGAAAAATAGAGCTTGAAGAAAATTTTCTAAAAATTCTGTCCTCTGTATATTCACATAATGTTTATTTCGGAATCCACTTGTAGTGGCAGCTAGCTGCTCCTTAGTTCCTTTAGCAAAGTATAATGCCAAGCAACATTTTTCTTTGAGTAATGTTATTTAGTAAATTGTTATGTCATACAACTTGATGGTATGGTAGTGTAAATTAGTCCTTGAATCAACACTTGTAAAATAAAAAATAAAAAAAATCGAGGGTTGATTTTTATTGCCACATCATCCCAGTTGAGTGGAAGTTGAATAGGAGTCTACTAAATAGCATTCCTCATTTTCTTTTCTTTGGTTATGGGATTGATCTACTTCTATATATCTTGTGTTAGCTGCTGCTTTTTATTACATTCTTTCAATGATACAGGTAATGCAGTTATTAACTTTGGACTTTTTTCTTCTTTTTTTTTTTTTTTTTTTTTCCAGCTTGATGTATATGATGGCAAAACTTCTGGTGAAGGTATACTGATGTTAAAGGGTGTAATGTAAATAGTTGGTCTGCATATTGTTGGAAGAATTCTTGTTAGTTGGATGCTTTGGGCAGAAGTAATATTTGTGCTGTATTTGGATTCTCTCCAGTTCAAATGAATGGGAGAGTATCCAGTCCTTGTAAAAAAGTAAGGACAAAACTGTCCAGAGAAATGTGAAAGGACAATTTTGTCTTTACTATTACAAGGACTGGAAATGAATTGGAGAGGATCAGTTTCCGTGTGCTCACTGAGAACTTTTGATGAGGTGGGTAATGTTATTTGTGGTTTTATAAGGGCCAAATTTCTGCCTGGGCTCCTGGGGCCAGGCATGGAAGAGTTGACCGAAACTTGGCTGTCAAAAGACTGCAGATCCATGATCCATCTAGTAAACTAGGTCTCAACATAGTATTGAAGTTATGGGGGTCCATAGTGGGCACTGAATCAAAACTAATCTTTTTGCAGGAAGTGTGGAACCTGAAATTGAAGCTCCTGTTGCCAAGCAAACTCCTAAAAAGGGTGCTGCTAAAGCTTCTAATAACTCCAAGAGGAAGAAGTCGAAAGATTCCTCTGACTCAGAGGAAGAGGACAGTGATGATGACAGTGAAAATGGTGAAGAACAGGTCAATGGGCAGGCGGAGGAGAAAAGGCGAGGTGGGAATTCTGGTAGAGGTCAAGGTAAGGGTGCTAATAAATCCGCCCGTGGGCGCGGTCGCCCTCCTTCAGCAAATAAAAGCTCACGGCCTTCCGAAGGGAAAACTGGTAAAAGAGGAAGGCCCCGGAAGTCATCATAAGTTTCACATTCCCTGTTCAAGCTGGAAATTTTGTTTCTCTTCATAGAGAGTTATACGTTATGATCAATTGGCTACTTTATTTGCATTTCTTTTAATTGTTTTAAATTCTTTCTTTTCCTTTTTTAATTCTTCAGCCCCGCTAAAATCTGCTTGTTTAATTGATAGAAAAACAGTTCTCCTGTATTAACATTTCATTTTGGACTTCTCAGTAAAATGAGATAATGTTAGTTGCAGCTTCTATCATATTTTATGGATAAATTTTCTTCCAATTGGGCTTGAAATGTATATATTTTTTTTTTCACCTGAGACTATTAAACTGGAGAAATGTTTAGTTTTTCAAAAACTTAGTTCCTAAGTAATGTGTCACTATCCTATCACCTTTATGCCTCTATTTATTAAAACAATAGATCACATGGAATGTTGACATTCTAGTTGGGAACCAAATTTTTGAAAAAAATTTAGAAAATTTAGTATTTAAATTCAATGGTGATTTTAAAAAGTCATTTTAAAGAATGTATAGCATTTTTCTAACTGATCGGTGTGTGGTACGTGGCTACGAGCCTCATACCAAGTGATCCGTATCCTCTCTAGTTCATTAGAAGTGGAGAGTAGTAAGTCACGAGGACTTCTCTCTTTTTCTCCCTATACTTTTTTCTCTTCTTAAAATGTAAAAATCAGAAGCTTCTTCTCCGCTCTCTATCTCTCTGAAAAAAAAATTTGACAAACACAGTGATATAAGATATGGCATATTAGGCTCTATATACCATTTGCTCCACTATCAAGTGCTTCAATTGATCCAAAGACCCAAAACAGAAAAATATCCATCTCTTCAGAAAGCCAGTATGGGAGGTTTCAAAGCCAAGCCACTAGGTCCAGTACCTTCATTTGCCTCCATTTTGGTAATTTTTTTTTGAAGTTGGAAGCAAGATTGTACTCTATTGTCGGATCTGGACAAACTTGTACTAACCCCAAAGAGAGAGAGAGAGAGAGACGGCGCCTCTGGTTTTCCTGTCTCTGATTCCCTTATTTCACTATTCGTGCTAGCTCAACCGTTGCTCTATACACCGTAATGTCTGGTTACTACCTATTGGAAGAAAGGCCGACCGGTTTCAGGGAAGAGAGAGATTAAAGATTTCCTAACATTTTTTTTCTTTGGAGTTACAATAGTTGCTGATTTGAAGTAGAAAGCAAGTAGAGAGGAGAAGAAGCTTCTAGGTTTTAAGAAAAGTGAAGAAAGGAAAAAAGAAAAGAAAAAAGAGATGTGTTTGTCCACATGTCTTATTTTTAGGCTTAAATTTAAAGAGATCTAAGCCGTGAATCGACTATTCTCCGAGGATTCGAATCCCATACCAAGTGCATGTTTCTTTTTTATTTTCTTACCGAGTTGTATTTTATTCGGTCATTTGTGAATATATGATATTTCAGAAAGAATTTTTTTTTGGTGGGATCCGAGTCCCTCTTCCTTACAACTGGATTAGTGTTTGCAAAGTACGTCCTTAGTTTAGGCCCAAAGTGCGATGGGAATGGCCTGTGGCCAACCCATCACTTGAGGCCGAAGCCTAAGGTCAGGTAGCCTGGCCCAAACCCGGTTCATTGTCGGCTCTCAATGGACCACTAAACCATGCACCATACTAAAACCATGTCAGGAAGTAATATTATTCTTCACACTACGCTAATGTGGCATGGCCTAATATTTTTTTAAAAAAAATCAAGAGCTACTAGCCCATGTCATATTGGCAGCATAGTGTGACTGTGTATAAAGTATAGGGTTATGATCTTTTTACACCCATAGTCTCTTTTTTCTTTTTTTCTTTTTTTTTTTGAAAAAAAAAAATAAAATTCATAAAACTTGTTGGGTGTACACACATCATATCTCTAAAGTATAACATTGGGAGACATAATACGTTTGCAACTCATGTCTAACCTTTTTTGAAACTAACCATTGTATTTGTATAAAGGTTGTAAACGTATCATATCTCAAACATTACTCTACCGAAAATCAGAGATATTGGGTAGTCCTGCAAGTTTTTATTAGAAATGTTCTTCACATGACAATCACTATGCTGACGTGGCATGGGCAAATTTTCTGCAGTGAGCATAATTCTGGAGCAATATCATCTATGGATAACAAACTAAACGAGCGGCTATATCATGGCCTAGACAAGGAAATAAAGAGTATCAACATGAAGCCAAAACTTAAGATTGTTCATGTCAGAAAGAACTCTTCTTGGCTGTAGCCCCAAAGAAAGAACTAAACAAAAGAGTTTAGCTCAAGTTCTAATTACATCCCAACACAACCAATCCAATTAAAAAATGACTAAGTTTAATAAACTAAACAATAATCATATACTGGAAGATTTAAAGAAGCTTATATACGATTGCACACTACCCATCTTGCAGAAGAAGTTAACACACCATGCAGTTTGTATCGAAGCTAGCAGTTGGGTTGGCCAACCTATTGGTTCTCCTCTTGCTTAGCAGCGTCACCATTCCGCAGTTCGTTGTGAAGAGGCTGCTGTGGCTGCAGTTGTGCCTGCTGTTGCAATAGATGCTGTTGCTGCTGCAGCAAATGATAAAGCTGCGTGGGCTGGTGGGGATGCTGCATCTGGAACATCTGTTGATTAATAGAAAGCTGCTGAGCCATGCAGTCCGCGAGGTACCCCTCCCCACTGCACTCTGCCGCAGTGAGCCTCAAATGCTGGACTTCTGCAGTCAAGGCCTCATTTAAAGCTGCACATCAATAGACAAAACAGATGAATATAGAGTAGCCCAAATGCAGCCATACCATCAGGAACAACTTAATATAATAATGAAAAGATGATATTAAGCCACATCATTAAGTTCCTCATGATGAGAGATGGAAATTAAGAGTAAATATCAATAAATGCAACATGTTTGAGACGCATATTTACATGCTAACTGACAAGGTATAATGTAGATAACTGCAAATCTGAAGGGGACACTACCCCTCAGAAGTGGTAGCACAACGTAACTATTACTCTCTCTCTAGTTCGAATTTCAAACCTCCTGCCGGCTCCTTAGGAAGTGGTGCTCTTGGTGAAGCACCGCTACCTCCTTTCCCTTTTCCTCTTTTAATCCTCATCCTCCTCTCCCTTCTCCCAGCCCCCCCCCCCCCCCCCCCACAAAAAAAAAAATCTCCCTATGCCGCCACTCCCACCCTCTCTTCCCTCAGATCTTGCTTGCTCTTCTCCAAATCTAGCCCCCTTTAATGTCTTGCCGCCCTCCTCCCCTCCTCTACCACCACCAAGGGTCTTTGGTAAATCACTGCTCTCTTTGGATCGCGGAAAATAAAGTGAGTTTTAGTCTTTCTTTTTTTCTTTTCTTTTTTTCTTCTCTTTTCCTTTTCAGTTGCTTTGGATTTTGATTTGAGAGGCCATAACAAGCAGCGTCCATATCTACACTGCATAAAAGCACATTCCATTTGTGATGACTCAACAATGGCAGCCTCCCTTCACTATGAATCAAGATCAACTAGTCTCAGTTTGGCCGGATTCATTGCGGTGAACAAGTTCATCTTGCTCACTCCTGCACTAGCTACTCTCCAGCAGTCGAACCAGGATCCTTCTCCAATCGGCTACTACTTTCAAACTGCTAGAATGGACCAGGCTTTTGATCTATTTCCAATTTTATTGTTTTCTACTGGCATTGTTTCTTGCTGGTCTGATGTTGTAATAGGGGTGTTACACTGGTTGTACTTTGATCTTCTTGAATGTTATTTGCTCCCCCAAAAAAAATATATATCTTAAGGAATTTTTTTTTTTGTGTGTGTGTGTGGTGGTGGGGGGGGTTCACGATTACTTTGTGACTATTTATTCCCCAAGGCTTTATTTCTTTATAAGGAAAATGAATCTTACAAAAATCCCCCAGATGATATTGTGAAACCTGTTATGTGCATTTCTTTTTTAATGGGGGAAGGGGGAGAGCTTGTGGAACTTATCCCTAGGAAAAGATTCCAACGTGTGAGGAAACATGTGGTTAATGCAGCACTAATAAAAACTCACAATCCATCTCATGATGAAGGGGAGATGTAAAAGTACATATCGCATGGATAATTTTCCAGTCAACATAGCAACATCAAGCAAAAAAAGGCCCACCAAAGCTGCAACTATTGTATCAAAATTATAGCAATACTTAACAACCAACAAGAATTGCCATTTTTTTTTTTTATATAAGTAATAGGGATATCGTTAAAAGCATAAAGCGCCCCCAAGAACACATAAAGAGCTTGTTTAGTAACCAATCCAAACAATTTCAATTCCCATTTCACTTCTCCCAAAAAAATCAAATAAAAAACATTCCAACTTTTTTACACTTTTTACATCACATCAATAATTTTTTATTACTATTCAAATAAAAAAACTTACTACAAAACAAAACTTTTTCACTTTTCTATAAAACATTCTCAAATTTTATATCACATCAATCATTTATTACTACTATTCAAATAAAACATTCCATTTTCCACAACTTACCAAACAGCTTCAAAGTATACATGAAAAAACACTAAACTAGAGGGAGAAAAGAGAACAAAGCAATCATGATAACTAACAAGAATTGCCATTACAACGTGTTTTCAAGCATGTGAGGCTGCATTTTTTAACAGCATCTTTATTTTCACATCAAACCAATGTAATTAAGTACTCAAGTATTCTAGAGCCTAAGGGCAAAGCCAGGAATGAGCGTAAGGGGGGTAAAGTGCTAATGCAAATTAAAGCACTTGTATATAGATATCAAAATAAATGTAGTTGTATATAAAATTGAACATTTTGAGGAGAATTTACATAGCCCCTCTAAACTGACACCCCATTATCATTTAGACCACTAAATTTTAAAAATTGACACTTGACCCCTTCAAACTACCACTTCATGGTACATTAAACCCTATATTAGCATATGGCGTCAAAATAGACTGAAAATACTACGTGCTAATTTTTTACTAAAAACGTCTAAATTATCCCTAAAATTTATAATTAATTAAAAAAAAAAAAAAAAAAAAAACCTGAAAGTGTTGCTAAACCACCCCAAATTAGTAAAGGGGTGACCAAACCACCCCCACTGCCTCGTGGGAATGACTGTTCAAGTAATTTAGGCAGTTTAAGTAAAAAGAGTCACGTGTGCATCAGGTATGGCATTTTCGGTCCATTTTATCGCCAGATGCTAAGGGAGGGTGTAACTTGTAACAAAGTGGTAGTTGGAGGGGGTCAAGTGTCATGTTTTAAAGTTTTGTGGCCTAAGTGACAATGAGGTATCAATTTGAGGATGCTATGTGTATTTTTCTCTAACACTTTTTTGCACTTCATAATATGAAATAATAAAATCTGATGCCTGAAAATACAAAGAAAAGCAAAACAACGAGCAAACTAGAATAACAATACCAACTATCCAAACCTCGAGAATAATAATGTAGCCTCACTCTCAATATACTATCAAATAATCCCAAAAATCTCAAACAAATTCAAGATTATAATTCTAAGATCAAAATTCAAGAACAACAAACAATTAAATGAAGAATGAACAAAAGGATAGTTAAAAATTCACCATCCAAAGGAAATTCACCTAAGGGATATAGAGTTGTAGTGATCATCTGTAATGGATATAATTGTAATGGTCACTAAGGAAGAGCAATCAATACAAAAAGGAGAAGATACTAGAAGGCAGAAACTAAGCATGCACGTGGACTGAAGACAGTAGTTTGTATTCAGTTGCAAAGTTAGTTTAGAAGTTAGGTAGTTAGCTCTTGGTGCAAGGCTTTATAAGCCAAAGTAGTCCTCTGTATTCAGTACGGAAATTACTTGGATCAATTTGTTGTTTTGTTTTGTTTTCTTTCTTTTGGAGCTTAGTTTGGGCTCGAATCAACCTACCCTTATCTCAGAAAATACATAGAAAATAAGATGTTCATTACAAGTGGTATCAGAGCGGTACAATCCATGGCGGAAGGTACAAGAGTACGTGAGTTGCAGCAGCAAATGGAAAGCGCGAAGGGGATGTGGGAGATTTCTCAAAGCCAGCAAGCCCAAATGCAAAGTCAACAAACGCAAATGCAGAATCAGATTAATCAACACGCAGTGGACATCAAGGATTTATCGTCGAAGATGGATCAACTCTTGGAGGTGATGTTGGCATGGAACTCGGTTCCTGGAATGGAAACGCTGGCATTTGTGCAACAGGGTCCTCTGGAGGGTCGGCATAGCCGGGAGATGGGAGAATCATCCTTCGGTTTTTCAAAGACTCGTTTTGGTAATGGTTCGGATATTCAGGTCAGAAACCTTAAGCTGGAGTTTCCCCATTTTGACGGGAAAAATATTTCAAGTTGGTTGTTTAAAGTCAAACAATTTTTTTGATTTTAGCAATGTTCCCACCGAATATAAGATTCCCATGGCTTCGTTTTATATGGAGGGTGATGCATTAGTTGGGTTTTGAAATGCATCGGCTTTGGGGTTGCTCGATTCTTGGGAAGCCCTTGAACAGGTTATTCAATTGCGTTTTGGTCCCAATTCAATGCAAGAACTTGTGCATGAATTCGAGAACGAAGAAGCACTGCATGAGCAAATCAAAAGGGTAGAACCGGATCGGAGTCTCTTAGATCTCAAACCGAAAGGTGTTCTACAAGATGATGTAGAAGAATCCATTACAGATCTGTCCACAGTGATTAGGGTAATGGAAGAGTGGCCTCTGATGGTGGAGACAAAGCAGAAGGAGCCGATTCAGATCTGGAGCTCATTGGGTGTCGACAATGCACAAAATCAAGAAATCAAGATTGAAGATATGTTGGAGCAAGATGTCGGAAATTTTTTTGTAGTCAGGGAGGAGCTGTATTGTGATGCAGAGAATGTATTTGTTAAAAAGCTAGAAAGAAATTTGGAGGATGGTATTTTCTTCCTTTGGTGTGGCAAATGGAGTTTTGATCCAGGAATCACGAATCATTTGCCGACATTAATTCCTCCTTTAATCCAGCCATTGAAGATGCGGCATAATATTTTTGTTTTGAGCTCCTTTGTGTTTCAATCCGTGACTGAAAATTGTGTGATTTTTCTTATGTGGAAACATAGATGGCGTTGGAAATCTTCATGGTGGCGACCGCCGTGGGGCACCGAGAATTGGGTGCGGTTTCAACAGCTGAATCGGTGGCACATGGTTGTAAAAAAGGGTTGAGAATGTCTTGAATCTGGAAAGATCATTTAGGGTGAATGGGTTGAATGGTGAATGGTGAATGGTTGAATGTCTTTTTGATCTTTTGGGTCTTTTGGGTAGCTGTTTGATAACGCTTTGGCTACAGATGAGGAGCAAGGTATTATTTTTTCTTGTTAACCCGCACCTTGAGGACAAGGTGCTTTGAAGGAGGGGGTAATGTAATGGATATAATTGTAATGGTCACTAAGGAAGAGCAATCAATACAAAAAGGAGAAGATACTAGAAGGCAGAAACTAAGCATGCACATGGACTGAAGACAGTAGTTTGTATTCAGTTGCAGAGTTAGTTTAGAAGTTAGGTAGTTAGCTCTTGGTGCAAGGCTTTATAAGCCAAAGTAGTCCTCTGTATTCAGTACGGAAATTACTTGGATGAATTTGTTGTTTTGTTTTGTTTTCTTTCTTTTGGAGCTTAGGTTGGGCTCGAATCAACCTACCCTTATCTCAGAAAATACACAGAAAATAAGATGTTCATTACATCATCACATTTTTACGGGATGCAGAGCAAAGAACATGCTTGTCACTCACCACTCAATAGAAAATTTGCCTAGAGATACAGAACACTCACAAGAAGAAAACCCTTTTTAAAACTACCATGAAAAATAACACAAACCATATGCCTTTATATAGGCTAAGTTTGGAGTGCTTTCCAAGCAAAATACTTGGAGAAAAATAAAAATATATAAAATACAAAAATAACCTTGAAACTTGGAGACCCAAAAAAAAAAATACATGGAGACAAAGTAAAATATTTGTAGACAAAGCAAAAGAGATAATCTTCAAAACTTAATTGCCTTCATTACACCCGTGTCAATCAATTGAAATTTCAACATTACATGAATTCTAATTAGCCGAAAATCATATTCAACCCCTAGGTTTTTATCTGATTTGAATTTAGTCATTGGGTTTCTAATTTCAAGAATATGGTCCTTAGGTTTTGCTCAGATTTTAAATAGGTTCCTCTATCACTTTTCTGTCAAAATGAATGGTTTGTCATATGTCACTTGTGTCTCAATTGACATGATAGTATTCGCATCAACACCTGATATCAATGTCATATCATTAAGTGCCAAATCATCCATTAGAAAAAAAAAAAAAAAAAAAAGGGACCTTAGCTCCAAAAACAAAAACCATCTCCTTTGTCATCTTAATATTCTAGATTTGTAGCGTTTGAGGAAAAACCATTTGAAGTTGAGATAGACCATGGCGTGTCAATGAGACACATGCGACAAATAAAAAATCGTTAACTTTGACGGTAAAGTGATAAGAGGAACCAATTTAAAACATGAGTAAAACTTAAGAAGCTTATTCTTAAAATCGAAAAAACCCAATGACTAAATTCAAATCAAATGAAAACTTAAAGGTTAAATATGATTTTTCCCTTCTAATTAATCACTCAAGCAAATGACTTTATCAAGTAACATTTATTAGTTTTAAAAAAATAATATTGAGAGTCAAATACTAGTGAACATAACTAAAAGGTGAACAACTGGGTTAGAGATAGTAGAAAAGTTAAGTTTTCTTATGCTTACTCTACGATTTTAATTCCTAATATCCATCATCTAAGAACTACAAAGCCACAACAATAAAGACAATAATAAAAATAATAACCATGAATTAGTACAAAACAAAATCCAACACATTTATTTGCGCCTGTAACTTTTGTATGAGAATGCAAATTTTTGTGCCTTATGTTGTGCCTCGTCCAAGGAGCTTCACCAAGGTACCTTAAGGCGCTAGATGTGAGCCTCACTAAGCTTTGCACTTAAATAATGCCTAGGCATGCTTTACTGACACTGATCAAGACAGGAGTCTCTTGGATTTGATTTCTCATAATCACATTTACTCACAAATAGAAGGAAATCTATTTGAATTTTAAGGTTCATTATAACCAAATGAAGCACTAAATGCTACTTTGTCTGTGTTCATTCAGATATAGATCAATCATGCTTGCCAATTGCATAAGTCAAGCTCATATTTTGGGAGAAGAGATTGAACAATCCAAAGGATAATCAATTATGTTAACCCCCTCGTATAAAACTAGGCATTGCTGCTATGCATATTTGGATAATTTAAAAGTCATTAAGGATAATCCAAAACATTTCATCTAACAACAAATGGGAAAAAATTTAATATTGCCAAATGGGAAAAAGATCACAAGAAACAATTAGATCAGCAAAGTTAGAAGTTTTCATATACTTAAAGTGGTAACAGGAAGAACTGGTAAAGTGAAATGAGAAGCCAAAGTCAACAAAAGGAACCTCTCTCCAACCTAGTCTAACATACCATGGGTTCAAATCAGAAGAGCACCAATATAAAACCAGGAGAAATATTAAAGACAAGCAGATAAAGATCTCTTAAAGAGTTCATGCTTACATTTTAATTCTTTGACAATTTGCATACGGAAACATCTCGTAAAATTAGAGTCATATGGTGCAAATAAATCAAGGTTGGTTACAGCTGACTAAAACATAGGGAGCAAAAGAAAAAGTACATACCATCTTTGAGTTTTGACTCTTGGTCCATGGCCTGAAGGCGGAATTTCAACTCATTGTTCTCACTCTTAAGCAAAACAGACTCTCTCTGGATACAAAAATAGAAAACAAAACCAAGAAAATATAATGAATGCAATTGTAAATGAAAAAAGGAGAAAGGAGAATCAAATAAAACTAAAAACTATTTAAAATCAAAATCTCATCACCCTAAATACCCACCTGTAACTTTGCAACCTCATTAGACAATGTAGTATTTTCTGTCTGTAGAGTTTGTGCCTTGTGTTCTAAGTCAGCGGTGTATCGCGTCTTCCGCTCCTTGGAACGAGCAGCCGATTGCCGATTAGCCAAAATCCTGGATGAGCATATCATAAATCAGGACATTCACTCAATGACAAATTAATTGCCTATTAATACAAAGATAAAAGTCTTTCAAAAAAGAAAGCACCTCTTGGCACGTTTGGGGTCTGATAGTGCAATCTCAGTCAGTTTCTCATTTACCCTGATCTTTCCCAGCTCAGCCTCACTGAACTGAGCATTTCCAAACTCCACGCTGAACTTAGTTGAGTTCCCATCTACTGCATTGCTAGGTGAGTCTTGATCCACTTGAGCTCCTATGGGCGGGAGGTTCGGCAATTCATCATCAAAATGCAAATTTCCCATAAAACTATCCATTGAAACACTTCTATAGTGTCGGACAGTAGGTCTCACGTCTCCACAGGCAATTCTCTTTCCTTCCCTCTTCTCATTAGCAAAACTAGAACCTGACCCCTGCACACTGTTTTGGTTGCCATTTATTCGACTTTCCGCTTCATTATCACTGCTATCGCATCCATTTGTCTTTGAGCCACTGGCTCTGCTATCCAAATCCTTTTCCTCAGTACCAGATGAGTTCATTTTATCAATGTTCTCCAAATTCATGTATTCACTAAAAAAGTCATCAACAACTTCTCCCTCGGATTTCCCCTCACCTGTCCCGTCAGCAATGCTATTGTCATCCCTATCCCTCTTCAATTCCCCTTTCATCACCAACTGTATCGGCTTGTCTACCCCCAACAAGTTCTCTCTTCTAGAAACCGACCGGTCCAAAAATCCCCGACTCCCAATGGGGATCAATTGAGGTGAAGATTGAATCATGGCTGAGAATCCTAACGGAATACTATCACTATTAGAGCGCCGGTGTCCTCTACGAGGAGGAAGGCCCTCGCTGACCCGAAACGCATTTCCTCCATTTACAGGTGAAGGAAGCAATGGGGCATGAGAACTAACAGCAGTTTCTTCCATAGACACATCCGTTGAAATTGGGTCAGAGAGCGAGCTTGTTGCGGGCTCACGATAGGGCAAAGGGCTCAAAGGGCTCAAAGGGGGCAGGTTATCAAGTGAAAAAAACGTAGGTTGCGATAAAGACCTGGAGTGGGAAGGCCCCGGGCTCAAATTCTGTGAACCCGGTTGCCAGGAAGCCGGCCGGGACCCTGGAAACTGCGAGTACTGCAGTGAATTAGCTGGGTTGTTCGGGTGCGAGGGTGGTATACCAGGTCTCTTATGACTGTTATCACTACCTCCAGGACTCAAATTTTGTGGTAGTTGACGCAAAGGGAAACCCATTTGAGAGGCACTCAAATTTTGCATATCTAATTGGTTCTTAGGCTTTATACCAAATGTAGATTGAACCCCTCCACTTTCATCAGTGCCACCCATCTCCCTCTATTATACTAAACCCTTTAATAAAAACACAGAACCGTAAGCGCTACCTTGTATAGAAATCAATCAAACCTCTAAAAACTGCACTAATAGCAAAGGTCACTAATATACTGAAACCCAATGATCTGCAAGCAAGAAAAAAGAACATTAAAGCATGATCATAGACAGAACCCACCTCTTCCAGTGAACAGACCCACACACCTCAGTGGCCGGAGGCGGCGAAAGAACCTCAAAGCACGACTAACTGTTGTCAACGACTGCCACCAAGTTTATCAGCCAAGCGTGGCGGTGATATCCATAGGCGAATAGGCCTCGGGCAACACCTCCAAGAGTTCGCAATTTGCCGCTGGGGACACAAGCTTTTGTCTTTTCCCTTCTCTTTCGGACTAGACACAAGCTTTTGCTTCCGGTCTATATGCTACACGTGAAGTACGCGTGGATATAACGAGATTTTGAGTTTTTTTATTATTTTTACGCGTTTTGTTTGCTTTCATGTCGCCTTTGTCTCCGCCATTTATCGCGGGTAAGAAATGAAATACGTACAAATTTGTGAATGCGACATTTTGGACTTCCACAGGGCAACTCGTTTGAGAATTTGACCTTTTTCCTTTGACTTACCACGGTCCACGGCCGGCCTCAGTCGGTGCACCGTGATTACTGTTAGGGTGTATTTGGTAAATGTCTGAGTTGTGATTTCTTTTAAAAAAAAATAGTAATAATAAGTGATTGATTTTTTTATAAAAAAATGAAAAAAAAAATTAAAAAAAAAAATTAATGTGTTATAAGAAATAAAAAAGAAATTGTTAAAAAATAATTAATGTGGTATAAAAAGTAAAATGTTTCAAAATTAACTTTTTTCAGACAAACAAAAATATATTGTTGTGGTTTGACAAAAACAGCTTAAACCGTTCGCATGACCAACTAATTAGTTTTAATTATTAAGTTTAAATTAAATCATTAATATTTATTATTTAGAAAATTTGGTAAGACATGGCAAAAGTGATAAATATTACTGATACCATAAAAAAAATAAAAATAAAAATCATTCATTTAATTTGAAATTTAATGAATTGTACGTGATAAAATATTGTGAAATATAATTTCTCTTCATTTCAAGTTGCAAATGACGATTACTTACAAAAAAAAAAAAAAAAAATAGTTGCAGATGATGTTAATCCAGCTTACTTAATAAATGTTTTTTAAATTTTTTTCAAATTTTGAGTCTCATAATTTGTAATATTCTTGAATTTATATGTTACTATTTTCCTGATTTTATTTTAAATGGTGGATTGAACTGAAGTATAGAATATGGTTCAAATTCTGAGAATACTAGGAAAGGAGTAGCAATTTATTGTAACAAAGGGCAAATATATTATTATTATTCCTTTTACGTTTTAACTCTTCAATATGAACGAATCACATGATAAAGTAGTGAAAATGATCTGGAAGACTGGAAAGGATGAAATCCATGACAATAATCTTATCCGCACATTTATGTCATGATATAATCACCTTCAATTGGACAGATGAATTACAGTATAATCTTATTTTGGAAGTATATTTAATTTTTAGTTTTAAAAAAAAAAATGTTTTGACTAAATATAAAAAGTGAACAAATTTTATATTTTGAAAAATATTTTATGTTTTGAGTTGTTTATTAATATCTTTAATTTAATATAAATAACAATAAAAATTTTCTTTTTATTTTATTATTATCTTACCTTATTGATGTGATAGTACTGTCAATCAATTTTTATAATTTTATAATAATAACAAATTAACACGGCCAATCACAAAGGGGAGATAAAAAAAAACATTATACGTATCTCTTATATCCGTTAAATATATGCAATCTAATGGTTGAAACACCGTGAGAAGAGAATAGTAAAATCGTTTGTCAGCGAGATAATAGTAAAATTACCGTCACGATCAACAATGATTTGACTGACGTGCTTATCTACTGAATAATCCCTTCTTTTTTTTTTAATTTAAAATTGGTTTGTTTCCGTTTATTGTTGGTCATATCAATAGAATAAATTATCTTGCACCGAATATTAATATAGGTTACGTGGAGTAAAAGCAATTAACCTTCTCGTAGACAAGACAGCTCTTGTCCCCTACATATATAGGATAGGTTAGTTGTAATAAAGTACATCCTATAAATAGGATATCTTGTTCCGGAAGGGAAGGATTTCAAGTTTAAGCTCTTTCTTTGTCAAACACTAAAACGTGGGCTGGGCTGCCTGTTTCGGTGTGAACCGGTGAAGCCCATCCAAGCCCCAATACTGGCTTTAAGTTTGCTTTCCAACAAGGGGCGAGCACCGGGCCATTTTGGCCCCGTCCTGCACCCTTGCGGCTACAGGAAAACGCACCAGCAAAATGCACAAAAAAGGTCAAATTCGTGCGGAGCGGGGTGATGCGGGGTGAGAAGTGCGGGTTTGGCATAGCGGGGCGGGGTGGGTTTTTCCCAATTTTTGTTTGTCTCTGTTATTCTTTCCAATTTTTCTCAGCCACAAAACTAAATATAAGCAAAATATGAGAAACCCATATACTCGAAGTAACCATACCAAGAAAAAAACTACCAATCAAATTGATCGATCAACACAAACAAATCAAAGTCGAGTAAAAATATTCTGATCAATCACCAAAGTCCCATCTCAAAAACCATCTCATAAATAGAAAAAGCATAAAATACTTGCAAATACAAACCCAAACAAGATTCGTGATTCAGATTAAGCTTTTGGTGAAGATTGAAGAAGATGGAGAGGCAATGAAATGAAAAAAATGAAGAGGGGTAGTGCGGCGGCTAGGGTTAAGTGGGGTTAGGGACCTTAGGTTTTTTTTTTTTTTTTTTTTTTTTTTTTTTCAGGGTTGCGATGCGGGGTGGGGCGGGGACCCAATTTTTTAAAAAAATCTCCAACTCGCAATCTGCCCCGCCTCGCCTTGCATAGGTATATCAATTTTGGCCCCTAAATCGTCAAAAAACAAAAATTCGTGGTTCCACGGAGTAGGGCAGGGCAGGAGCTGCAAGGCAAAGGCAAGGTTTGTGAGTTTTGCACACCCCTATTTCCAACCCCTTCCAATCTATGCTCAGGCCTCTAGCCCCAATAGTTTAATGGATTAATATTCTCTATTACTATTAGGTATTATTTTTATTTTTATTTTTATCTAAAACAGTGTTTTAACTATTAGATATTATTTCTTTGATTAGGTTACTGGCATCCTGCAAGATACCTTCTTGACAATTTTGGATAGTGGTTTGGTATCCAATGGCTATCCCTTGTCACTCCTTCATTCTTTGACTAATAATTCGTGATGCATTGGTAACCAAACAAAGGGTGTGCAGTTGGGGATATTCAGGAAATAGCCTTTTGTCTTTTTTGTCATGATTGGCAGGAAAGTAGGAAACACATTTTATTTAAGTGTAGTTTTAATTGTCGGATCTGGACTCGAATTACGGCGGATTGCTACTTTTTGAATGTGCCATTGGATTGAGATAAGATTGAGAGTTGGGCTCTGATGCGTTGCATAGAAAAAGCCTTAAGGCTTACTTGGGAAGGCTTTGTCTTGGAGCCACTGTCTACCATCTATGGAGGCAAAGGAATGATATTCTGCATTGTAATACTCCGCGCACGGAATAGGATATTTTGGCTCAAATTAAGTGGAAAGTCCGAGCTAGAGTCTTGGCTAAAGGCAACTTCAAGTGTCTTAGAAAGAGTTTGGCTCTTGTGTATAGTTGGAACTTATAAATTTTGTTGTAAAATAATGCTATGTTTTTTGTAGGTTCTCGGGTGTTTGAGTCTGCTGTTTTGTGTTCTTGTAGTTTGGATGTGTATAAGGCCTGGTGTTGTTTAGTGGCCTGTGTTTGTAGTTATTATCCTTGATGGGATAGTGTTACAGTTTTCATTGGAGGGTTGTATTTGTTTGTTGGTTTTATAAAAGCTTTTAGTCTTCTAAAAAAACAAAAAAAAAATATTATGTGTTTTAGATTTTAAGTTGTTTGTTAATAATTTTGTTTTGAAAAAAATAATAAAAACAAAAGAGAGAAAAATGAAATTTTACCAAACAACATATTTTATCATCTATATTGTAGAAGGACATAAGTTTTAATATTTTATCAAATTACTTATTACTGTATGTTTCATTATCAAATTGCTTAACCCATACACTCGTCGTTAGAGTTTAAAAAAACATGTGTGACAAGTTGACGTAAAATCATATCAGACACAATAAAAATAGCTCAACGTACACAGGGTAGATGGGTGGCCACTAGCCACCCACCGCCTCATAGAAGACATGGGTGGTCACCACACTATTGGCAACGTGCTTGGGTAAGGTGACCCACCCACGTCCTCAATGGTAATGGAGAGGAGGGGGGTGGGGGGTGGTCTTGGCCCATGTTGATGTTGGTAAGTAGCATAGTCAAAGGAATTGTAGCAGTTAGTTCAACGGTTGATCAATATAATCCGACATGGGTCCCATTGGCGAATTGGGCTAATTATGTGTGGGTGAAAGTGATCCACCCACTTCCTCTCTGACATGGGAAAAGGAGGTGGGGGTTGGGTGGTCGTGACCCATGTGTGACATGCACAAACGTGTGTAGATTTTATCGACGAATGGAGTAGTGTTTATACCCTCCTCGTTTGGTTGGTGGGGGAAACCCACCCACCTATGGAGGGCCGGACCCAACCATGCTCTCCATGTTGTGGTGGGTGACCACCTACTCACAGCCTTTTTTATTTTCTTTTATTTTTGGCTTTTTTATTATAATATTATTATTATTTTGTCATATGTCAAGTTGTGGTGATACTTATGTACACGTTGAGCTATTCTATTGAATATGTCATGGTTTTTGGCCTATGCGTTACATTTTTTTTGTTTTTGGCATGGGAAGATAGTGATTTGATAAACGAGCATACCTTAATAAGTGATTTGATCAATTTTAAACCTTAAAGTGTAATTCGATAAAAGGTTAAACCCAAGTTTTATTATTATTTAAATTTCAATTATTATTTTCAAATTAAACTGTTAGATCTTTCTTAGGACATAAATTTGTTTTCTTGGATTGGAATTTTACTAGTCTTCCTCTGCTTGAGTCAAAAATCGGGCCCAGATCTCGGAGCCCAAAGGGCTAAATATATCTCCGCAAAAGGCACACCAACACCACATACTTCACCGACACGAGTTGTCATGACACTATTTGTCTGTCAAAATTTATCCATCACCGATCAGCCACTTCCCTTAAAAGCCCCTCCTCAAGCGTCTTTATAAAGCAAGCGCTTTCAGCAATCTTGTAAAAACCCTAGCTTTATACCTCGCCGCCTTGCTCATCTCTGTTAGTCAATTCTTCACCTTCTCATGCTCAAGCTCTCCTTTATCGATTCCCATATACAGTTTTGTTTATATATATATGTATAGAGGATCGCTTGGAGAGGGCAAGGGATGAGTCTTTTGAATTGTTAGAGTGCTCCTACTTTGTTTTGGGTGCTATGATTCAACATTCTTGAATAGGAAGATCTGATGCTCTCTCTTTCTCTATCAATCTTCCATTTTTTTTTTTGTTTATTCATAAATAGCCGATGATGAATGTATTGAAATTGACTGAAATGCAGGTTTATGGTAAACTTGCATATTTGTCGAAATTCATGAACTAGGACGGTCTGAGGCTTTGTTTCAATCTCTTTTGCTCTTTTTCTTAATGGTTTTTTGTTATATTTTTCTTGAGCTTTTGGAAATGCAATTGTGGAAGTAATCTGTTTTTAGTAAATACCCTTTACAGTGTTGTGGATGATGAGAATATAAATCATACAGTTATCCCTGTCTGATGCATTGGTGCTGATAATTTGTATTCTGACACACATTGGAGGGTTCTCTGTTCACTGTTCTTTCTATTTAGAAAGAGAAATACTTCACCCAATTCTACAATCCAAATTTTAGTAGTGTTTTTTCCCTACATGATTTTGTTAATTAAAACACTTTTTCAAGAGATTTGTTAAGTCAAATAAGATGTAATCCATGTTTTAAATCGTATGTGGGTTGTTTGTTTTGTGATTCTGTTTTGCTTTGTTATTATAGAACTATTATTTCATTTGTCCCACCTTCTATTAAAATCTCCTGATTATTCAAAGAAGAACTTGGAGTATGAATTGGTCCATACATCATTTAAAATAAGCACCAATTTGCACAAAAAGGTTAGGAAATATTCAAATATTCAAATAATTTCGGTTGAAAGCAGTAGAGACAACCAAGTTATTGTTAACCAACCCTAAAGAAGGGTCTCTTTTCGTTACGATGAATCCAGTTTTACGTCAAAATTGTCCACAAGAATTTTTTTCAACTCTCAACACAAAGTTGGACTAAAATGAATTTTGAATTTTGTTATTAGTATTTGGTGAAATTTATTTGTGATTTTTTAACTATATATAAATAAAAAAGAAAAAAAAAAAAGGGAAAAGGTTAGAAACAGAGTGAACAATTAAAAGTATACGGTTGACAACAGTTATAAATCAAAATTAATTTATTGATAAGTCCAATTTTTTGTAGTTTAATCATCTTGTCAATTATGGATTGATGATTCAGTTATAAATGAAAATTAAATTAATTAATTTATCGACAAGTCCAATTTTTTTTGTAGTTTAATCATCTTGTCAATTATGGACCGATGATGTCGCATCAATCTTTATTTTTTATTTTTTTAATAATAACTAATCTAGAAACTCCCATATAAAGCTAAGTGGGATGAGAGTGCGAGTGTAGTATATAATTTTACTCAATCAATTAAGGAAAAAATCAAATTTAGTCTATAGGTTTTAATGCGATTTTAATTTAATCTTCAACTTTTTCGACAATAAAGATTTCAAGTTTTTATCTTGGTTTCAAATAGGTCTTCACCAACTTATCGTTCTATTAATTAATGGTAAGTTATGTTAGACCTATCAATTAATGCTACAATGGTTCTTGTTTGACACATAATGACTTATGTACCATTATAAGTGTCACATAGTGCAGTTTCGTCAACTAAAATATATATTTTTTATTTAGGGTACATATTTGTAATTTTTTTTTTTGTCATTGGCACCTACAGTAGTCATGCCATGTATCAAACGAGAGTCATGTGGTATAAATTGATTGATCTGACATTATATATTGTTAATTAATTGGATATTAAGTTGACAGAATGATCTAATTGTCAAAATTGATTTTTCCCAACGGTTATTTTAAGAGTTTAACCTATAGAATTTCAAGGATAAGAGTAGCAAAAAATCATCTTACATGGCAAATTGTTCAAAGAAAAATTTCGATTATGAATATACTTTTTCATACAAGTATACCGGACCTTGAGATACAAACTTCACAGCTACCTAGGCTTACACAAATCACTTCAGATGGACAACAATTACCTATTCCTAAACCAAGGCAAGCTTAGTCCTTGGTTCAATTTGGAAGATGGAGAAGCCTTCCTTTCTTTATTATGTGGACAACAGAGATAGATGACCAACGGAGGAAGCAAATTTATCTGCAGGAAAGAGTAAACAGGCTGCATCCCTAACAAATTTGTTCTGTTGTGCCAATTACCAAATCCATTTTCTTTTAATCCATGGCTGAAAGAAAAAAAAAAGTTAAAGATGCATACCTGCTTATTAGGTGCAGTTTCCCTATTTCCCAATTCCTCCATTCAATTAAAAATTTACACGTCTACTTAATTGTGATGTAGCGATTTGTACCATGCTTGGCCCAGTGGTCCTTCAGATCAACAGGATTTGAGAGATCATGGCCTTCTGCTGCAAGGCGGCTAAGCAGCTTGCTAAAGGCACTTCCACTCATCTTTCGTCCACCTACTCGGGCATGCCGCTTGTTGGGCACGGCTGGTAGAGGATACATTGACATGGTGGTCGTACAGCATGAAGATTGCCACCCCCCATTTCCCCATTTGTAACACTGCCTTAGCATTCCAGTGCAGGAGCATAATGGTGCAGGCATGGTAGACTCATCAAATGCAACCTGATTTAACCCCAGGTCCTGCCCCTTCCAATCAGATTTTGAACCCCCTGACTGTCTGTTCAGATCATCACCTCCATCACCCATATCCTGCCCACCCTTCCACTCATGTGTCTTGCCAAACATCATCTTATTCAAGTCATCACTCTCCCTCTTAAACTTCCTTGGAGGTCTAGAAGCCTTCTTATCAGATGACGTTCCCTTGGTCTCCTTCGTTCGTTTAGCCCGTCGTGACTTTGCAGTCTCAGAAACAACTTGTGACATTGCAAGGGCATCACTTGTGTGCATTTCCCTTGCATTGTAAGAAGCCTCGCCCTTGTGGGGTAAATGATGAATGTGCTGCTGAGGGTGGTGCACGTGCTTCACCCCACGTGAGATTTGGCATCCTGGTGGGCACGGCGACATATTGCCATTGGTCAAGGAGTTTTCCCGGTATTGAAGAGTGGCAATGGCATTGTCTCGTTCCAATAGGGCATTATTTCGTTCTGCAATTGCTGTATCTCTATGCAGAAATGCCATGTCCCTCTCTGCAATGGCTGCCTTTTTTTCAGAAAGGGCCAAATTTCTTTCTTGAATGGCTGCATCCCTTTCCGCCATAATGGCCAATATTTGTTTCATCGTTGGCTGATGTTGCATCAACCACTGCAACAACACCACATCACATCAGGCATTCACAAACAAAAATGTATTCATCAATGCTTTATATATATTGTTCTACGTATGCATTATCTTTAGAAAACTGCTTCTAGTACCTGACTCTGAGCTGCTTTGTACTGATCTGCTTTGTGTCTTCCATTTTCACGATGCGCTCCATCATCCATCTGAGATCCACAAATGGCTATAATAGCAGATAACAATTTCAAACCTCAACTTTAAGTGCAATTCTTAGTCAATCAAGCACCACAACTTATTCAGGCTACAGATCCTGTATGTCAAAGCAAAGAGAAAAAACTGTTCATATTTAGTTAATGGAGTGTGCTGTTGTGCATAACTATATATATATAGGCAGATGGGCATAAGGAATAGAAACCCATCTTGGTGTAAAATAATCTGTATAAGAAACAAATCGCACATAAATCCAAGGTTTAAGATCAACATGCTTCCATTAAACCATGTCCCACATTATGCAAAAGAGCCAACAATGAATATAGACAAGCCAAGATGGTCACATATGCAACTGATACTCAACGCTGCATATGATGAAACCTGATGCACAAATTTCATTGGTCTAAACTACCTAGAAAGAAGAGTCTCAGAAATCTCATATCAAATGAAAATGCTGCTAAAATGGCTTCTAGCCAAAACATGGATGCAAGCACAGATGTAAAGCTAAAGTAGAAATTAGTTACTAGAGCCCTAAAAAGTGCATACAGAAACAAGATATAAGACTGGACAGTGACCTTGAGCAGAAGCCCATGTAAATTCTTAGCATTGATCAGATAAAACAAAAACATGCACATACTTATCCGTTGGTAACAGGCATGTGAATTTTCCAAGTATAAGCACTGATCCATGCTGAAATATAGTATGGCATGGTGTTGAAAAAACGTGAAACATGATTGCACAAAATATATTAGGTACTAGTCTATCACAAAGGTAATGACCAAGTAAGGAGACAATATGAGCAAAAGAGATACTAGTACACTTGGTATAATGTTTTTCGAATAGTAACAAACATTCTCTCACTTCAGAACCCTAAATTTGACAACGCTTCATTGCAATATATAACTTGTTTTGACTCTGATGAAAGAATCACGAATTGCTAACTTTGTAATTTTGCCCTTAAGACCAGTCCCAATGGCTTACGCTTATCTATTTTTCAATATAAAATAGCTAACCAAAACCTACTTTATCTAGTTTAGCTAAAGGGTTTTAAAAGGCATCCTCCATCCGATTATCTAAATTTTTCTCTATTTTATTAAAATAAGCATTTTTTAAATTAATTAATTAATTAATTATTATTATTATTATTTTTATAAAAAAAACCCATCTCCACCGCATCTCCATTTCCCACAAACCCATCACACAAACACACAGAGAAACTCCATACAAGAATACCCACTTCAACCAAAAACCAAAACAAACGTTCTCAAGAAAACCAATCTCTCTTTCAAGCATCTAGACCTTGGCCGTTTCACGACGCTTCCCATATAAATCTGGATACTCCGGCAACGACTTTGGATGTGGTGGGGCAGCGACGGCACCGACGAAGAGGAACCCGACGGAGCAGCCATTTACGGCATTTGCCCATCCCTTCCTGTCTCTTCAACGCCACCGGACTCCTCTCTCTCACAACTCTCTCTCCGGCCCCATCCCACCCCAAATCGCTGCCCTCACAACCCTGAGGATCAGGGACTCCATCACGGCGAGGTAGGGAGGAGGTTTGATTGGGAGAGAGAAAAGGTAGAGAAGAGGAGGTAGAAGTTGAGAGAGAGAGAGAGAGAGAGAGAGAGAGAGAGAGAGAGAGGACTAAAATAAGTCTAGATTTGTGAACAGTATCACGCTAGATGAGGCGTGATACTGTTCACAAATGGAGCAACAATGTACTGTGGCATTGGTTTGCATAATCCGTTGGAGGAAGGTTTTCTTGTTTTTGCTATGTACTATGGCCAAAAGTTGAGTCTAGCTACTCCACGGTGAGTGCTCTAACTTCTCCCTCGGTGTTTTATGCTTGTGCATAATGACTTCTTCAAAGCCCTATCAGATTCATCTCATCAAGTAAAAGGCTTCCTTTTTAGGAACCAAAAAGATGATGGCAGTAGGAACAACCAATGAAACAATCAAAAGAATCATCACATGGTTAAAGATGCTTAATTGCCCAACAGTATGGCCAGATCAATGCATTACTTATTAAATGTCAGTCAATCCTCAAGATTCCCTTCACAGTAGTAAGGCCTACTTTGATATTCTAGATTACCTTGACAAAGTAGTGAATTGTGAACAATAACAAAAGGCCCAAGATGAGCTGTCTGAAAACCATAACAGTGCGCAAACACAATTATAAGGTAATTTAACAAATATGAGTTTAAACCCATTAATGTTCTCTAATTATTTCCCCACTTATTTCTTTCATTGCTAAATATCCAAGAGTTTCATACACATGATATTTGCTTCAAACATCAATCGCATCCCTATGAAACTAAACCCAATTTAGCAAGTATATTAATAGTCTAAAATGATTGGCTTTATGAAACATAATATATGGACAGGTATTTCAAAAACATACATATCTTATCCGTGAAGAAAAAAGAAGCTATAATTACTTAAGAAAACTACAAAAAAAAAAAAACAAAAAAACAAAAATTGCACCCAAATGACATTTCCAAGCACAAAGAAAGCATCCAATTCTTTCATAACTTCCTCGAAAAGTAACAGCAGAGCCAAACTTACAAAAGGGTTCTTGAAAATCCAGTCCTGAGCTGAAACCCAAAGATAGAAACACAAAATCCATTTCCAAAACAATCTTAAAGTACGAGCTATTTGAAAAAACATAAAACATTAAAACCCAATCGAAACCACCCAAGATCAATCACCACACGCACAGGGAACAAAATTCACAAAAATCAGTTTCCACTGCTCTAGAAGTGCACAGAGACCCAGTTCAAGAACCAACAGACACAAATTTTGGTAAACGATTGTGTTTGGTACTGAGTAGTAGTAGTAGTAGTAGTAATACTCAAGTAATACTGATGATCAAAGAAATAAATTAAAGCATAAGAAAGAGCTGAGAAGAGGAATCGAAGCTTACCGGAAGGAACGCAGACTTGTCGAAGACCCAAATCGAAAGATCAAAAATTTGTGGAAGACACCGTTGGGACAGAGAGGCTTAAAGAATTTTCTTTTCCACTCTGTGGGGGTTTTTTACCTGTCTCTGTCTACATTGTTGCTTCTACTGTTCCTTTTTTCTTTTCTTTTCTTTTCTTTTCTTTTTCAATTTATTTATTTTATATATATATATACTGTCATTTTCCAGCATAAAGAAACAAAAATCCCTCTGTGTCCTTAGAGCTTTGCTCTCTTCTTTGTGTAAGCATGACCAAATTTTGACGGCACTTATGGCTCCGCAAAACATGGGCTTGATTCCTCTAAATTTTTCAGAATAATTCTATGAACAAATTTAAATTTTGTTTTAAAATAATTCATATAATTACTTTATTAAATTACTGAAAAAATACACTATAGAAGGTCATATCATTTCCAATTCTGTATGAAATTTTCACTTCATTACACGCCCTATGTTATCAGTTTAATAACTAGGTCAAAATTATCATGCTCAAGTGGATTTATCTTTCCAAGAAAAATCTTTAGAAGCAACCGTGCAACCTGGCCGTAAAAGGCAAATGCTTTAGTTCTTTCGGTTAAAATCTGTTAATGGAGCTATTCATGAATCTCTATTTTTATTTTTTTTTATCATAAATTGGGAATAATTGGAAAGGGGATAAATCTACACAAAATTTAAGAGAGCAAAAAAATTTCAGTCGAAAACATAAGCTTAATCCAACACATCTCACCAAAATGGCCTATCTCTTGATGAGAGGAAGGAGCTTACTTTCTCGGCCTACTAACTTTATTCAACTGATGTGAGACAAACACGCTCACACAATATTTATTCTTTTTTTTTTTTTTTTTGATAAATTGAGAATAATGGGTAAAGGGGATAATATGCATGAATATGGTAAGAGTAAATTGGACATCGCAATTTCAAAAGTCAAATGCACGCAATTTTAAACAAAATTACATGAAGTGTTTTGTTTAGGTGTGCGTTTGAAAAAGAATAAAAAATTATAATTGAGACATTGAGAAAATTTCCGTATTTAAGTCGCAAGAAAGGATGTGCATTTTTAAAAATGGATGATTTTAAATGTCGAATCACAATTTTACAAAATGTTTAACAGTATTTTTAAAAATCACTTTTTTTCTTTATTTATAATTTAAAATCGTCATTTTTTTTCAAACCGCAGTTTAAAATCAAACAACCGATAAAGGAAAATAGACTGTCTACTTGGGGATCCAACCTAAACTCGATCACGTCTATGGGGCTCATCACAGTTTGAACTTTTTAAATATGACAAAAAATTTCAACAAATTGCGTCGGAGAAATTCAATTATACTGATATATGTTTTTATAATATGTAATTCTCACGTGCATTTTTAATTAAGCATATAAAAATTACATATTTTAAAGACAAATGTCAATTTAATAGACGAGTTGAAAAAAATTTCACCCGCCCAAAAGCTTTGTCCTTTTAAATATTAGGTTGGATAATGAATAATGATAGATAAGATCACAATCTAAATTTATAACTGATATTATTGTCAAAGTAACACAACTCAATGTGAGGTAAAACTTTTTATTTGAGAAGAAAGTTATAACTTTCATTAATCAACCAGAATGGTACATAAGAAACCACCATATAGGTGTACATAAGAAGCTACCATAAATATGTACATCAGACTTGAGTCAAAATATACTCAGATCATTACAGACAGATGCTATAAAGAAATTCAGCCAACAGAATGGTACCGTTGTGTTGACATAAACCTTTGCTTGAACAAGGAGTCGATCACAACCATTATGGGCTAAAAGCAAATACTAGGTTTAACTAAACACACAAAACAAACTGCTAAAGGAATAACAACAAATAGGAAAAACACTCAAACATAGCTGCCGTCGAAAAAAGCCGCCACTAGAGATGGCGTGTGTAACACTCGCACCATTCCTGGAAAACACCCAACAACAATCATTCACCACAGGCCACCAGGCGCCACCAGACACGACAAAGAGGACGGAGCGTGGCCATCACGAGCGTCCCAAGGTGACAAACACCCTGGCGCTTGATGACCACGCGTCAAGCACGGAAAGTTAATACGGCCGTAGCAAGCAGCGAACAAGGCTGGGGTGGCGCGTGTCTAGCAGAAGACAGCGGAAAATGCATAGATCTAGACCTCAAGAATGGTGCGTACTGAAGCTCGAACATAACATACTACTGGCAACGGCCGCTCCTCCTTCGATACCTCTCAAGAGTGCCTTCCTGCCAAAAACCAAAGAAACTAAAAAACAACAACCTCCATTGTCCAAGAGGACTAGGAGAGACTCAACCACCACCAAATCTAAGCCCGAGGGACAAAAACTCTAAAGCCCTAATGATTGGGAGACTCTAGCCTCTACTGGAAAAAACCCAGGGAGGAGCAAAAAAACCACCTTAACCCAAAAAGACTAAGGGGAGACAAGAGTCGAGAGGAGGGAGGCTTGAGGGCGCCCCCCCCCCCCCCCCCCCACCGCGCGGGGCAACAAAAGAACAAACGGTTTTGGACTTTTGGGTTTAGAGAGAGAAGCTTTGGTTTTCGTCAAAGGCAACTTAAAGTTGAAGCCACTCCGCTTTTTAATGTGAGGTAAAACTTAAGTGTTTTTATATCCGGTTTAACAAATTTTCTCTCAATTTTAGCTAAAAAATCACATTTTTTTCTATTTTGGTTATCCACTTTTTCAAAGCATTTACATCACACTATCTATTTTCTCTATTCTATTTAAATATTATTTATCAATAATTTCTTAATTTTATCTTTATCGAGAGGAGAGATAATAATATAATAAAAAAAATTGTTTTATTATTATTATTATTAGGGAGCATTACTGAATATTGTAGCAACTCACCAAATATTTTGTTAAAGGAGTTAAATGAATATGGGTGATTTTTCACCTAAATTAAATAACATTTGACTAGCCGAGTATGAATGCTCTAAGTTTGGTTGCGCTCAAGTTGAAAACTTTTAAGCTTGAGCAAATCACATGTAAGACTTTGATTGTACAAGTGATATAAGGGTACGAGGAACAACTTCTCCAATATTTTTTTTTCCCCTTTAAATTTAGATGGGAAATGCTACACATCCTAAAATTTTTCTCTAAAATTTAGTTTCTAAATGATGTGTCACAATCTTATGTGATCTATCATTTTGGGAAATGTGTCACAATCTCATAGGATTGTGACACATTATTTGGGAAGAAAATTTTGAGAAGTCTAGGATTTCTCAATTTAGATAATCAAGCTACTTTTTGCTTTACCATTCAAATAAACTCAACAATAACTTTCACTATTATTTTCTTATACCATTTAAACATTATTTCCAATAAATGTTACGAGAAAGAGAGATGAAAGAAGGGAAATAGAAAGCCTTAATCTTCATCAATCTCTGTTTCATCCATCGCTGCTCTCAGACACTATGTGTGCAACCCACACGTCGACACCATTTTTTGTTTCCTAGGTTACTAGGTAGATCATTGGCTCCCCTTCACCTTCTCCTTCTCTTTTGGATCTCTATAGCCTCTGCCCTCTTTTGTCTTTGGAGACTTCTAAATCCAAATGTGATCTCCACTAAGCTTCCACCGTTGAGCATCTTCCTCTTAGGACATCACAGTGATGCTCTTCTACAGCAGCTCCAATCCAATCATTATCAATGACATCTTTTTCTATTGTGGTTACCAAGTTCTCTTGTTGTCCCAATGAGCATTTCGCCCTTTTTGTTTGGAGTAAGCTTTATCTTGCTACATGATGTTTGAAGTGGAGTCTTTGTTGGGTACCATTCTCTTTTCTTTTATCAATGCAATCTCACTTACATATATATATATATGTAAAACAATTAAATTGTTTCAATAAATATTTTCAGTTAGTAGTTTATAGCCTGTCTATGAAATAACCATAAATGTCCTATGAACCTCGTTTTAGACTGAAAGACAATGCCAGGGCGCATTAGGTTCATAATCTTTGGGTCCTTCAACTGTGCCAAGGGATGAAATAACAGAATGTCAATAACCATAGAATTACACTGAAATGAGGCCCTTTCTTTGTAGTTAGGACATATATGCCTGTTTTCCCAAACATAAATAATCGTTCTTTGCTACAAATTCCACCAAAAAAAGCTAAGTGTAATGCAGAGGCTTTTTAACCAAAAAAAAAAACTCTACTGTATGCGTTCCTTCTCAATACTTGACTTACTAAGAACGAGGACGCCAATTACAATGAGAAGAGCACCTGCAAACCACTGTCAAACAAACCTTGTCATCAGAATATGAACAAGTGCCTAAAGGCCACCAACACAAAAATTGCTTTCTAGTACTGCAATTAATTTTCCTAAAAAAAAAAAAAAAAAACTTTCCCAGTTAGAAGAATAAACAATACAAATTAACAATCACTAATTGATATTATTACTTCCAATCGAAGATAAGAAATTAATATATGCAAATTCTAGTTGTCAAGACTGGAATCCAATTATAAAGTAAACTGAGAACTCCACCAGTGAAGTAAGGAACTTAGCATCTTAAAATTTATCTTTCATTACCACTGTGATGTGATTTTAGAATGTTACAGGGAAAGTACACCCAAAAAACGTCTAAAAAGTGTTGCCAAACGAGCCCCAAAAGATTCCAGAAAAGAATAGGAAATAAAAGGTTTAGGAGACAAGAAAGACAGCCAGCTGGTGTGAGCCCATGTATACTGTATTGGAAGTTCACACACTCAGCCGCATGAGAGCAATGACCATTCCTCTCACATCAAAGGCTCAACATGACACACAAAAGTGCATATCTCTAAACTATAGACCTACGGCCTCCATACTTTCTCTCTAGCAGCCAACATCCTAAGCACCATCTGGGCAAAATACAAGAATCCCCAAATGGACAGAACACCAAGTTCCTATCAGTAAAATACTGTAAAAAAACCGATTATCTGACATCCAAAATAATGGATGTCGCCTTTTGTCATATATGAATTTGGCAGATTTGCAGCAACTACATAGATAAACCAAGTGCATTCTGGCCTTTCCCCTGGTCTAGGAGCATTTTTCTTCTTGTTCACTTTTTTGTAGTTATCACCATGTATTCTCTCACATTTTCTTCCATAATTTAATCCACAATTGCAAATACTACAAAGACAATAAAAGAAATATCATCAAGCTATCGTGCCCATGCATCATTTGCAATATTAGACAACTCAATCCCTACTTTTCAAAAAATAAGTAGTTCAGGCACCTACTTTCCTGGAACCAGGACTCTTTTTGCTCAGAGAAACTAGCACTGCATGTGCATCAACTAAAATGAAAAGATTCCATAGGTGCAAGATATTGGTTAAACTCATGGAACTAAAATAGAAAACCGGTCATAGTCTATATTAAGATTTGCATATTCGATTAGGGTAAGGCTGACAATTTTTGACACGACCCGCGAACCCGACACGAAGTTAAAGGGTTAGGGTTAAGCTTAAAAGGGTTTGGGTCATAAAATAGTTGACCCGTTAGACCCGTTTAATAAAAGGGTCGTTATAGGGTCAACCCGTTTGACCTGTATACTTAAACATTTTTTTTTTCAACATTAAAAATTTAATTTAAACAATCATATTACCTCTCTCTTTCTCTCACTGTCTAAAGAGTAAAGACTAAACTAAAAAAATATCTCACAAAAAAAAAACTAGTCTTTTTCTTTTATTGAGTTAGAACTTGAACAAAAAAGGCAAAAACTAAAAAAATTAGCAAAGTTTTTTTTTCTTTCAAGTTTTTGAACTTAGAAGTTGAACCAAAACAAGTAAATAATAAAACAACTCAATATTTTATATTTCAACTGTGAAATAATATGATTTTTTTAAAAATTTAAATTTAAATTTGTGTTTTTATTTTTATTTTTATAGATTTTCTTAATAAACGGGTCGGGTCGCGTCAACCTGTTATTTAGCAGGATCGTGTTAGGGTTTAAGAATTTGACCCTTTTATCTAAACGGGTCGTGTCAGGGTTGACCCTTAACGTGTTCGCGGGTCAAACGGGTCGTGTCAACCCGTTTTGACAGCCCTAGATTAGGGTAGTTATTTACAGATTTACCTGAAATGACAACGATTCTTTGAACAAGAACAATCCAGCTAGACCAGAAGAGAGGAAGTTGGTAGCGAAGTTTGTTCCGGTAGCCTGTAGAGATGAGAGAGCCTTAAGGCTGTTTACATAACATCCCCACATTGTCACATTGAATAATATCACCAGGCCATATCTAACAAACTGTTTGGATATAAGAATGGTCAGATATCACATGCCAAATGGGAGAAAAATAAAATAGAAACAAAGAGAACAATCGAAAAAGGTGAAATGTTAATGTGCAGGCATGCAAAGTTCACACTATTATGTGAGACTTAGTGAGATGAAAACAATTGTTCTTGTGTGAGTATTAGAATCATGATCCTCTAAATTTCCCAGGATAACTCCTCGGTCAATTTCTTAAAATCGTAACAATTATTCTCAATTAAATTGTTCAAATTCTGACAGCTCAATGTACAACTCAATAGAATACAATTAATCAAGAAAAAAAGAAAGAAAAAGGATCCTTTAAAGATGATGAATGCCGAGATGACAAAATCTAAACCATTTAATTAAAAGTAATGGTTGGAATTTTAATAACTCTAATGTAGTGTTACCTTAGGAAATCTAGAGGACCCAGATCCTAATCCTGTATATTGGTTAGAGTCCCCCACTAGGAAAATAATAAGTTTACAATTGTGAGTAGTTTTGAAGAGGTATCTCCTAATTGATGGGCTATGAAATTGGCTTTCTATAATACGCATGCAGCTTTGGGGAGCTGTAAAGTGGTCGTGCTAACCATGCTTTAAACGGTGAAATTTGTCCCTTGTCTTTGTCATTCTTTATATTACCCATATTTGTTGTTGCAGCTCACATTGTGTTTGTTGATTTGCCTCACAGGACACAGACTAACCAATAAGGATTGCGCATCCTGCCATCCAAACCATTTCTCTGAGGTATAAACAGTTGAATGAAAGGAATGGATCGGCGGCATAAGTATCCCAACATCAACATGTGAACAAACAGTTTCTCACTTTCTCCCCTACCCCTCTCCTGGGAGCCAATTACTTTAAAAAAGAAAGAAAGAGTGAAATAACAGTTCTAGGTTGGAATGTGAGAAAGGTGAGTGTACCTGAGAGGTGAATAGCTTTGCGGAAATGGCAGCAAGAGCAGCGTTAAGTCCGGCTGAGACTGCCCACGCGTAGCCCTTCCTCTTTCCAGCGTCCATCGCAGAGGGTCAGATTCAGTCCTTCAGTACCAGAAAGGGCCTAAAATGTCATTGGGTACATTGGGTTGGGCCAGAGAGACGACGGTCTATAATTGTGATGTCAACCTCCTGTTGGATGATTGTTTGATACAAGGATAATTGCATCGTTAATTCATGAATTTACCTAAATTATAAATCATTAAACGAGGTTTAAAAAGTTTATGAACAGTCGTTGTGATAAATTATAATTACAAATCAATCTTTAAACATGTTTTCCATTCACAAAAAAGCCGACATATGTTTATTATAATTAAAAATAAATAAATAAATCTAATAAAAATATAAATTAAAAAAATAACTTGTTGGCAGCCACCCCAAAAGGCATTTAGGGGTGGCATGCGACCGCTCTCGGCCACCTTGAAGGCCATCTCTAAATTCCTTTGGGGTAGCTGCGCACCACTATTGCAATAATTTTTATTTTTTTTAATTTTTTTTATTAGATTTAAATTTTGTTTATCGTAATTGACACGTGTCGACTTTTTATTGGGTGTGACTTGATTGACTAACGGAATATATAAACTTGATGAATGGAAAACATGCTCAGGAACTGATTTATAATTATAGTTTACCACAATGACCCTCAATTAATTTTTTAAACCACTAAAAGTGATTTGTAATTTAAACTAACTCTACGGACTAATTGTGCAATTATCCCTTTATACAAAGTACATAACACGTTTCTCTAAAAAAATATGTTGACGCGAAAATTATTTTTATGTTTTTGGTAGTGTTTTTTTTTTTTTTTGAGGGAAAGTTTAACTTTCATTAGAATATGAAAAGGGTACATAAATCACCATAAAGGTGAACATAATTACTTCAAGGGTATACGAATTACACCACCACAAAGGTATGTACCCAACCCAAACAGAAATCAGACAAATAATACAGGCAGATTGCTAGACATAAAACCTAGACAACCAGAATAATGCCTCTGCGTTAACATATAACTTTGCTTGAATAGGGAGTCGGTCATACAAACTGGGCTAAAAGCACTGTCTAGGTTAAAAACCACAAAGCAACCTGTCAACCGAAAGAGAAACTAAAAAACCTCACAGAAACTGCCATCCGAAAAAAACCGCCCACTGCCTGTGATGGCGCGTGTACTCACGTGCCGCCTCCAACCAGCCCTACAATAGGCTTTCACCAACATCCACCGATCGCCACCAGCCACAACCCAAAAGAACAGAGCGTGGTCAACCACGCGCGGTCCCAGATGAGAAAACACCCAGGCGCGTGATGACTACGCGCCGAACACCACACCTCAGCACCATCAAAGCAAGCAGATCCCGGACCAGAAGACGTCGGCAAACACAATTGAAAGGCGTGTGTCAAGCAAAAGACGGTAGAAAGGCGCAGATCGGGCCTTCAAAAATTGTGAAAACTGAAGAACACAGTCAAACCCACCGTCGACACGCCGGGACGGCCCTTCACCATCAAGCACCTCACGTGCAGGCTTTCCTGTCATAGCAAAGAAACAAGAAAACAACATAGCCCAAACGGACTATGAGAAAATAAAACCCACAACCGGATCTAAACCGGGGGGGACAAAAACTCCACAAACCCTAGTGATTAGGAGACTCAATCCTCCAAAAGGGAAACCCTAAGGAGGAACAAAAGCCCCTTAGCCCAGAGAGACTAAGGGGAAAAGTAGAGCCGAAAGAGGGAGGCTTCAGAGCCTCCCCCGGCACCGATCAGTCATTGGGAACTCTCAGAAGAAGAAAGAGAAAGCGAGAGAGAGAGAGAGAGAGAGAGAGAGAGATGAGGTTTTTTATTGTGCTGAGTTTGTTTGTTACTATTTTTTATTTTAGGAAAAAAATAAAATCATAACAAAAATTTTAACAAAAGGAGCCAGCGTTCTTTCCTTCGGCCAAATTTAGGCGAAATTCGATACTAATTCTTTCAAAAAAGCTTTGTTTATTAATACTTTTTAGAGGGTTATTATTATTATTTGAAAAATGTTATAATATAGTATAAATGTGAAAATAATTTTGAGTATTGATTAGGTTGTTTGAAAATATGCATAGTCACAGTATGTTGCACACTCGCATAAGCAGTGATCGTGTGAAATTTAATACAGTTTTTTGAACTTGTACAATTACAATTTTAAAGGGCTGATTGGGTTTTCGATTTTAAAAATGACAATTTTAAAATAGTAATTTTAAAATATATGATTTTTAAAAACATAGTTAAGCATTTGACAAAATCGTTTTTTGACTTTTAAAATCGCAAGTTAACCTTTAAAATTATGCGTTTTCAAAAAAGTAACCCATTGTTTGCGATTTGAAAAAATAATTTTATGCATTTTTTTAAAAATGCAATTCCTAAATGATTTATTTTCTACGATTTAATTCAAAATCACACTTTTATCTACAAAATCATAATTTCAAACGCATCCTAATAAGTTTGAATTTTAACTTGAATAACAACTTTTTCTGATAGCCTTTTTTTTTTTTTTTTTTTTTCTTTTTTTTTTTTTTTTTGGGTTCAGTCAATAACTATTGTTTTAATGGTAAAAAAATGCTCTTATAATTTTATATAAAAGGGTGATTTTCCCAAATTTGAACTATACTTTTTTTATTTTCTTTTCTCCCTCTATTTGGGGGTTACACGATTCTTATTCGATATGGTATTCAAAATTTGTAATTTACATACTATATTTGGAAAATATTGTATTAACACATGGCGCAAACATGTGACAAATATTTTACAAATCACCGTTTTAAACCCGTAAGAATAATATGATCACGAACTACATAAATGCATATTACTTAAAATAAGCTAGGGTTTGGTGTGTATATATATATATTGTGTACAATGTTTTGGGTGGTGGAAATTTTGGGTGTCTTTCATTTGTTGTTGTTGGCAGCTGAATTTTTTTGTTGGTAACCAAACTGCGAGCGCGAGGGAGAGGAGGAGGATTTTTGTAGGATTTTAGTAATGAAGTTTTGTGAACAAAATTTGTTTTTGTTTTTTGTTTTTTTTTTTAAAAAAAATTATTTATTTATTTGTATGAATTAAATCCCTTATAAATCACAAACACAATAGTAAATACTCTCCATAAAATACTGGAACAAGCCACCTGCGTAGGGACAACCCCCTAGTCAGGAGCAAAACTAACAAAAGCTATACACAGATAGCAACAAACCACAAAACACAACTAAACAGTCAACTGCAAAATAGAGCAGGAAACAAAACCAGAAACACTGCTATGCACAAGAACAAACACACCAGAGCAACAACCCGGGCCGGATTGCCCCCCCCCCCCCCCTAAATTCCAAAAAGCAACAAAAAAAATTAGGTAAAAAAAAATTATAAGGTAAAAAAAATAAAATTTAACCTATTGGCCCCTACCAATAATTTTTTTGGACCCTTGGCCCATGCCCATAAGAGTTTCTGACTCCGTCCCTGGCAACAACACACAACCAACAAAAAAATCACATCAATTCAACAACCCTATATTGTTTCCAACCAACTTCACAGAACCTTTAGGCAACATCCTAACTCGAACTTGCCATTTAATCTGGAGCACGATAGCATCTTCCGAGCGTGGAGTGTTGCAATGCAGCAGGTCATTTATCTGTTTCCAGAGGTCTAAACTGTCACCCCTAAACATAACTTGTAGAGGTTGGTTTTCAGACTTTTACCCCGCACCTTCTCCATGACCCAGCGGAAATGATCTGTGGGCGACGTTTTACCGTCCTCCAATAGGCATTTTATATTAAAAAAATCAAGTTTTAATAAAAAATGTCCTCATCAAAGGACAATGTATCCGCTCTCATGAACCAAAGAATAACAACATCCCAGTGAACTAGAGGAAAGCAACAAAACAATCCTTCATCAAAGCTGTCTAAATCCTGTGGAAGAGGTGCCCTTTGCTTTATTGACATCCATAGCAAAACAAGCAAAGACTATATATAACAAGTAGAGCCCTATGAGCATAGCTTATCCTTTATGGTAAAAGCCTCCCTACCCACGAACAAAACAAAATTTGTGTTGTTCACAATAATATAATAAAAAATAAATAAAAAACATAGAGAATAAAATATAAAATTTGTTACCGTGTGTGTAAAAAAGTAGTAACTAAAATAAATAATTATACTTCTTGGTTAAGCATTTTACGTAATTATTTTGTTGGAGATGTCTTAGATGAATAATGTTAGAAAGAAGATTCATGTCTTCTTTGTGTCATACAAAAAATAATAGGACTTTTAAAATCACTATTCGATTTATAATAAATCACTATTAAATTTTAATCAAATAATAGTTTTAAAAGGTACATCAAATTTATGATGCAGAAAAAAGATAAATTTTTCTTATAGCACTACTCGTATTAGATTATTATAGGTAATGATATAAAGAGTGCTCCTTATATCATATTGAAATTTAATAATGTGATTTAAGTTTTAAAATCATATTAAAATTTAATAATAATCGTCACAAATTCTTTAGTATACTTTATACTTCTATACCTTGTACGGCTGATATAATGACATAAACGGTCGGATGTAAACCGTCGTATTTGTTGTTCAAACTGTCCGATTTGCTTCGTTATGATAAGAAAAAGAAAAAGAAAAAGAAAAAAACCCTACTTAAAGAACTACACGTAACTTAAAAAAAAAAAAAAAAAAAAAAAACCTACACGTAGAGCACGTGGTTTCATCCGGCACCGTCAATTTTTTTTTTTTTTTGACTCGGGTGAGTTACTCGAAGCACGATTACTCTACATTCCTCTCACAAAAGAAACACAACTCGGCCACGATGGCGATCCGTGTCTCACATTATCCCACCAATAGCACACAAACCCCATACTACCCCAACCAATCAGAGAGCATCACGTGAATCGACGACTTTTCAAAGATTCCAATCCCTCTCCTAAATGCCGTTGAAGACTTGAATTCCACGTCCCCCACGACAGCCTATATAAAAGCCCGTACTTCAATTGCGTCTCTCATTCAAATTCCGATCTCAGATTTTTACAGCAATTAGAAACCCTAGCCCCTCTTCTGTCAAAGGGTACGAGCCCCAGTCTCTCCTTCTTCTTCTTTTAAATTCTTCAGGGATCTTTTTGTTTATTGGTTCTGATAAGAGCGTCTTGGTTTGCAATTTGCAGAATCTTTGTGTTGTGTGCTTTCGATCTGAAGAGATATGGCTCGTACAAAGCAGACTGCTCGCAAATCGACCGGTGGAAAGGCTCCGAGGAAGCAGCTTGCTACTAAGGTGCGTTACGTTCTGGTTTCGCTCTAGGCAGATTATTTCTTTCGATAGCAATTGGTTTCTCGGAAGAATTTTAGGGGAAATTTTTGCTTCCTTTAACGGCTATGTACTGATAGTCTCTTTGAAATCGATTAAAGTTTTTGATTTAATTGGGGGGGGGGGGGGGCGGATAAATTTTCTCTAGAAACAAACGGGGGGCTTAGGATTTTCTTTAAAAATTCTATCGTCTTCCAGAAATAGAACGTATGAAATACGGTTTTGAATTTTTCGTCTGTTGATTATGTAAAGGCTGCAAGGAAATCGGCTCCCACAACAGGTGGAGTCAAGAAGCCTCATCGTTATCGCCCTGGAACTGTTGCCCTTCGGTAATTATTATTATTGAATTGATAGGATTTTCTCAGTTTGTTTGTCTTTCCAAACCCTAATATGCCAATCATCCCTTGCGAATGTAACAGTGAAATCCGCAAGTACCAAAAGAGTACCGAGCTTTTGATCCGCAAGTTGCCTTTTCAGCGCCTTGTTCGTGAAATTGCTCAAGACTTCAAGGTATGTATTGACGAAAATTACTTTTATTTTTTTGTGGGATTTGTATTTCTTATACGTTATTGTTTGGTTGCAAAGAAACTTGACGAAAATTGCTTCATCTGTTATCTTTATGGGATTTGTATTTCTTATATTATTTTTTGTCGTCTTCAGACGGATTTGAGGTTCCAGAGCCATGCGGTTCTTGCACTTCAGGAGGCTGCTGAGGCTTACTTGGTGGGTCTCTTCGAGGACACCAACCTGTGCGCTATTCATGCCAAGAGGGTAACGATTATGCCCAAGGACATTCAGCTCGCTAGGAGGATCCGTGGCGAGCGTGCTTAAGTGGAGCACTTTATGTTTGGATTTCGTATTTGGTTAAATTAGGCTATGATGTAGTTTGCTTTCGATTTTTTGTATAGTAGTTATAACAAAGGATTAGTACATGGGCAATTCGCCTCAAACTTGGTTAATTTCGTAGTGATTTGCTATCTGAATTTGTTGTTTTGAACATTTAATTCCTTATAATTATTGTGTTGTGAAAAATTTGCGGGGAATTAGAACAGGATTGGGAAATCTGAATCTTTGTGGTTGATGTGATTTGAGTTGTTGAGTTCTTTTAGCGTAATAATGCTAGTTAAAATACCCACCCCCCCAATCGCGCAAAGGATATGAGATTGTTGCGCAGTAGCTCTAGATTTTGCGGTTGATTGCTTCGGCATTTTTCGTTATTGAAGAATAAGCTTTTCTTTAGATTTCGTGGGATTGATTGTATGTTGGTGTTCCTACCGTGCCTTCAATGGTAATTCTTTTCCTTCTGCATTTTCTTCAAGCTCGAATGGGGTCTCTGTGTTTCTCTGGTTGGTGAATGGAATACCTGTAAAAATTGGCACGGGCGCATTTGAAGCATTCGTTGTATGTTTAGCCTTTGACTCGTTAAACCTTTACCAACCTCGTTGCGGAAGATGGGACTTTGACGCAGCAACGGCAGACGCTGTTTTACTGGCGGCTTTTCTATTTATTTGATCAGATGATGAAGACCTAATCCATGGTTTGATTTCTCTGGTCGGTGTAGTCGCACATTGCAACTCGATAACAAAAGACTGCCTGTTAGAGCTCAAACCCTTTTTACTCATTCCATTGTGGGGACTATAGCCCATGGGTCCAGCTCTCTTGGACCTGGTTTTTGGTTGATCGAGTATTAAGGACAGGCCCAATGCTTCCGCATATTGACATTGTTATACGCATGGGCTTCTCTGCCCGAATTTTACGCAATAACTAATAGCTTGCATTCTACTGTTTTTCAGTGTGCCACATAATCTGTCCTCTTTATCATTATCGTTTTTGATCAAAAGTAGTGTCTCCATCTCTCATCAAATCATTTCTTCTGTGGCGGTTGTCTGATTCTGATTCCAAGTGGATTTCGTTTCTGGCCTTTCATTTTCGCCATATAACAAAGGTTGCCATGCCCCTATATTAAAATTCTTTCTATTTGCCGCATCCTTCCATTCATCCGTGATACCGATCCACAAAAGCCTTAGAAGAGATCACTTTATATTTGTGAATATCTATTTGAGCCGAAAGCAAGACAACTGATGTAGGACAAATATTTGTGAAATTTGCTGGATAAGCGCTTGAGCGCCGCGTTTGTTGCAGACAAGTTTTGGCATATTCTGTCAATCTTTTCAATTGGATTTTCTCCCCAAAATGTTCTCAAAAAAAAAAAAAATAAATAAAGATTTTCTCCCCAAAATTTAGACGATTTCCAGCAATAGACTTCCGCGTACAGTTATTGTAAAATTTCCTTCCTTTGATTATGTTGCATAATTAGAGATATTTTTCGTTTCCTTTATTAGTTGTTTGGTGACTATTACAAGCTATATAGCATTTGTATTTGAGTACAAGTTTCAGTTTTTCAATTACTACTATTGCTTTCACTAGTCAACAACTTTGCAACACAGCATTCTCAAAAAGGACAGGAATTTCATACATATTGGATTACACAAGGATTTTTTTCGACCGTCTTTAAAAGTGTCATTTATCCCTTTGAGAAACACATGTTTTTTGTTTTTTTAATTAATAATAATAATAATAAAAAACATGAGCATTCCATATATGTCCCTAATGGCACACCAATAAATATGACTTATTCCAATTGCATCTGATCATGAGAGATCATGAGAATCTATTTCTTAATAGTGTGTGATAGTGTGTTGAATGAAGGAGTCTTTGATCTAACTTATAAATAAACAGCATGTGTACTCCATCAGTACGATATTCAGTAGGCATAGTCTAAAATTCTTTTTTCAGAATCTTTGATTTTTGCTTGCAAGGTTTCATCATATTTGTTCGAACAAAAAGCATGACTGGAAGTATATACAATCAAATCTTTCTGCTCCTTATTTATATTATTAAATTAGCATTTGTTTAATATTAAGCTAACACTTTTTACATGTTCAAGGGACACATGACACTTTTAAAAAATTAAAAAGTACATGTGGGCCTTAATAGAAAAAATGATAGCAGGAAATATATATATATATATATATATATATATATATGGTGACAAAAAGGGTTACGAGATCCATGAAGTTGATTATATATGGCGACAAAAGGGTTGAAAAGGAGCAGGTGATGTGGTCACCTTGTGGTGGGATTGGGAAGATGATAGCCATTCACTGCTACTCCTACCCTTTATCCACACACAGACCCGTGATTTCAATGCCTCAATAACCCGTGACATTTATACAGACTGTCATGCCGCCTCCATTTTGACTCCTTTGAAGACAAAAAGGCCTTTTGTTGTGAACGGATTCGGATCTCGAGCAATTTGTTGTTTAGATCGTTAGTGATTTGGACAGCAAACTCACATTTCCCTGGAAATCCCAATTCGTTGTTAATACTTTTTAGAGTGTGTCTTTTGTTTTAAAACATGTTATGACATGATATGTAACAATAATTTTGAATATTTTGTGAATATTTTGAAAAAGTCCTTTTTTTTGGAAAAGTTGTTCTTCTGTAAATGCATGCTGTGACGGAGTCACATGGTGGCTTGGGGGGGGGGGGGGGGTGGGGGCAAGGCCCCAAGGCACCATGCTTTCACCAAATTATTTTAAAAAATATTATTATAATTTTTTTAAAATTAAAATTTTATCTCTTAATTTTTATTTTTTATTTTCAATTTTACCCCTAAATCCTAAATGCAAAAATGCTAGCTCAGCCCTGTGCATGCATGTGCATGCCATCATGCAAACGTAATGATTTTTTTTTCGTTTATAAACAGAAGAACTGGAATGAGGAAGTTGTCTTTATCTGTGTCATTTTCACCTTAATTTCTTGATCACGAACGTAGGGATACATGGGACCGGCCACGACGAACTTTAAAGGATTTATATATATATATGACAAAAAACATGTCTTTGGGTTTGAAGCTTACCTTCTTTGCATGAAGGGTTGCTTCCATGTGAAAGAGAAGCCACTTGTGACACTAGTTTGAAGTCTGAGGCTTATAGCTTAATTGCTTTGTTTTTGTTATCTGGATCGATGTATATAACTTCTTATATTTTCGTAATTTTTGTTTAACAACACATTTTTTGGTTGCAAAATCTTAGGGCTAAATTCGTAATTTTCTTGATGCGTACTAGAAGAAGGAATCAGAGAAGTTAACCAGTCAAAAAAGAAAACCTGCATCCCGTTCAGTTTAATATAAATCTGACGGGTACTTCGTTTGTTCTTGTTAGAATATTAATTAAATGTTCAAATTTTTCATTTCTTATAAGTTTAATGGTGTTTAGAACAATTAGTGATTTAAAAATGTATCAGAATTCTATCAGTTTAAGCTTTTAGGAATAACCGGTGATCTAACATGATATTAGAATACAGGTCATGAGTTCAACCTTGACTTTACCGTTCACCTCCCATTCTAATTATTTTACGTGTTGTGCCTCACTTATTAATGAAAAGTTTGAGTCCAGAAGTGAGGGAAAATGTTAGAATATCAATTAAATAAATAAATTTAATATATATGGATTTAAATGACATGCATAATGCCTGCTTTCAAATGATAATGCAGTAATAATTTCAAGTATATATAACCTGGGCATGCATGCAATAACAAAATAGAATATAAAGCTAGCATGTAACCGAGCAACCACATGGCATGGCCGGGCTAATTGCCAGTACGTACGTAGTTAATGCTACGTTTTTATGAAGAAGACTAAGAAAACGACTAGTCGTCTCTTTAATGGGTGGCAGTTGTTGAATGGGTTATCCATGCAATGATCATGAATTTGAAACAACAACGTGAGTGATGAGTAAAAATAGACAAAACATCCATTTCATTACGCTGGTGTACGTTGGAGTTGAGACAACTCACAACTACTGGCCGGAGCAATTAAGTTGAAACAACATTTGGAGAAGGTTGAGAGCACGTTAATTGAAACATTTATCTTCGATCTCCAAATATTTAATTAAGTTATACATTTAAATCAAGTGAATATTAATTTAATCAATCAGTCACTACAATTCTTGTAATATATTATATTTATATTTATATAAACAAAAATAAAATCCAATCTATGAGATTTCTTGGTAGGCATAAGGATAGGGACGATCCCGGAAGTTTCCTTGCTAGCTAGCAGCATGCAGCAGGTACGGTGTTATATGTATATATATGCCTTTTGGATGTTATTAACATTTATGCACCGCACGATTTAGTTTATAAAATTTCTTACGGAATTGATGTGGCGTATAATAATAAGTAATAGAGAAATGTCGGGAATAATTTTACTTAGACCGGCCCATCCAGAGAGTCATGGGCCAAACGGGTTAGAATTGGGCCGTTGAGAAGCCAAGGCTCGGGAACTCAAAAAGCATATTGTAATGTCTCGTGCAGAGTACCGAAAATATCACCTAGCCTGTAGTGTGGGCGCTGATATTCCCCTGCAGGTGATAAGAATGACAGTGTAGGTGATAAAGATGACATAGCACTAAGATGCCTTCCTTAGTGGGGAAGAAAGGTGAGAAACAAGGAGCCGTTTTCGGGCATGGATCCTAAGGGAATATCTCACTTTCCTATGTAAACTCGACGCTATAAATACATTTGGTACCCAGGTATGTGGAGAGATTGAAATTTTCGGACATACTATTTTTCTCAAACACTAATTTAAGCATCAGAGTGAGATTCCCAGAAGAGTCTCTTAACTCTACTTGTTTTATAGGACTTTTAGAAAAAGTTCGAAGAACACCAATTAAGGACGTGTTGATTCACACAGGACCGGAAACTATACCAACAAGAAATATTATAAACTACACATTTTTATTTTATAATTATTTCACAATGTTAACATAGCAGTTCCAATCAGCTATCAGATTTTATTTTTTATTTTTTTGTTAGTATTGTGAGATAAAAATGTATAGTTTCTAACATTACTCTAAGTGAAATGATGAGTCATGTTAGGGGCATGATTACAATTTTTATTATAAATTCATTTACAAACAGGGTCAATTTTACTTATTCTTAATCATTTCACAAATTACGGATTGCTACGCCAATTTGTAAGGAGATCGATGGAAGTAAACATTGTAGTATTCTAAGCATTTTTCATGAAATGATTAAGAAAAAATACGCCAATTTGTAAGGAAATCAATGGTAATAAAATCTGTAGTACTCTAAGCATTTTTTGTGAAATGATTAAAAAAAAAATCTAACTTGTTAATTTAATTAGTTAGTTGTTAATTGTTAACTATGCATACACCTTTAATCATTTCACAAATTATAGAAAATTGTAGTAAACATCGAATAACCAAGCATTTTCCTTCGGCTTGAGGCACATGTTATGAATAACTTTGTAGATCATCTCCATTTTTATTTTTTGGCAACTTCATCATCTTCATTTGATTCAAATAAACCAATATCTTTTTCTTTTTTTTTCCTTTTCTTTTTAATTATAAATGATTCCTCAATTTATGCACTCCGGAGTACTAGTTCTTCAGTTTCTGCTTTGTCGTTGTTTTGTTAAAAGAGTTGGTCATGTACAAATGATCATAACCTACCAACTCTTTGCGTGCGTAGTTTCTTTCGTCTCCAAGACTCCATGTCAGGAATGGAGTAAAAAACTCTTATGAGCTGACTAAAAAGTTCTGTTGGTAGGACAATTTTTTTTTTTTAACCTTATGATTTTTTTTTTTTACTTATATATATATATATATTGATATTGTTTTTGCTTTTGAGAATTGAGGGGGGCTATGGCCTTTGCCGGCCCCATAAATCCGTCCATACTCCATGCGATGTTTACATTAAAACAAAAGAAAAGAAAAAAGAAGAAAACCCGACGCACGACTTTGATGTTTATCAAATAGATAATGTAAAAATGTATATCATATTTATTATTCGTTAGAAATTACACTTTTATTTAACTACCATTTTATTTTATTGATGTGACAATATTACTAATATGTTCTTAGATCCGTTATTGTTAAAAAAAAATATATAAAAATTAAAAAATTGAGAGCTAATTGGTAGCTCACATCAACAAAATAAAAATATTAGTGAAATAAAAGTCTGATTTCTAATATTAATTCTATTAGTTAGTCTTTAATTAAAAGTTTTGGGAAAAAGAACAAAACAACTTGTTAAATCTTCAATATAATTGTAATTATTAGTACGTATTCTGTACTGGTGCTTAATTTGTGTCATGCATTATCAATTACTATAATCTAATTAATCGATTTTAAATAATAAAAAAAATTACTAGATGCTTACAAAACCAATTCATGCCATTTAATTGAACCCCGTTATGAAAGATTAATCTCAATTAAATATTAAAGCCTAATTAATGTATGCTGCCTGGTGTATATATTCTTGTGGACTGCCAAAAGCCACCAATTCATTTATTTTTCACAGCAATATATATATATATATATATATTGACATATTTTGCTGTGAAAAATTGCTGTGTGTTTTTCACAGCAATATATACTTACGAAGGATGGCTCCCACTGCTCTTCCCTTAGCTGGTTTTCAGTTGTTGTTTTATGATATATTTTTTATTTTTTTTGGGATTTTGTTTTTCTTCATGGAAAGCTTCTGTATTTAGAATTGTGTTGGGTTATCTCTGGTTTGCAGTCATTTTTCGGACTCTAATAGCGTTTTTATTTTTGTTGCCATTTTTTGGTAGTTGATACAAGTCTCAAGTAGGGATGTAGTTGGGCTTGTCCTAATCTGTTTTCCTTTTACTTTTGAAACCTCATTGAGTAGCCCTTTTAAAGGACCGGATCATTTATTTGTCTACTTTCCTACCTTTTGTATATATTTCAGCGTTGTTTCTGTTTGGTTTGAATTTAATATTAGTGAGCCCACCCATTTTTCATTAATAAGATTGCCTACTTCTTATTTTTCCTTTCGGACCAGACGTGGAAATGATCATCTCTTGTAACCTTTTTTCTAACTTATTTCATTAGAAAAAAAAAAAAAAAAAAAAATACCCCCAATTAGGGCGGCGTATTAATGGCACGTGACATTGTTAGCATTAACAACAATCCTTGTGACTTTATTTAATTAGTCATATATTTGAAAATTTTACATTGCACCCTAATTTTTTGTAAAATCAGGTATAAGTTTACATAAACAACCTCCAATCCATATCTTAAGGATTTTTCAGTTGCCGATAATACTTTTTAAACACTTCATTTTTCAACCAATTGCAATACGAAAAATAATTAAAAAAAAAAAAAAAAAAAAAACTTCAGTTTTTGTCACTGGATTTGGACCCAAATGCCCTCGCTAGGAATTTCCTGATGAACCACATAGAGAAGATAATATCCGGACGGTGCAAGATTGCCAGACCCGGGTGTCGTGACCCGAACTTCATACGTAGATTTCTCAAGATTTGTCACCTTCTCGGCATCAAGTACCAACAGCCTGTGGCTCATCGAGAACGAGTGCGTTGTAAAAGACGGCGCCACCATTGTTACGGAGACCAATTTCTGTGCTAGCGTTCCCGTGACCGAAAACCGAACCGCTAATTTCTGGCCGTAGCTGAGCTCGGCTTGGGAAGCAGGTGACACAATTTTTGGGCGCAAATTGGAAAACTGAGAGTCCAAATAAGGAGGATAAAAAGCCTCTAAGCTTAGTTCTGTAGGGAAAAGCACGTTGGTGAACGTGTACCCCATGTGAGGGTTGCTACCGCCGACGAGTACCCGGCCGTCGCGGAGTAAAATTGCCGTGGAATGGTACATGCGAGGTATGGTGGTCGGGTTTTGTAACTCGAACCGTGATCCGAGTTCGTTGTCGGGCCGGTAAATAACAGGATTCAAGACCGGGTCTCGCCCGTATTCCCATCCAGCTGTTCCCGCCGACCCGCCGTTGATGATCAATACGTTGCCATTTGGAAGCAACGTCATGTCGCCCATGACTCTCGCTTGGGGCATTGTCTCCAGGGCCCACTGGGGATTCGGATCGGTGATCTTCATCCGAGCGCAGGTATTCAAAGCTCCGACAAAGTTACCCTTCGTGGCCTGTTTGTAAGACCCTTTGGGAGCTCCACCACATACCAAAACCTCCGCTTCAACAAACTGTGCTTGCAGGTTCTTAATCGGCAGCAACACCGCCGACCCAGTGCTAGGATAACACCTCGGATCGCCGCCGGGTATCTCCGGGTACGTCTTCACGATCTTGTTGTTGGCATAGTCGAGCAAAACAGCTCGGTTATTGGCAAAAACGAATAATTTCCCATCAACGTTGAGGAAAACAAATGGGTACAGATTGTTCTCTATGCCCGCGTCATTGGTTTGCACCAGAAATGGCAAACTATACGTGTTAGCAGGTCCACCATTCTTGGGATAAAACTCATAGTTAAACTGTCTTCTACCGCCGATCACAATCTGCTGTCCATCTGGTAGAATATGATTGGTGGCGTACCATCGGCGAGCCACTAGTCCGTTTTCTATCTCTTTCCAGTCACAGCTAGCGCAGGGAGTGAATATCCTGACCCTTCGTTCACCGTCGTTGAAGCCGCCAGTCTGGATCAGACGGCCATCGGGCATCACAGCCCCGGAGGAGCACCAAACATCTGTTTGGACGAAGAGCGCTCGGAAGGTGTTGGTTGCGACGTCGTATTCCGCCGAGTGCGCAGTGCAGTCCATCTTCAGCGCTAACTCGTTTGGGTCGTTGCGGCATTGGCCGTTGGGCAGCGACAGGTTGGACTTGCCGAAGTCGGTGCGGTCGAATATGACGACGCGGTCGTTTTTGAGTAGTTGCATGTGCATGGCTGAGACGCCTATGCTTTTCTGCAAGAGTTCCCACCGGCCACCGGCGGCGTCGGTCAGAGATGGTTTGGCAAAGAGGAGGAGGATCAGCTGCCAGAAGAGAAAGGAAAGAATCAAACTTCGTATCATTATTGTTTCTTTGTTTTGTTGTTCGTTTTTTTGTTTTTTTGTTTTTTTTTTTTTCTGCTGAGTTTTGGTCGGGGGCAGTGGTGCAGCAGGTGTCGCTGGATGTCTTGCTTTAAATCCTTGTGAAGTGAGAGAAGAGAGAGACCTTCACTCCTGCACGTATGTTTACGCGTGGGGCTAGATTCAGGCAAGTGAAAATGACCATTTAATTAATTTGGTCTTTTTTGGGTTTATTATTTTGTAGACCATTTTAGTGAGAGAATTAATGCAAGATTAATTTTCTTTATAAGAGAGATTTTTTTCAAGAGCTAGCACAAATGCATGAATGTGGGTTAAAATCTTGGGGTTAGGTTGAAATATTTGTAGTAATATAATTCTTGACAACTGTTTTCATTTTACCGGTCAATCAGAAGTAATTTGGCCAGTAGAATAAACTTACGTAAATTGCATGTCGTTTGTCTCGTTTTAAGACAAAGAGTTATCTTAATTACTTTGTTTTCAATCTTTAGATATATCATGTATTCGATCAATTAACCGCGTGCGCACCAAAAGTAAATATTTTTGGGCATGATTTATAGGTTGTGACAGAGTAAATATATTACTGAATTATTTTTTTCAAAAAAATTAAATAACTTGTTGACAGGATATATACCGTTTGCAACAATAAACTGCCCACCAAATAATATGAGATTTCATGATGACAATAATCGGTGGTTGGTTTTGGTCTTTTTCTTTCAATTAAGAGCTTTTTCCGTAACCAGAAGGAGGCCCCAAGCATGGACCCGATCCTAAAAAATTAGACATGCCCAAAATATGAAATATCACCCAAGGTGGTCCATCTTTTACCATTTGCTGATGCTAGAGTAACTTCACGCGCTCAAACAAGCATGGGTCGACCGAGTTTCTCAGGCTTCACTGTGAGCACGTGCAAGAAAGAGGCTGCATGTGAGCAGAGACAGCCATTCCCAATTACTATACAAATTAATTGCCTTTTTCACCACACATATTCTCTCTCTCTCTCTCTCTCTCTTTTGTATTGTCGGTGAACTTTTTCTTTCCTTTTTTATTTTTTATTTTTTATTTTTAAAAAATACTAATTATCCTTCATATTTCATCATCTTTACGATCATACATTTAAATTTTAAAAAGTATCAATCTAGTGTATTAATCTTTTAATTTTATTTATTTTTTAATTTCATCTCTTTGTTGAGTGTATTCATCTTTCAATTTTTTTTTCAATTCACCATTCCGTTTGAATTTTTTGTTAAATCCTAACGGATATGTGTCAAAATTTCTAAAATATCCCTAATTTGTTTTAGGAAAAAAAGAAAAAGAAAAAAATTTGTAAGGATTTAGACGTTGGTAAAGATTTAACGGAATTTGCAAAAGGACATAAATTTCCTACAACTCACATATAAAAATGACATGTATCCTATAAGTATGCGATAATCACATGTTTTTTTTATTAATGCTATTAAAAAAGCATGTGAGAAGCACATATTATTTAAACAACATGTACTTCTCACATGTCAAGCGACACATGTCAATTTTTTATATGGTTTGTATTAAATTTTCTACAAACCATTTTTGTCTCTTGCAAAAATACTCATGCTTGATTTTTTATTTTTATATATATATAAAATTTACATAAAACAGGGGCATATTTTGAATTTTAACAAAAAATTCTAATAAGGAGGTGAAATTTAAAAATATGACTAAAAAAATGATTTTTATTTATTCATTTATTTGTTTGTTTGTGCTTTTTTGTAAACGGTTTAAGATGTATACGCTAAGGAATTTATGTCATAGCTGTTCTGTTGGTGCTTGCGGGCGGACCGGGCGGTCGTTTTTGTTTGTTTCTAGATATGGATGTACTTACAATGAATGTCTGTTTGAGAGTGCTTATGCTATGATTAGCTTCTTCTCATGGGTTAAATAGTCTCTATGGTTTAGCTCTTTCATTTGGATCATAAAATTCGTTCGGGATTAAAACGGGAACAAATTATTTTATTGTCCGAATTTTGTTTTATTGTATTTAATTATGTATGTGGTATTATATTATTTTAAAATTTCAAATAAAATGTCAACATATTCATCACATGTCAATGTATGCGACCACTAGCTACTAGAGGAAGGAAACTATGAGCTAATAGAAAAGAAGAGAGCTAATAGCAACAACTCTAGAAATAATTGAGAGGGGATGAATGGATAATATCTCGGTTGTGACAAGAGGAGCAGCAACCACAACATTGCCCTCCAAAAAAGATTTTTGCCTCCGTTCGGATTGAAATAACCTATGACTAAACTGGTCACTTGATTGCTAAACCGAGGTTGTTGACTGTGTTGAAAGACTAAGTCATTGTATATACTTATATGAGTAATGCTACTCTTCACACTGGTTGACATTAATTGTGTAATTTAAACTGTTTCTTATGTCATCCATTTAAAAAATAAATAAATAAATCATTTAAAACGCATCATCCAACTAGTATAAAATAAGTGTAAATAGTAGTATTACTCTACTTATATTGTTGGTTTTAACATGCTCTTCCGTTAGAATAGGAAAATTGGTATTAGACCTCCTAATTTGGGTTGCTAATGATGATTTATCTTGCTTAGATTTGTAAAAACTAATATGAACTAGAGTCATGTAAAAAAGCTGCCTACCATTTGTCGGTCTAGAACTGACTGACATTGCTCGACATCGGCATGCTGGCAGTGGCTAGGCAATAGAATTTTTTCATTACCGACAAAGTTGGTTCGATAGGCAGAATAGGTTTTAGGAAGTTAGTGTTTCGATTGAAACCGACCTGAAATTACTGAGATTACAACAAATTGAACTGACTTCATTTTTATATACCCAAACGACCACGTTTGAATGATTATTTATTAATAATAGATAGCTATCTAAAACTGAATCATTTTTATCCTTCCAATCGACGACGTTTTGAGATGGCTGTATAGTTATCGTTCTCGAAGTCTATAATTTATCAAACCCTAACCCGCTCATGATCGACATTACCGACCGCCACTGAAACCAACATATCAGTGACGAAAATGCGATTGGCAACAAAAGTCGGTGAAATTTTTGACTTTTCCGACCGTAGCGGTGTGAAATGCAAAAATGGCTATTCTATTACCAAGTTATCCGATTCCCAGTTTTAATATGAACAATTTTAATTTATTATCATTTTACTTTCTTTCTTCTTCTTTTTTTTTTTTTTTTAGCTTATTTTCATTTTACTTGAAAATGAGGATCTTGATCCTGTCCATGTCATCTCTAAATGTGGTCGGTTCATTTATCTTCCCAAATGATTGCTTCTGGTTAGATTAGACTGGTTGGCCGGTCCGAAATAACTTCCTTAACAAAATTCAAAATTGTTCATTGTGGCCCAGCTTTGACCAACTTACTGGAGCATCCAATAACATAGTCGAACTGTGATGGCCGCATCAAGGATGAAATATGTCAATTGCGTTTAAAAGTGAATAAATGATGAGCTACGACCAAAATAGTAGATGTTAATTGGCATGGGATAGAAAAAAAGAAGAAGAAGTGAAGATATCAAATTTAATTTTTAGATCTAATATATATATAAATATTAAAATAAAAATTTCAAAACGGGAGGGCTATGACCCCGCCCTCCTCGTTCCATCCCTTCCAAGTTTCAACTGCCATCTTCAGATGTTCTTAGAATGGTGTCGGTTTAACAAATAATTTATGTCAAAAGAGTGGAAAACTCTGCTATTTATTGTTTAGCTAAAGCGGCAGTTAAAGATGTCATAGATAAAGTTTGGATAAAAGATTTTCCTTCTTTTATTTTTTATTTTGTTTTGTTTTGTTTTGTTAGAGTAAAATGCTCAATTTATATGAGATGAAGAATAATAGATGTATTTTTTTTAAAAATAAAAAATTTGATAATTGTTTCGCTCCCGTTTTATTTTATTTTTCAAAAATTTATATAATATTCTTAGAGAAACACTTTCAATTATAGACCTTATGATCATGAATTTTATCAGCGAGATTTATTATTACATAAAATTGGAGATAAAGAAAGACCAGATTAATAAAACATTATAGTGTTTTCGCAGCTAACATTAGTTTTGACATAACACCTCCCATTAATAAATTTGAACCAACAATTGACACCCAAGGATAAGAAAGATAAACAGTCATAGATCACATGCATCTAATTTTAAAATCGCTTACTAAAGATTCCATAGGATGAACATAAATTTCCTTTAAAAAAAAAAAAAAGATTACCCATAAAAGGAAAAAAAAAAAAAAAAAAAAAAAGCTTGCCCATGAAGAGAATAAGATTTGTTCTAGTTCCTCTTAGGTTTATATTACAAAGGCGGTCTGAATCTTCTCTTTGACTATTTCTTTATGGGCCATGAGAATGACTATTTCAAGATTATTTTATTCCACGTTCTTTTATTTTTCATAAAAATTATTCATTTTTCGAATGAAATAACCATTACGTACCAAACATAACCTTAAAGTTTGATCACGTAACATTGTATATGATTCTACATTATTTAAATTTTTTAAAAGACATGTAAATATTAACTTTATATACACTATTAGGTGAACCGACTTTAAATCATGACCATAAAATTAATACTATTTATTTCGATAGATTAAAATGGAGTTGATCATATTCCTTAAAGAAAGCATCTCGATCTTTTGAATTCATGCATCAGTTGGCAGATAAAACTTAGTTTCCAGGAAATTATAGAAATTAATTAAACAAGTGAAAGAAGAAACTAAAACAAGATAATTAATTCAAATCCAGTGGGGTCGTCGATCGACACGTACATGACCAAATTTTTTATTAAATCCTCAGTTTATTGAGTAATTTTATATATACCATACAAATATCTCACAAATATTTCATAAAGCTGTGATTACGTCGTATGTAAGAAATGATAGAAACTACATTTTAACAATGACTGATCCAAGGGTTTGTTGAGACTATCACATAAACATTGTGAGATAGTTGTGGGATAAAAGTCGTTTTTGTTTATTTTTATTTTTTTTTTGAAAAAAATTTGACTAATTCAAGGGTCGGTTGAGATCGCCACGTATGATAGTTGTAGCATAAAAATGTGGTCTCTAGCATTACTCTTAATTATATATTAATGACATTTTAACACAGTCTATTAAACTGACATGTCTCCAAAATAAATTTGATTAATTCTCACATATATTTTTAATAGAACATGTAATTATCACATGGTAGCTCAATCCGCAACCTTTTGATATATATATATATATATATATATATATATATATATATATATATATATATATATATATATATATATATATATATATATATATATATATATATATATATATATATAAATCACATCGTTGAAACATTCTATATTTAAATAAGCTTTGTATATGAGTAGTTTGACTTGTAGAAAGATTTTGCAGCATTGTTTTGATTTGTTCTGCAATATTTATCTTCTTCACTCCTTTCTCATTGATATTCTATGGATTTAATCGTGCGTGCATCAATAAAACATGCGGTTGCAACTGAATCTGATAATCAGTACAACATTGCAGCCCCTGGCACCACATTAATTAGGTCATAAATTAACGCCAATAATTAATTTTGTGAAATATTTCGAATTGAAAGTATGAAAACAGTCAAAAAAAAATATGAGAGAGAGACAAAGAGAGAGAGCCTCTGGTTCCACATTAATTAGGTCAGAAATTAATGCTAATAATCAGCATTGTGAATATTTTGAATTGGAAGTGCGAAAATAGTCAAAAAAAAAAAAAAAAAAAAAAAGAGAGAGAGAGAGAGAAATTAACGCCAATAATCAGCATTGTGAATATCCTAAATTGAAAGTTTGAAAACAATAAAAAATACAAGAGAGAGAGAGAGAGATTAACGCCAATAATTAGCATTGTGAATATCCTGAATTGAAAGTTTGAAAACAATAAAAAATATGAGAGAGAGAGATTAATGCCAATAATCAGCATTGTGAATCTTCCGAATTGAAAGTATGAAAACAGTAAAAAAAATATGAAACAGAGAGAAAGAGACCTTGATGGTAACACTTTCTCTTTTGACGGCTCCATTCATATGTTAATATTCAATGACTTAACACTATACCCATATCTAATATTGTGACATTTTAATCAATTTCTAGATCGTCTCTTCTGTAACTCAATCAATGATGTGGTCTATGCTCTGTTTTCAATTGTTAAGGCTTAAGAGCTTAATTATTGATTCAAAGCTCTAAAACGATTGGATATTAATTTGGTTAAACCCTTAATTCTTACGATCGTAACACGTTTTTTAGCTAAACTTTTACTTCGATGTCCTTTTTTTTTTTTTTTTTTTTTGTATTTTTTGACATCCAATCTTCTCCCGGCCACCTCACATACACTCATTTTTTTTTGACAAAAGTATTGAAGATAGACATGTTATATCAAGAATTAATGGTCATCATTCTTTGCTTTTCCTTTGAAGATTGGTGCTTGAGGATTGGCCACTTTTGAACGTTAACTAAGAAAACGATCGTTTGGTGGTTACAACTTTTCTGTCAAAAGCATCAGCAGACTTCAGATGTCTTCTTATCTTTTGCCATGTCGTAAATCTTATTTGAATTCATCTGTTTAGTACTTTAATATATATGTGTTTAATAATTAGAAGAAAAATATATGTATTAAATAATCAGAAAAATATATATTTTTACTTAATAGAATTAAGATCGACTACAGTTTGGAGTTGATTGTGATCTATATAGGATTTTATCACGTGATAGTGACCTTTTGAGACTTGTCATGAGAACAACGTTTAATATTTTGGAGTAGCCAATCTTAATTAAAAATAAAACATAAAAAATAAAAAATAAACCATTTGCCGGATTCAAAACAAGTGCCGTATTAATTAAATAATTAAATTCATTCTCGATTTCTTATAAGTTTTAACTTTTTGAGATAACGAATGATTTAACATATATATATATAATATAAGAGTAAAAATTTTAAGTGCAAACTTTGTTTCGTGGTTCGCTTTTTATTTTAATTAAATGTTTTATGGGTTGGATCTTACTTATTGAAGAGAGTTTGAGTCTACAAATAAAGAGAAGTATTAAAATACTCATGACGATTTTCATAAGTTTTTGACATAATTAATATTAAAAAAAGAAAAATATGCATCATTAGTCCCTATTGTTGGTATAATTTACAAATTGCTCTTTGTAGTATTAAAGTAAATTTAAAGGTCTATATGGTTGGTCTAATTTACAAATCATTCCATGGAGTTAGATTTTATTAAAAAATTTGACAGCTTCTGTTAAATGTCACATTATCGCCAATAAGATGGCGACACGTGTCACTATTAATAAATAAATATAAATTTACAAAACTATTTTTTTAAAAAAAATAAATAAAAAAAAAGAAAAAAAAAAAAAAGAGAAAGGGATGGTTGTCGGTTGGGCAACCATCCCTTTGAGGGTGGTGCGCCGCAACCTCCATGGGTTGAGGTGGCTCGTAGGCCACCCTTAAAAGTGATTGGGATGGCTTGCGGCTATCTCCATGATTTAAAATGAGACTTCAATGAGTAATTTATAAATTAGGTCACGCACTGAAATTGAGGATGAGTCTTCAATTTTTTTTTTTTTTCAAAAGCACATTAATTTCAAATGCAGCACTTGTCTGCTCAGGATAAATGCAATTTACAGGTTTGAAAAGGCAGTACTGAAAATGTACGAGGCTCTTATAAAATTGTCCTTCTTATTTTCGAGTCTTTCTCTCAAGAAGTAAATGAAATTAATAAAGCAAGAGCAAATAATTCAGAAGCATGTTCAAGGTCACATGGGAGTCACAGTGTACCAACATATTTCATAATGAGGAATGACTCCGAACCACACTTGTGCAAGGAGTATACACACACAAGTTAAAGGTGTTTACAGTTGTACAAGAATCACTGCTCTTTCGTAATACGTCAGATCGACAAGCTTGTAATGATGTGGTTCTTAATATCCAGCAAATAAAAGATATAAATTAAAATTTTATTTTATTGGCTGATGTGACAATATTTATTATTATTACTATTATTATTTTTAATAAAAACTAATATAAAGACCCGTTAATACCGTCATCTTAACCCAATAAAATAAGAGAGATAAAAATGTGATTTTTAACATTAATGTATAAAGTAAACCGTGCACGTCAAAATGAGCTTTTAATGAGACATAAAGAACAGTAAACTCAGATCGCTAAGTAGCACGTAAAGGGCTATACTTGTTAAAAATCTTGTTTTTGTTTTTGTTTTTAAACAAAAATATTAACAAACAACTAAAAACACGAAATTGACACGCGTTCAAAAATTAAAGTAAGCATACAAAATTGACACGTGCTCCTTGCTAAGATGTTGAAGTATGGCTAAGAAAGAAGAAAAGATAAGAGCTAATCATGCAGTAACACATCATAGAACTTGCATGTACACGCATCCCATTCCAAACGCAAACCCTAATACGTCGAGTTAGGTAAAGAAAATTTAAAACATATCTGCTAAACTCTTGCTTTGCAGGCTTATAGTCAGAGAAGAACTCAAAGAATTAATTATCACTGAATAATTAGCAATTAGTCTTGGTTGAATAATCTCGCTAAGATTGATTGACTATGAGTTTGAACTTTGAAGCATTGTTTGGGGCATGATCCTAATTAAGTTAGCCTTCTTCTAGATCATGCTTTATTTGCTTTATTTCCCACGTCAGACTGTAGGAATTTAGGCAACCATTTGAGAAACCGTGTGGCTTGCCAGCCTAAATTGATAGCCGCCCAAATCAAATCTGATTACTTGTTCGAATAGGTTAATAATTTAGTATGGTAATTGCCGGAGAGAGTCGTATGACACCTATTTGTCTGAATGAATATTTGGCTTACTTGTGGAGACAGATGGACTTTATGAAAGTTCTCTCGAAGTTATTCGTTTGAATTGCTAGCAATTTGAGCAGATAATTGATAAGAATCTTAATTCTACTTTTTCGGTCGCTATCTCTAATTTCTTATACGATTTTGAGATTTGGCTTTTGATTTACTTTGGGAGCTATAGTTTCTGCTGAAACATGAGGCCATGGCCCAGGGACAAAGCCAATATTCATTGATGTTGAAACTAACTCTACACTTGGCTCAATAACCCTTTGCATTTTTATGAAGGATTGAGTTCCCTAGTTCTATTTATGTAATTTTAGAGATTCAGACCATTCAATCGTCTAATTATTTAAAAAAGAATAAAAAAGAATAAGAATAAAAATAAAAATAAAGAGTCGGTCAACTATCGTTTTAACTTTAAATAGGTGGTAAGTCACTCCAAATGAACAATCTACTCCGAGAATATGGTTGCACGATCCCTAATGTGGGGTGGGGGGGAGTGGTGACCAATTACCCCCTAATCTCTTATAGGTGGTCGGCCACCCCTTGAAAGTGGCTGGAGTAGTCTAACCACCCTAATCACTGCGTCAAATAATAAAATAGTTTAGCCACTCTTTCGAGACGTTACCCGACAACCCCCTATTTTGATTTTTTAATTTTTTTCCTAGATTCAAACCATTCATTTTGGATATATATATATGGTCCGTTTGGGTGTTGAATTCAAATATTATTCGAATTTACTGTGTAAATTACGAAATTTGACTTTGTGAGATAAAATTTGAAAAAATTGCAAGCTTCTTGGGGACTTTAATCCATAAAGAAAGCCAACGTGAATGAACACACAATGGCATTTATTTATAACAATCCATAAAAACAAAAACAAAAAAGAATAAAAAGAAAAGAAGAAGCCACATTTCTCAAGACCCATGCTGTCCAATCTATGGAATTTACAGTATACAAATTGGGCAGGCCTAACAGAACAAACTAAACAAAGCTAGAATGGTTCAGAGAACCAGCTGCGGCTACAACAGTCTAGACTTCAGAGACGGGGAATGAGCTCACTTGAAGACCATCAAGTTATGAAAGTATCCAATGTCGTTTCACATCAATTTTTTTTGTCTACTCAATGTCGTTTCACATCAATTAAGCACAAAGACTTAATGCCCTCATAAATAAATGAAAAACAAAAATTTAATGTCTTCACCTAACATTACCATTACAATAGAGCATCGAGTGAGGTCAGCGACTCAGAACTCTGGCAACTAGCTGGACCCGTACAAATCTCTTTATCACGTAAAGACCAGTAATTTTATAAAGTTTGAGGAGGATAAAGTTCCCACAGAGCAACAGTCCTGTCTTCTGATGCAGAAGCCATTAGCTTACAATCAGTTGAGTATGAAACAGCGTTACACTGTAAAAAAAAGGCAAGAGTTAATACTTTTTAAAAAGGTTATCACAACAATCAACTATGAGTGAGAGAAACAGAAGGGAGCTTGTCACCTACAAATCCAGATTTGTGAAGGAGACAAGCTCCATATCACAATGATGGCAAGTTGGCAACCAACCAGAAAAGGCAAAAGAAAACCGACTTTAGAAGAACTTTTACAACTATTCCATATGATTGGAATAAGTTTTTATTAAAACCACGACCCTCTATAAAGATTTGCAAGTTACACCCCCAACATATGGGTCTCATAACCACAATCTCACCCTCTGCCCCACTCTCACGAGGAGAGAAGATGCTATTTAAGCTAAAGCTTGAGGTGACAATTTGTATTTTGTGTGTCAGGTTTAGGTTGTATTGAGATATGAGTACAAGACTATATAGGTCAACTATAACTCGACTCATTTAATTAAACGGGTCAGACTCCTTAATTATAATCGGATGATTTCGTGTTGAGTATATATCAAGTTTGTGGGTTGTGTAAAAAAGTACCAGAATATAAAGAAGCAGAATACAGGCCACATCAACTGTACTCAACTTCTTAATGTTAAAAAAGAGAAGCTGAATGTTAAAATTTAAGGAAAAGAAAAAAAGAATATCTTTGTATTCGTCTCTTGCACTGACAAACATGAAATGGCGTACCGTAGCATGGTGATATTTCAATATTGCCAGAGCATTTCCTTTGCGGTAATTATATATCCTTACTCTGTCGACACATGAAAAGAGGCAACTTCAGAAAAGAAGCAGACATTTTTATTTTTTATTTTTTTATAAGTAAGAGAAATATCAATAAAAACGCAAAGCACAGTAAAATACACATGGAATATACAAGAGGAGCGTCTAAGATGAAGAAAAAAAAAGAACAAGAAAATCATGAAAGCTAATTACTAAGGGAGCTAGGAACGCAGCAGTCCAAGTGTGAAAAGAAGCATACATTTTAATGTCAAGACAAGAAAACAAAAGGCATCTTTTTGTGAATGATTTGCATAATACAAAATCATATTAAGCATCAGTTTGATTGCAAAACAAATGAACAAAAGGAAAGAATGTGAACTGAGCTAACTCCTGCTTTAGGCTCCAGAGTGGAATTTCCATTTTCTTGGTTTCAAAGGATTATGCAAATTTTCATGGTTTTATCTAGGTCGCTTAAAGAGAAGGGAATATTCTCCGAAAGGGGGTTTGTTTCATTCCATTGATTTAAAATCTAACGTCTGAATTTTTTTTAAGAAAATCTACAAGAATCTCTCATCCAATTAGACAAAGTTTTCATGGTGAAACTCTGCATATCTGCTCAGGTTATCAGAAGATTTCCCATTTGGCTCTCAAGAGCAGCTCGTAAGGAATACTTTTGGGAACTCAGTTGAGATCAAATAAAATCAAAACTGGTCAAGATAATCAAACAATAAATTTTTTCATTGTCAAATACATAAATTTGTCACGGGAATAATAAATATACTCGTTCAACCATATAGAAATTCAACTGAAATGATAAGGCACCATTTCTTGTTAATTTTCCTGGCCTCGAAATTTCATGCACAAGATTTTGGGTTAACAATACCCCCACCTGATACACTAGCATGACCCATCGAAATGAGAATGAAGACAACTTCACAAGGGTAACCCCTTCACTCACCACAACTCTATATGCAACAAATCATTTATTTAACATATTAGCTGCATACCATTTGATAGCCTGATAAGGATCTCATATTTTAGCTTAGACTAAATGAAACTATGCAAGAATTCTCGTTAATCTTTCTGGGAAAAATAATCTCAAATCAAAAAACTGTTAGCAACCTGTGATCCCAACCAGCAGTAGCAGCAATTTTGCCATCTGGTCGAATTGAGGTGCCTGCTATACCAGGTCTTTCCAAACTAATTTCTTTCTTGACCACACAAGAGCCCTATTTATACAAGGCAAAACATAACATGAAGTAAGAATAAATATTTCGATTAGTAGGAAGCCGCAAAAAGGTAAATCATCATTAAATAAGATATGACCACGAAGTCACCAAAATAAATAGATAAGTAAAATCATACAGAAACAGAGAAGAAGCTGATTTACTGTTTTGATCCATGCTTATAAATGTATTATGTATGAACAGGGTTCGGGTTTGAGGGCTTTTGGTTTTGAGGGTTTCTTTCTTTTTTTGGGCTGTTTCTTTTTCGCTTTCTAGTTAAGTGCTTTTTCTTGTATACTTCTGGTGTACTTCGAGGTGCCTTACGCTTTTAATAAGCACAATTTATTACTTATAAAAAAAAAGAGAACATCCAACTGGTGACTTGCACGTTCCCCTAAACCAGATATTATCTCAAAGAACTTACTATTCATTTTCTACTCTTTGATTATTTTGCAACCACATCTTAACATGATTATTATCATTTGATTTACATATTTGAATTTTAGAAACAGCCTATCACTTTGTTTCAATGTCAAGTTTACTAGCTATTAATGATGCAGACCTGTTACTACAACACCAAATATTTTTTGCAATCGATCTGCAAGGCTTAAAACTAAGTTGAAAACTGATGGAAGTTCTACCAATTCTTCAATATGTCAACAAATTCCAAGGTCGTAGATAGGAAACAAAAGAAGAGAGAGAAGGGAAAAGAAAAGGGTAACTCAAAATTTACCTCCTTGTGGTTTGGCCTAATTACACTTCACCTCCTGACTTTCAAAGTTACACTATATCTGCTTATGGTTTGGATTAAATTGATATGTTTTGCCGAAATAATCAATCGAAGACACATCACCATCAATTAGACACTCTATTTTCACATGATCCATGCAGTAACATAATAATGGCCACCATATTGTGACGTAACTCTATGAATTCTATTAAATCTTGAAGAACAACAAAGTCAGTACTAGGCTACATCAACATTTTGTAACAACAAAAAGACTAAAATAAAGATTTGTGTATAGAAACAGAAGATATCCATTCATTTCAGTCCAATATTGCCAATATGCTCCAATGTGCTGTGACAGGAGATGTAGCAAACTGAAAACAAGTATGAAGAACTTGTGAACAAGTGTTTACCATGGAGTGATCCAAACTATACATCACGATTTTGTCATCTGCAGCTCCTGTGATACCCCCACTACATGACTCATCAATGGATATGCTTAGAACTGTACATAGAATACCCAATGGATCACAATTTGCTTTGAAGGAAAAAATGAGGAAGAATACATGGGCATTTTCCAAATATAGAGAGGGTCCCACACCTGGCTCAGAATGAAACTTTACAGAAGTTACAGGAATTCCCGGATGTCGTATATCCCACCAAAGCATGGAACCATCTTCATAACTGCCGCATATAACAAAGGAACACAATTATGTTATGTAAATCATCTCATTCTCCCTTCCTCTCCTCAATTTACTTAGCAAGAAAAGAATTACATAAATTGAACTCATTTTGGACAATTTAAACAGTTTTGTCTGTGGATTGCAAATGGTAATCATACATAAACTTCACTAAATCCTATGCACATTTCAGAGTAAAATCCCACAAAACTACACGGGGAGGATATATGCAAGTTGGGTTTCCAAAAAGATAAAATTGGCCTGGCAAGGTTAAAGCAACTGTATATTAGACACAAATTAATGGGTAAAAGTTCACAAGTCATTCTAACTTCCATAAAACATAATTCAGTATTAGCCAACGACAATGAAGCTTTTGATAGTTGACTTTGCATCTAAAATTCTTCTGCATGGGAGCAACTTAATAGTTTCTTATGATTGGTCAGCACCCAATGGTTCTTGAATCCATAACCTCACCCTCCACCTTATTCTTATAACGGGAGCCGGGAGGAAGCATAATTTAAGCTGAAGCTAATTGGTGGGAGCAGCTTTAGCATTTTAAAACACATACAACGTACAATATGCTCTAGCTTAAAATAGAAGTCCATCCCAACAGCTTGGAGATAAAACAGAAAGCATGAAGAACTCCCACAATAAGGGCCCTTCTTCTTCTTCTTCTTCTTCTTCTTCTTCTCTCTCTCTCTCTCCTCTTCACTAATTCAACATCTGTGAAAGACTTTATTAGGATTCAACCTCTAGAAAAAATGGTTCAAAAAGGGGAATAATAATAAATAAATAAAAAACGACTGAAAGATAACTTGTTTGCATTTTGGCGACAGAAAATGGTGAAAACAAGTTGATCTTACAAGATAGAAAAGACCAGTGATTATCCAGAGTCGATCATCATCAAGTTTTAAAACATGGCCAACTCAAAATATTTACTGATATTGAAGTCCTCATGAACAAATATCAACATAACCATTGCATATCCAATAGGAGTTTACATGTGGATTTTACTTATATATATATAAAAGAAAAGAGTTACATATGAATTTTAGCAAGCTTCTAGAGTTGCTAAATTGATAAGGTGCTTAATTACATTAATAATAGAAGCAGAACAAGAAACATAAGAAGGATACCCAGCCAAGACATTTAAGAATCCCTGTGATTCAGATGGTAAATATGCTTGAACCGCCATGCACATCCCTTCCGAGTAACATTGTTACATGTCAAAGCATTAAAAGAAAAGATTTTCGTCATTGAAAAAATAGGGCTAAGTAATGCAGATCATAACTTAATCGAATAATTAAAATATATGAAACAGAAATATACATTTTTTTTTTATTGGTAAGTTACACACGCACCCGGTGGGACTTGAACCCACAACCTCACCTTCCACCTTGCTAGAAAGGGAGAAAGTACCATTTGAGCTAAAGCTCATTGGTAAGAAATATACATACTAAATGGATATTCCATTGAAACAAATTGAAATATACAAAGTGAAGAATAAGCCTATCAAAGAAGATAACAAGAAACAATATGTGAGCCGTCAACAAATTTAAAGAGGAATGACACTCAAATTTCTCAAGTGATAATTTATAAAAATAAACAGTTATCCAATAATGACACTTGTTGCGAAAAACTGTCAAACATCTCAGGTGATATGTAATCATAGTCAAAGTATTTTGCTAATCTAGAGATCAAACAACCATCTAAACTGTTCCACTTTGCATTTTGTTCATTTCTTATAAAAAAACAAAAAGATGTAAAAAAAAAAAAAAAATTCCAACTAAGTTACTACTTCTGTTGGTGTGCAGGTAATTCTTTTTCCTTTTTTATTTTATATTTTTTTTTAAAAGAATAAAAAATAAAAAATAAAATAAAATTCCCCAGGGGGGACATGGGATTCCGAAATGAAAGCACTATACCCAACTCTGGCTCCAGGCTTCTTCGGCAAAAAAAATCCTTTAGAAGGCCCTTAGTAAAGGAGTATCATCACTTTCTAGCTTCACAGAGGCCCCAAACATAGTGCCAATAGTTTGAAGAAAACCAGAGAAAGAAGAGATTTTTTTTAAAAAACAAATAAAAAAAAAAAAAAAATTGTCTATAGGGATACATATACACCAACATATGCATACATACACCTGCATGTGCTTCGCATGCATGTGAAACATTCCCAACAACTATTTGTCATATTGAAGCAAGAAATTCTGAAATACTTATGCAACAATTAAAACAAAACAAAAAAAAACAAATTGATGAATGAACATATATGACAGCACTGTTCGACATAGTTAAAATATAAATTTGTCAAGTATGAGGTACCCAAAATACTATTAATCATACAAATACCATAAGTCAAAATACATATAACATCAGCTCAGCTACAGACCTCTCTCACTGGTAGAAACGTTTGGGGAGCCACCAACTGACTTTTGAGTTAACCGCGCAAACCTTTCTGCAGTATTGAGATCCCAAATTTCAACCTTTGGATATCATCCACATAAAATTAATAAGTGATAAGAACAAAAAAAAAATTATATACATAAGATAAATAAACAAGTGAACAATCAAAAGTTTCATATTGACCTCATGTGATTGCTCTCCTGCTATAGCCACATACTTTGGTCCTTCTGTATGTGTAACTTCTGATTAAAAAGAATTTTATTAATCGATAATCTAATTTCAATAGTACCCTGTAGCAATAAACACCAAAACAAGTATAAAACCACCAAGAAACCAGTCGCAGATGAGGCAGGCTGATGAAAAGTATAACTGTGTAGGAAATGAAGGAGGAGCCTATGAGGCTGCACCTCCATGTAGTGCAGGGCAAGCTCTAGCAGCAATTATTATTATTATTATTCAACTAGATAATTAACTGGCCTCATATACATAAAATTAACAAGTAGTGCATGATACATAAAAGAGAATACATGCTGCAGACATGAACTTACTAAATCTAGTTAATTAGTATATCCAATCATATCAGATTTGCATTCCAACCTAAAGCAATATTACAATTTTGAATATAAATATCTTGAACCAAAAGTAAAATTCTAGAATTATTAGCGATATTCTTGATAAGTCCTGACACCTGAGAAAAAACAAGTATAAAGTAGATGAACAAATTTGTCAATTTGAACAAACCTCTAACAGCGTTGGAACACTCTGCTAGACTTCCTTCAGCCTTTTCCCTGCTATCGGCCAGACTTTCTGAGTCAACAGTTTCCCTAACCTCCATCTCATGATGATAATTAGGCCCTTCAGCTTGTGGTTCACAAGCAGAAGGCTTCTTCACCACGGAAAGCTTGCAAAAGTGATAAGCGTTTGTCTTGATTGTAAGGGAAGGATTTCTGTCAAGAATTAAAGCAGGAGTTTAACAACCTCAAGATAATATTATTGCTCATACTTACTAAAAGAACCCCCCCAAAAAAAGCATAAAAAATTACAGCTAATACTAAAAATTAATCCTTATGAGGAAAGATAAGTAATAGCTAGAGGAAGATTAATGAGACAAACGCCACAATGAAGCTTGACATGCCAGTCACACATTTTTTTGATAAGTAATCGAATATCATTGAAAAGCAAATGCGTAACCCATGTACACATAAAGTATACAAGAGAAAAAAAGAACAAGAAAATTATGAAAATTAAGCACATTAGGAAAGACAAACACAATTGTCCAAAGGTAATGAGTTCTGAAAAACAATGACTAAAGCTCCATCACCATCCTCACACGGTCCTCAAAACTTCTATCATTTATCTCTTCAAATACACCACAAAAGCCAAGAAGGCACCATCTTCCACAAAACTGCATTCTGAGTGCTACGAAATAACCCCCTCCAACAAGCAAGCAAGTCTACCACTCGTCTAGGCATAACCTAAGACAGCCAAACACAACTAAAGATAGTATTCTATAAGGCACAAGCAACCTCACAATGGAGAAGAAGAGGACCCACAGACTCCTCATCCCTCTTCTAGATACAACACCAATCGATTATAATGACAAGGTTATCCATGATAAGGATCTTCCCTAAGGCGGCCGACCAAGCAAAGAAAACCCCTCTCAAGGGACTCTTGTTCCGCCAAAATGTTGTTCCAAGGGAAGTGAGGTCCATTATTTATTTATCAAATAAAAAAAAGGGAAGGGAGGGCCATCCTTGCGAACAAGGACACAATAAAAGAATTTAACATCAAACAACGGTCTTTTGGAGGGGACCCAGCAAAGCTTGCCTACACCTCCTCGTCTCACCCTCAAAGAGTACAATAACTTGAAGAACGAGGCAGAGACATATACCTCCAAATCATTTGCCGCTCTAATAAAGCTTACGTTCCATTGAAGGTAACCACCAATAAGCTCTAAATGAACTGCCACGGAAGCATCTTTCACACTCGCAATAATTGTATAAATCTGGAAAGGCTTCATTGATAGCCTTATCCCCACACCACATGTCATGCCAAAATTTAATCTTGGAGCCATCTCCCACCTCAAATCTAGTATGACTAGAAAACATCCTCCAAGCCCTCCTTATATTCTTCCATAACCTCACCCCATTCGACTTGGGTGGCTTATTAGAGCACCACCAACCCCACGAACTGCCGAATTTAGAATCCACCATAATTTTCCACTAAGCCTGTATCTCATGCATGTAGCACCATAGCCATTTACCTAAAAGAGCACGATTGAACATCATCAAGTTTCGAATCCTCAATCCTCCCTCAGTAATCGGAGAACAAACTTTGGACTAGCTTACCAAGTGAATTTGAACTCTTCCCCTAACCCACCCCATAAGAAGTCCTAATGCAGCTTCTCTGTGAGATTTGCAAAAACAGCAGGGAGAGGGAAAAGAGACATGAAATACGTAAGCAAATTGGAAATGGTGCGCTTGATAAGGGTAACCCTACCACTCTACATCATTTTCCAACTAGCAAGCCGCCGCTTTGTCTTCTCAATAACATCGTCCCATATAGACTTGGCCTTATAAAAGGCTCCCAATGGAAGACCAACATACTTCAAAGGCAAAGAAGAAGCCTTGCAACCTAGAATGCCCGCCAACCTATCCACACTATTGATATTACCCACAGGAACCAATTTTGACTTAGCTAGATTAACCTTCAAACCGGAGACAATTATAAAACATAAGAATAAGGCACGCAGATAGCGAAGGTGGTCAGGATTGGCCCCACAAAAAATCAAGGTGACATCCGTAGACTGCAAGTGTGATATATTAACCACACTAGAGTGCCTAGTCCCCACAAAAAGCCCGAGAGAAAACCCCCCATTAACTATTGTAGAAAGAATTTTGCTTAAAGCCTTCATAACAATAACAAATAGAAAACGGACAAAGGAACAGAAAAGGGACAAAGGATCTCTTTGTTTCAAACTAGGGAAGTTGCTGAACAATTCGGACATAATGCCATTCACCAAAACAGAAAAAAGCACTGAAGAAATACAATGCTATCCATGAGCGTCATTTCTTCCCGAATCCGCACCTCCTCAACAAATAAAGTAGAAGCTCCCAATTTACATATTCATAGGCATCTTTAATATCCAGTTTACAAAGCATCCTTGGCTCACCAAATCTGATCCTGCCATCTAGACATTCATTAGCTATGAGCACAAAGTCAAGGATTTTCTTGCCTCCAACAAAAGCATTATGGGGCTTCGAAATAATCTTCTCCACAACCCTTCTCAGCCCATTGGCAATAATCTTGTAAACTACTAATAGGACGAAAGTTCTTAAGATCAATAGTCCCGGATTTCTTTGGAATGAGAGTAATAAAAATGGCATTAAGGCCTTTTTCAAACTTACTACTAGCATGAAAATCATGGAACACCTCCATAATATCTTCCTTGATCACATCCCAACAAACTTGGAAAAATGCCATGATAAAATCATTAGAATCTGGAGCCTTATCACTGTTCATACCTTTCACCACCTCAAGGACCTCACTCTCCTCGAACGATCTCTCCAACCAAGAGGCCTCCACATCAATGGAGTCGAAAGCAAGACCATCCAACTTAGGTTGCTACCTAAAATGTTCTGAGAATAAACTATCATAGAATTGCACAATGTGTTCCCTGATAGCAGGTTGATCAAAAGAAACTGAACCATTTACTGACAGTGTCTAAATTGAATTATTTCTCATATTTGAGTTTGCCACCCAATGAAAAAACTTTGTATACTTGTCGCCCTCTTTTAGCCATAAAGCCCTAGGCTTTTGCCTCCAATTGATCTCCTCCAATAAAGTAACTTTTTTTTCCAACTAATTGATAGCCATGATTTTCCCCAACTTCTCTTCACCAACTAAAGCTCTCTTCCTCCAAACCATCAAAGACATGCAACTCCTCCCAAAGATATTTTTTATGGGACTCCACGTTACTAAACAGCTACTCATTCCAGATTCTTAAATCAGCTTTCAAGGCCTTAAGTTTGCGATCGAAGATGAAGCTAGAAGAGCCTTGAAAGATAAGAAGACCACCACTACCTCACCCTATCCACAAATCCTTCCACATTTAGCCACATATTCTGAAACTTAAACGATTGTTTGCCTCCCTGAATACCACCACAATCAAGGAGAATGGAGAAGTGGTCTGAGCACAATCTATGCAACCTTTTCTGGAATAAATCGGGAAACTTAGCTTCCCATTCCGGACAAACAAGAAACTTATCAAGCCTTGACCAAGAAGGGGAATCACAGTTGTTAGACCACATAAAAGACCCCCTACAAGGGGAACGTCCATGAGGCCCAGCTCAAAGATAAAATCAGAGAACTCCATCACAACGGGACAAAAACAAGCTTCAACCGATCTTTCACTACGGAAACATGTGACATTGAAGTCTCCCCTAATGCACCATGGAAAATTCCACAAACTAATCTAAACCAGCCAATTCCTACCATAAGAGCCTTCTATTATAATCAGAGCTAGGCACATAAACCCCCACAAAAGCCCAAGAGAAACCATAATCGATGTTTTTAAACGAGCATGCAACAATAAATTCTCCCACACACTCTTTGATCTTCTCCACAACCATCATATCCCATATAAGCAAAATACCACTGGATGTGCCTCTAGATGCTGAGAAACCCCTACAAACTACGCACCACATTGCTGGAAATAAGTTCCAACTTAGTTTCTTGCAAGCAAATAATATCTGCCTTCCACTGTACTTAAAAAAAAAAAATGAGTGAGTAGCAGAACAAGGGGCATAACCCAAGTACTCGAGACGTATACAAGAGAAAACACTCAACTAGATCAAGAATAAGAAAAAGTTCACAAAAATCTACGAAGCTAGAGACATAAAAAAATGCATTAATGATCCACTCAAAGAGGGATTTAAGGAAACAAAGCTGTAGATCCGAGCTCGTTTTCTCATAATCATCGAAACTTTAAACATTCATTTTTCGCCAAATACACCACATTAAACATACGGGGATTACATTCCAAATAACATTCAGATCCTTTAGACTAAACCTTCTTTTCCAACACGCCATGAGCTCCACCACTTGTCTAGGCATAACCCATCCTATTCCAAACATCTTGAAAACCAAATTCCACGAGTCATGCAATATCACAATGAAGAAGGAGGTGATCATGGGTTTCCCAGTCTTTTTGCACATACAACACCAATCTATTATTATGATGTGACGTTTGCAAAGATTATCCAGCGTGAGAATTTTTCCTAACGATGCTGCCCACATGAAGAACACCACCTCAAATGGGCCTTAGACCTCCAGATGCTCTTCCAAAGAATAGAGCATCCAACATTCGGAAGGGACCTTTGTAAAATATTGACTTCAAAAGATTGTCTTTTGGAGGGAACTTGAAAACAATTATCTTTCACTCCCCGACTCCTAACAAAATATTGAGGATTGAAAAAAGAAGGTACAAACTCCACCTCCCAAACATGTACCAATATGATAAAATTCATACCCCAATGCAACTTGTCATTGTAAGGAAACATATGGTTAGCCACTAGAGCATCCATGTCCCTTGCAATACAAAATAACTTTGAAACGGGATCCTTCAGAGGATGATCCCCACACCAAATGTCATGCCAGTCATTCATTGAAACTCAAGCAGTTTGTTTATGGGACCAAATCTCAAACCATTTTTTATGATCTATTCATTGAGATGATAACGATAGTAAATTGAACAAAGGAAACCATATTGAATGGCTAACATAGAATAGGTCTAATGTTCAGGTCTACCTTTTGACAAGACATGCCTGTAAAATTTCCTATGGCTGCATCTATCATTAAAACATACAGTTCTCAGGAAAGACACAATACTAATAATCAGTGGCAATTATCCTTTGAACTCAGGTCTTTAAGAGAAAAATATATGCTGAATTGAGAAGTTTCCATCCATTCCATGTGAATGATGACTGCTCCTACCCCACCTCCTTTCTAAATAGTTAACAACTGAACCTTCCACTGCAAAAAAAGGGCGCTTCAGATGCTCTTGTAAGTACCCATTCCCTGTAACGCCCCAAATGCAAAGAAAGCACCTTGTCTGGTGCATCCAGGGGCGGACCTCCTCACAATCTGCCCACCAAAATTTTAAAAGTCCCTCTAAAATTAATTCTTTTACCCCCCAAAAGTCTTCTTTTTAGTTTTGCCCCTCCCCTGTAACCCAAAATTCTAGTTCTGCCCTGGGTGCATCTAAACAAATTGAGCCACTTGAGGCTTAATTTATGTACACCATTCACTCACCAAAGCGCATGTACAACTCATGATTAATCATATGAGATTTTTTGTGATAATTCATATCATATTTCAATGAGAAAGCATTAAAATCCGTTGCGTACCGGGACAGTCCGCCATCTTCAATATCCCAACACTTCACCGTTCCATCCCTACCCTGGCTACACGAATCAGAACACACATAACACAACCAATGCTTCACAAAAACCCACTTAAAATCACAATAATTACAAAGATAAATATCAAATAGTAACGCTAAACAAGCAAATACGAAACAAAGCACCTTATAACTCTGTTGCTTCCTATCAAAGGACTACTAGCAACACAAATAATCCCGTGCGCCGCACTATGCACCCTGCAACCATTCATTCCACACATACACACACGCACATCCCAACAAGTCAATAACGTTAACAAAAACAACAAATTGCAGACATACATACAAAAATAATATATGACTACCATGCAGATGATATTGTCCGGTGCTGGACCGTGTCCCATATTCGCAACTCACCATCCGCAGAACTGCCACCAAATACAAAATTCCCGTTGAAGAAACCAAACGTGCACGTATATAGATATGTATGTATAAGGATCATTACCCGGTGAAGAGTAAAGGTTTAGAAGGATGAAAAGAAGCGTCCATGACAGAAGCGCGATGGCCCCTGAGCACCGCCACGGGATCAGGCGGTGGCCTCTTAGTCATTCTCGCTCTTCGAGTTCTGAGTTCCTCTGAGCCACTGAAATTTGATGCTTTCTGAGTGAGTTCAGCCTTCAGGACTCAAGAGGAAGAAGAGACGAAGCGAAAGAGACGGTGCCGTTTTGACGTTTGCCTGGAAATGTATTGTAAACTGCACGGCAATACGTTGCCATAAATCTTTTGAATAAATTTATGATTAATTTTCACGGAAATTAGAGAAACAAATTTCGAGATAATCATTTACATTTAGGAAAAGATTACAAATGGTTCTGTAATTTTTTTTGAAGAACAAATGGTTCAATATAAAAAATAATAATAATTTGCCTTAAAAGTATTATGATTTTTGATTGACTGTTGCTAAGCACTAAAGTTATTTAGTCCGTAAATTATGAGATTATTAAGAAAAAATATAATTGATAAATTTAACTAGTTAACGAGTGGCTCGTTAACTATACACCGTTAATTTTCTTCAAAAAAATAAAAATAAAAAAAACTATACACCGTTAATTATTCTATTAATTATAAACAACTATATCAATTTGTAAAAAATTTATAATAAAAGCAATAATACTCTCTCTCTCTCTCTCTATATATATATATATATGTATGTAATTATCATGTTTTTCAATTTTTTCCTTCCCTCTTCTCGATTGGAGGTCAAATATTACTAGATTATTGGTATATTTTAAAATTGATATCCGCATCAATATATAAGTGTGGATAGCGGATATAACGATTATTATCTGTTCGTATTTTTTTCTTTTCCAGATGGTACATTGTTTTGATTATTTATTATTGTTGGCTATTTTTATATTCATGATTATTATAATTTGAATATTTATCTCGTTATTAAATGTAGTCATTGAGAATGTTACGAAACATAAATAGTAGATTCATCATTCTTCATATCCAATTTGTTTTCTTTCTTTTTTGGTTGAAGTTACTTTAGGGTTATGCAGCAAGAGAAAATCATATTTAATAACAAATTTGGTGACAAATGCAGCCAATGCTTACTAAATAGTAAAGGCCAGGGATTAAGCCAAAAAAAAAATAAATAAATAATAATAATAATAATAGTAAAGGCCAGGGATTAGATTCCAAACAGAGCCTTTGGAGCCCTTTGTACTTGTAGTCTCTGCAAGTCGAAACGTTTCGTCTCTCTGTGTCTCTCATCACGCGAAGTCGCGAATCGTACCGGGCGAAAAAGCCCTTGTCAATACGGTCGTTATTTTCTATTTCTAATTTTCCATTACATTAAATTTTTTTTTTTTTTTCCACTCATCGTTGTGGCGCAGCTTATGGAGGCGACCTTTACAACTCCTCAAACGCGACACTAACGTGCGCACCTCGCTTCCCTCGACGAATCCATTAATGCCATCACAGCTCGAGCTTTAAAGCGCTCAGGTCTGAAATCCCTAATCTCTCTCTCTCTCTCTCTCTCTCTCTGTTTATCACTTTTCCTTTTAGGGTTTAGTCGTTCTGTTGAATAACCCTAGGGCTTTTTTTTTTTGTTCGTTTCCATTGAATTGATTGATTGAAGTAGAGAGAAGCTATTGACAATATTTGGTGCGAACTCATTATTTGACAGGGAGTTGATAAAGAAATTGTTGTTATTCCATGTGTTGGTGAGTCTCTGGGCTGTGATGGTGTTTGGGATTTTGGGTTGGCTTCAAATTTTCATGAGTAGATTGCTTTAAATAGTTGAAGGACGAGTTTAATACGAAACATGATCTTTGAATTATTTATGTGGAAGATGTTTCACATTCCAGACTATTGCGTGTTGATTTGGGCACTGAAGGTAGGCTAACGGTTAATAAAGGGCTTAATAGAGGATTTGTTGGATTTTAGGGCTAAGAAAATGGATGGGGAAGAGAAGAAATCTGGTTCTAAGAGAAGATTGAAGCCGGTTGAGTCAGACGACGATGAGCCAATTGGGTCGTTGCTCAGGTTGAAGAGACCCCGAAACCCTAAGAAGGTAAAGTCGGGCTCTGAGAGTGGTGGTGATGGGGGCAAAAAGGTTGAGGTTAGAGAAGAGAGATTGGAGGTTGAGAGCGGGGATTTGGGGGGAATGGACGATACCTTGGCGAGTTTCAAGAAGAAGTTGAAGGGTCCAAAGAAAGATAGTGGGTATGGAATTATTAGGGGAAGCAGTTCTTCTTTGAATGTGGCGGATTCTTCGGATAGATCATTGAGTGGGCCTGCTGAGGATAGGGAATGCGATGAAAAATCAATATCGAAGGTTGTGGAGAAAGTTCGTGTAACGGGTGATGATGGTTCTGATATGACTATGGATGTAGGGGTAGAATACAGGTGTAAAGGGAAAGTGAAGATATGCAAGATAAATTCGACAGCAAGAACAATAGATGGCCATCTCACTTCTGATAATGATTTAGAGTCTCTGGGATCTGGGTGTAATTCTTTGAGGGAGCAGGAGTCTGGTATGTGGTCTGTGGAAGGTCCTGATCAGTCTGTGGATGAACATTTGGAAGACTCATTATCAGAATTTGTTCGCAAGGCACAATCTGGTTTGATTAGGAAATCTTGGGCATCTTCAAGTTTAAAGCAGAAAAGAGATGCTCATACTTTGGAGGATGATGGGTTCAGCCCATGCTCTGAAAGTGTTTCAGGGTCTTCTAAGCCTGTGACCTCAAGGAGACTTAGATCTGGTTCCGCCTCAAAACTGGACCGCCATAGTTTGAAATCTAAAAATAAAAGACCAGATGACAGCTTTTGTCAAGTTTCTGACTGCATGGAAGAGAATCGTGATTCAACCAGGAGGCTTACTTCTGATTCCTCTATTAAAGAAGAGAGTATGAGACCCTGTGAAAGCGGACATGATGGATCTTCCAAAGTTATTTTAGAGGATCCACCTCCATTTTCTCCATCTTCAAGATCTACTTCTAAAGGAATTCAAGATGAGGCTATAGAGGACCCCTGTGGTTCAAATGCTCAGGAGGGATCTAAAGTGGATAATGATAGCTCGGATCAAGTTTGTGATGGAGAGTTTACTTGTGTTGAACTCAAGGACAATATTTCTGCTCCTAGCCAGAAGGCTGCAATGGGAACTCGGACATTTAAGAATAGATTAAAGCATTGTTCGGCAGTTAACACAAGCACTTTGGTGCATGATGTTGAAAAAATGCCAAATTCCATATCTGGCCCAGAAAAGATGGAAGAATTGTATGAGTTTGGCAAGGGTGAGCCCAACAGGGGGTTTAGAGATTCATTAACACAACACTCAGAGGGTGTTCCGACAACGAATGTATCAATTGCAGACCTTGAAATTTCCTCTTCTTTGGTTGGAAAAGAAATTTCAGTGACTAACTATGATGATGCATTGTTGAACAAATCATGTAAATTCGCTCCCAATGAAATTTCTAATTCAGTTTCTGAGAAAATTTTGGAGCTATCATCCAAATGTGTCTCGCATAACTCCTCTCCCCGCATGAAGATGGGAGAAACTTGCAGTGATGGTGATGTTCTTAATACTTGCACCGAGGAGCCAGATCTTGCTTCAGATTCCCTGCAAAAGGAACATGTTATGGTATCTGAGGTTCAGTTATCTCCTAGGGCTATCACGTCTACTGGAGCCCACAAATCAGGGCTTGCTTTTCAGGTGAACCACCAGGAAAAAATTTCAGATACTTGTCTTGATCCAAATAAGTCTTTTCCCTCGATGCAAATGTGCAGCTCCACTTTACATCAAAATCAACCTTCTGATGATGCGTCGAAAGAGATTTGTGTTCCTGGCCATGATTATCTTTTAGTCAATGAAGAGGCTTACGGCGATGAAAATGAAGATTACCAAGAAGATGCAATATCTGTGCGTGATTTTGAAAACAAAGATAAAAAGCTATCAGCTGCCCAGCGTGCTGTGCGCAAGGCTAAGAAGCATAGGCATGGAGACATGGCTTATGAGGGGGATGCCGATTGGGAGATTTTGTTACATGAGCAAGGTTTTCTTGAAAGTCAAGGTATTGTAGATAGTGACCATTCTTTTAGAACAAGAGCAAAGTATGATACCTCTTCAAATATTGGTGCAGAGGCTGAAATCGGTGGTGCAGCAGCAGTATCAGCTGGACTGAAAGCTCATGCAGCTGGTCCAGTTGAGAAGATTAAATTTAAGGAGGTCTTGAAGCGCAAAGGTGGGCTTCAGGAATTTTTAGAGTGCAGGTAAATTATTATTTCTGAAACCTGGCTTTACACTGCGTGCAGTGTTGTTTTTGGATGTTGTCTTGTAGAAATTGCATTTTTCTGCAATTTAGAAGAGTTGATAACACATTTGGTTATTTGTATTATCCAATCTAATTCCTAAAGTTTTTGCTTAAAATTCTTAATGACTAATCTGTAGTAACTAAACAGGAAAAAGAGGAAAAAACACCTTTTAGTTTCTATTATATATGCATTACCTTGTATGTGGTTGATATGGTATTCAGTAGATGTTATTGCGAACCCTTGATATTTTTGTGTGAGTATACTAGAACCATGGCAAAAAGTCATTTTTTTTGGGTGCCTTAGGATTAAGTGGAGATTCCCTTAATTTTGAATTCCATAAGACTCATTTTATGTTATTCAGGTAACCACTGAAAAAGAAAAAAAGAAAAGAAAAGAAATTTCCCTATTGTTTCCCAACCACCTAACTTGGAAATATGCTAATATCCGTGGAGGTAACACTGTTCCCATTTTATTGGTTGAAGACTTGTTTATAAGTTGAACCCTTTTAGATGTAATCAAGTTTCAACTGGATTTACTTTCCTAGCATTTTATTATAGCATTGAGGAATAGATGAAACTTGTTAAATTACTGTGGACACTTGTAGCTGGAAACCAAAAAGTCTTTCTGATGGCACACTTTTATTATATTCTGGCTTTGCGAGCACGTTTATTTAAAAGATCATGTTTAGTGGCTCGATACTGGGGCAAAAGGAGGAGCATAAAGAGGTCCCTTACAAAAGGATATCCGAGTTTATTTTTATATTATTTATATTTTAATCTCTTTTATTTGAAATGTTTACAAAAATCCTCTGTTGAACCTTTTCTATAGATTAGAGCGGTGCTATTCCACAACAAAATTGCTGCACCTACTGAGAACATAGTTTCCGTGATTATGTAATTTTATTGCAAATAGGCACCCATTAGTAATGCTTTTTGTTATTTAGGCTCTATTTATCAAAAAAAAAAAATCTTCTATTTTTATAATTATTCACACCCCTCCTCTCTTTCTTATTTCTTCTACCTCCACACGGCATTGCTCCGTCTGGCTTTCACCCATTGCTCCTCTCTATCTTTCACCCATGGTAGAAGGTAGAGAGGAGGGGTGTGAATAATTATAAAAATAGAAGATTCCTAGAGAGCCTAATAAAAAAAAAAAGCATTACTAATGGGTGCTATTTGCAATAAAATCACATCATAAGATTTCTTTTGCTGATTAAATAATCTACAATGGTGGCTCCGTTTCTGAAGCTTAGTGTGCTACGCTTATTGTGCTGCGATTTATCATTAGTCCACATATATGGCTTTGTATTATCAAATTTAGCTTGCTACTTATTTGTCATAACTGGAAAGATTAGCTCCTTTTTGTATTATTTGAAATTGTTTTAGATTTGCTTTCTTTTCTAAGTGGAGGTTCAAAATTGTGGCTTCTAATAGTCTTTTGCCTTTCTATGAAAATTCTACAAACTTGCATTCCAGCCTCTTTATGCATCTTATATCAGCTTAGCAAAAGATTGTTATAATGGGTCCTGCAAATTCCTTATTGTTTGATCCAGGAATGCTGAATATTATTTCGGCTGTTAGAACTATACATAAATATTGTCTTTGACCCATAATTGTTGTTTTGCTAATTACAAGTCTACGTCCTTTTGATTGCTTGGTGTAATGCAGGAATCAGATATTGGGTCTTTGGAGTAAAGATGTTAGCCGTATTTTACCACTTTCTGACTGTGGGGTCTCTGATACCCCTTTTAAGGGCGAGCCACCACATGCTACACTTATTAGGGAGATCTATGCGTTTCTTGATCAGAGTGTAAGTTTGTTTTTGAAGTTTATCAAGTGTTATTTATGTATGTTTTGTTCTCTTGTTTCTTGTCAAAATTGATGTGTCTTTTTGCCATTTCTTCTTCTGCTTATTATCTTTTCAGCAATTTGTGTTTCATATTTTTTTATGAGGGATTCAATAATTCTTTCTATATGGTTTGTTTCATGTTCATATTTAATGCTTAGAAAATTTTGACAGGGTTATATAAATGTTGGAATTGCTACTGAGAAGGAGAAAGGAGAAATTAATGCTAAGCATAATTATCAGCTTCTAAAAGGAAAAAACATTGAGGAAAAATCAGGGGCTTCAGTTGCAGATTTGGAGGATGGAGTTTCTTTTATTGTTGGTCAGGTAAAGAGTTCTGAAACTTCAATTGAGGCAAAGAGCAATGTTATCCTTGAAAATGAAAATCAGACACTTGAAGCTACTAAAGATAGCGGCCTTGGTACTCCTGCTGCACTCGAATTATCTGATGCAATAGAACGTCAAGACGGCCTAGCTGATGATTACCAAGAAAATGGTAGCATTGACACAAAACTACCTGGCAGATCGTTCAATATGCCTGTTCTAAGTACTGGTTCATTGTGTGAAACACTGGATGGTGGAACATTCCCTGTCATCATTCCTGAGCTAATGAATGACTCACATACCATTCAATCTTCCTCAGATGATCGTGTTGGGTTGAATGGTTCTCTGCAATGTGATTCAGAGGTCAGAAAGAAAATCATTGTTGTAGGAGCTGGTCCTGCTGGTTTAACTGCTGCACGACACTTGCAACGTCAGGGTTTTTCTGTAACTCTTCTTGAAGCTAGGAGTAGGATAGGCGGTCGTGTCTTTACAGATCGCTCATCTCTCTCCGTTCCAGTGGATCTTGGTGCTAGCATTATTACTGGTGTTGAGGCTGATGTGGACACTGAAAGAAGACCGGATCCTTCCTCATTGGTTTGTGCGCAGTTGGGTCTTGAGTTGACTGTATTAAACAGTGATTGCCCTCTTTATGATATCGTTACAGGTCAAAAAGTTCCTGCAGATCTGGATGAAGCCTTGGAAGCAGAATACAACAGTCTTCTTGATGATATGGTATTGCTCGTTGCCCAAAAGGGGGAACATGCGATGAGAATGTCTCTTGAGGATGGCTTAGAATATGCCCTTAAGAGTCGTCGTTTGGCACGATCAGGAAAAAATAGTGAAGAAACTGAACTGCACAGTTCTGTAAATGCTTTCTTTGATTCCAAAAAAGGTAGTGTTGACAGCAGTTTTCCAGATAGAAATTGTTCTAAAGAGGAGATTTTGAGTCCTCTGGAGAGGAGGGTTATGGATTGGCATCTTGCTAATTTAGAATATGGCTGTGCTGCTCCGCTTAAGCAAGTATCTCTTCCCTATTGGAACCAGGATGATGTTTATGGAGGATTTGGGGGAGCTCATTGTATGATTAAAGGGGGCTACAGCACTGTTGTTGAGTCTCTTGGAGAAGGACTTCCCATTCACTTGAACCATGTGGTTACAGATGTTTCATATGGCACCAAGGACCCTGGAAGTAATGGTAATCAGAGTTATAGAGTCAAAGTATCTACGTCAAATGGCAGTGAATTTTTGGGAGATGCTGTCCTGATTACAGTGCCACTTGGGTGCTTGAAAACAGAAACCATAAAGTTTTCCCCACCTTTACCCCAATGGAAACATTCTTCCATCCAGCGGCTTGGTTTTGGAGTTCTTAATAAAGTAGTTTTGGAGTTTCCAGAAGTGTTTTGGAATGATTCTGTGGATTACTTTGGAGCAACTGCGGAGGAAACAAACCAGAGGGGCCAATGCTTTATGTTCTGGAATGTCAGAAAAACAGCTGGGGCTCCTGTTCTTATAGCTTTGGTGGTTGGTAAGGCAGCTATAGATGGCCAAAATATGAGCTCATCTGATCATGTAAACCATGCATTAATTGTTCTCCGCAAACTTTTTGGGGAGGCTTCAGTTCCCGATCCGGTTGCATCAGTAGTGACAGACTGGGGCAGGGATCCTTATAGCTATGGTGCTTACTCCTATGTTGCTATTGGAGCATCTGGGGAAGATTATGATTTATTGGGCAGGCCTGTAGAGAACTGTTTGTTTTTTGCTGGTGAAGCCACCTGCAAGGAGCATCCTGACACAGTTGGTGGTGCTATGATGAGTGGGCTACGGGAAGCAGTGCGCATAATTGACATATTGAGTACTGGAAATGATTACACTGCAGAAGTAGAGGCAATGGAGGCTGCACATAGACATAGTGACTTTGAGAGGGATGAAGTTAGAGACATAACAAAGAGACTTGATGCAGTTGAGCTTTCTAATGTCCTCTACAAGAACTCTTTGGATGGAGCCCGAATTTTGACAAGGGAAGCTTTACTACAGGAGATGTTCTTTAATGCAAAAACCACTGCAGGACGATTGCATGTGGCCAAAGAGTTGTTGGATCTTCCTGTTGAAACCTTGAAATCCTTTGCTGGGACCAAAGAAGGGCTTACTACACTCAACTCATGGATACTGGTATTATGCCTTCCCTAGTGTATTATTCTTTTGTTTTTTTTTTCTTTTTGTTTGATAAGTAATAAGCCAATCTCATTAAAAAAAAAGCGTGAGATTCTTTTGTTTTTTGATGAATGGTAATGTGGAATTTTCATTAGTAATATATATTTCTTTGGCTGTTGACAGCATCAAATGTTAATTCTATTTAAACAAAATTTCTGATGATATATATTCTATATGACTTTTGATAGGACTCCATGGGTAAGGACGGGACCCAACTGTTGCGGCACTGTGTTCGTCTACTTGTGCTTGTTTCAACTGATTTACTCGCTGTGCGCTCATCAGGTATTGATTTGTCATTCTGGTTTTGTATGCAGAATTCACATAAGCATACCTTTATTGAGTTGTGTCTAAAAAAAACAAAAGAAAAGAAAACAATGGTTTAGTTTTATGCTGATTTAAAAATCTAGATTCTGTCCTCGTAGGCTTTTTCTGGAAGGAAGTTCCGGTAATGGTGTTAAAGTTCTCTGAGACAATCTTTCACATTTTCAGCTAAAAAAAAAAAAACTACAGAAGAAAAATTATGTAGTTTTATTAATCTGAATATTCAAGCTATACTTGGAAGTGTTAAACTGGGGCATGCTGAAGTAATTTGAATATAATTTTGGCATGGAATTTTTTTTGTTATGAAAGTTTAATTAGGATTCATTATAAGCCATTCTTTCTTAAAATTTGTGTAAATACGCCCATATGAATGTGTTTGCATGGATTTGTGTTGATATGAACTCATTCTACAAGTATTTCGTTCATGTTATTACATTATTGTTTAATTGTTGATAATGTTGATGTAGGCATAGGGAAAACTGTGAAAGAAAAAGTTTGTGTACATACTAGCCGTGATATACGAGCAATAGCAAGTCAGCTAGTTAACGTGTGGCTTGAAGTCTTCCGCAAGGAAAAAGCTTCCAATGGTGGATTAAAGTTATCAAGGCAAGGAAGTGCTGTAGATTCAGCGAAGCGAAAATCTCTTAAAGATCCGGTATCAGGAAAGCCGCCTCTGCACACACATCATGGTTCTTTGGAGAATAAAGGAAGCTTGCAGGTTCCTGCATCTGCCGGAAGCCATTTCCCTTCCAATGCAAATGTGAAGAGAGTGAATGGCAAAGCAGGCAAACTTGAATCTGCAAATGACTCAAAATTGGATTTTACGTCAAGGTCTCAAGGTTCAATAGGTGCACTGGATACTGAGCTGGTGGACAACAACGCTGCTATGTCTGAAGAAGAACGGGCTGCCTTTGCTGCCGCAGAAGCAGCCCGTGCTGCAGCAATTGCAGCTGCTGAGGTTTGTTTCTTTTGATTTGCTACAGTGCCTTTGAACGGCTATTTCGTGTTCTCACCTTTACATTCTTTTCTAATGTTTATTAGTGTGCCAGGGAAATGCGATGTTCATGGTATGAACTGTGTCCCATTATTTCTTTTTGCACATTAAGTATGACTTTTCAGTACTATCTTGAGGTTTTGAGAATTATTTTTGGTATCAAGTTTGTGTAAATTGCAGGAAAACCTAAATATAAAGGTTAACCTTTGATTAGCAGTAAGACTTTAACTACACAGCCATTTCATTTAGTCTTGACTGTTGACACCATTATTTCTTTTACTTACATAAAAGACTGCAGCGAGATGACGCCATTCCTTTCTTATGTTGATATTATCAACTAAGTATATTGTGAGTTAGGATAGCATGCGATTATGTTTGTATTTCCCTGAAATGGATGGTATAGGTGCCATAGCACTACATTTCTGCAGCCACATTGTCTGTCATAATCTGTTCTTTTTTCTTTTCTTTTTTTTTCATGAATCTTTTCCTCTCTTTTCTGTTTTGTTCACTATGTTTCTGGAGGAATTGAGTGTTGGTTTATGTTGCAGGCATATGCATCATCCGAAGCCAAGTGTAACACGTTGCTGCAGCTTCCTAAAATACCGTCATTTCACAAATTTGCTAGACGGGAGCAATATGCTCAAGTGGATGAGTATGATACTAGAAGGAAGTGGTCTGGTGGTGTTTTGGGAAGACAAGATTGCATATCAGAAATAGACTCTAGGAACTGCAAAGTCAGGAACTGGTCTGTTGATTTCTCGGCTGCTTGTGTTAACCTTGACAGTTCAAAAGCTTCAGTGGATAACCTCTCGCAGCGGAGCCACTCAAATGCCAGCCATCTGAACTTCAGAGAGCACTCTGGGGAAAGTGTGGCTGTGGACAGCAGTATTTATACTAAAGCATGGGTTGATGCAGCTGGTAGTGTGGGGATAAAGGACTATCATGCAATTGACAGATGGCAATCTCAAGCAGCTGCAGCTGATTCTGATTTCTTTCGTTCTACTGAGCAACTAAAGGATGAGGAGGATTCAAACACAAGTTGGAGACTTCCGACCTGGAATCATGATAGACTGGCAAATGAGAGTTCTGTTTCACAAGTTACAGTAAACAAGGAGTCTGTAAAAAATCATCCTCGAGGGGCAGACCACATTAAGCAGGCTGTTGTGGATTATGTTGCATCATTGCTCATGCCCCTTTATAAAGCAAGGAAGATTGATAAGGAAGGATATAAGTCAATTATGAAGAAAACTGCAACTAAGGTTATCAATGTTTCGTCTTCCTCACCTTTTTCTTTCACTTTTTATAATGTTGAAAATTTAATGCTGACTTATTATAATATAACATGATTAAACAGGAGGTTGCAACTGCTTTTTTCTCCCCATCTTACCTTTCTTAGCTCAATTTTCAGGTCATGGAGCAGGCCACTGATGCAGAGAAAGCCATGGCTGTTTCAGAGTTTCTAGATTTCAAGCGCAGGAACAAGGTGTGCATTCCATTTGTATTTTATTAACATTAGTTCCATTCATCAGGGAAACTTTCTTCCTCTACTTCTGCTAAATAGACAACATTCACGCTAGCTACACTGGTTCCCATTAAATGCATCATTGCTGCCTGAGAGCACTTTCATTGGGGTTGGCTTGGACACTAAATTTTCCATTGAAATTTTGATAGTTCTAATTTTGGATAACTACTGGATGATTTTTATATGACGACATATTTGGTTATAGAATTTTCTTTGTAGCATGAATGGAAGTATGTTTTCGGCAATAGGTTTCTTTTATTACTGCTGGGTAACCTTGTTGCTATCACCTTGCCATAGAGCTATATCTTTGAGATAATGAAGACTTGGTGGTATCTTTTAATGTTTTGGTACTTCTTTTCTTCTGAGCTGTCCTCTTGTGTTTAAACTTGCAGATCCGTTCCTTTGTGGACAAACTGATTGAGAGGCACATGGCAATGAAGCCAGATGTGAAATCATGATGGTCCAAGGATTAGTCACCTATTCTTTAGTGCATTTATGTACAAGATTTGGAGAAGTCTGGTTCCTTGTTTCTGCTGGAGTTCGCGGCGTATGTTGGTGGTGGTGGGGCATAGGTAGTTCTTCTATTGGTGCTTCATTCAACATGTTATGATACTGTTAATGACCCAGATAGTGCTTTGGAGGAAACGGGATGGTTCTTGGTGGCCTGTTTGGTCATAATCGGCATTGCCCTAAATGCAAACTGCTCAAGATCCCATGCCTTCATGCAATGTGATCAGAGCTGATGATGAAGTATGTCATAAACAGGCCATTTTGGGTGTGGTGTGACTACTTGCATTCAAAATGGGCGCAAGTATCATTACTTGGATCATCTGGATTGCAGGCATCAGGGCAGGATGATAAGACCAGATTACTTTCAGCAATTGGTTCATCATCTGTCAAGGTTGTACTTCCTAGGGTGAAAAGTTAAGCCCTGTTTTTTGTTCCGGGATCCCCCTAGTTGAGACAATTTTTCTTGACCTCTCTTTTTTCAATATGTACAGATTAGGATATTTTAGTGTTGACAAGCATACAGATCCTTTTTCTTCCATTCCTTCGGAAGTACTTCAATGTTGTTCTGATTTTTTAAGTTGAACATCAGTTACTAACATCTCGAAAATTTGAGCAAAGGAACTGCATTTTGCAATCAATGGACCTCTACTAGGGCCTTGACTTCCTCTTACTTGGATTTTGGTTTTTTATTTTGTGTGCACATGCGAGGGAGCATGGATGTGTGTGTCTGGGGTACCAAGTGTTACTAACAACCTTTATGAATAATAAAAGACATCTATAACTTGATTTGTGATGTTGGAATCTACATAAATAAGGTGAGGTGCCTGTTTCATATTTGATCATTTAAAGTAATTTGACAATGTATAGCAGATAATGTCTTCAATATCAGCTTTCAGATACTTTTTGGTGTTGCACTATGTATGCTGAGTTTCGTCAAATCGTATGTACGTTTTGAAATTAGGTCACTTGAATGTCCCTTTCCTAACCATTTCCTCTTTTTCAGCCATTGACCTGTTTTACCTTACCGCTTACTGATTTGTTTGCTTGTTGCTAGGTTGGGAAAAATATTGTGGCTGTCTTGTGCAGGAGAGGTATGCCCTGTGTTGCCTTTTTACTTGTTCGCACCTGTAAGTTTTGGTTCTTGATGCAATTCCTATCTTCACTGACAAATACTTAGGCTGCTTCTCCCCAACCTAATTAATTATAGTTGGACCCTTGGCATTTGAGGTTTATTTGTACATTTTATTGTTGGCATACCTTTATTCTTGTTATCATAGTCCTATTAAATGCTAATTATGTATTGGATGTTCTTCTCAATTAACATTGAAGTGTATAAAAATTCTCTAGGAAGGATTACAAAAAAAGTTATGGGTTAGGTTCAGCTCTATGGTTCTCCCAGGTTGAATTCAACATTTTTTTGCAGGAAATTTGATGTACTTTTTTGCTTGCATTTCAACTTCTGATTGGTGAGGATAAACATAATATCCGACTTTTCAGTTAATTTTTATTCTCATCCATGTATCATAAATTAATGGCAGATCTCTCGGTAAAATAGGGATAGAGATCTTCAACAATTTTGCAACCCGGATTGTTAGCAATTTAGGTAGCAAATATGAGAGAGTCTCTATAAGGCCCACCTACCGAAGCAGGTTTCGGGATCCAATATGTGAAATGGATCATATCATCTAGTTCTTTATAGCATGCCACATGAATTCCTGTGCTTTTTTCTTGGCATTTGAAACTTAGCCATTCTGTTCAATGTGTTGAATTTTGTATGATACCAAGAATGTCATATTTCTCATCACACGTGTTGTGGACAGAATGGGGTCCTCCATGCCATCATCATTACCACCCTGTTTGTCTTATTGCTATCAGTACTAGTAGTGCTATTGGTGGGTGATCATGTTCTTTGCCTTTATGTCCTTAATACTTTTTCCACTCTAATCTCACAAATGGAAAACAAAATAGATTAATACATACCATTACCATTCCCACCAGCTGATGGCATTGCCAGCAATGCTATTTGGATGGCTGATCATCCACATGCGCTGGTTTCTGTATTTACTAACTGCAGAGATTGTCTGCATGAAATATATTAGTGAACCAAGGTAATGATCATGCCATGTGCAACCTTTGCACTCCCACAAGTTGGCCTTATGGTCTCTTCCTAACCAATTTACCATTCTAACCCAAGCGGCTTAATAAACACCAGCATCAAATTATTAGGATGGACAAGCAAACACAAGTGAATGTTGCTAGGGATACATGTTCTTTAAAAATTGACCCAATAGTCCACGTGATGCTTAACATATCAGCCACTAAATAATTAAATTTGATTGTAACTGATGTGGTGATGTCACGTGAACTGTTACATTTGTTTGTAAGTTTATAGTACTTAGTATGTCGGCCACCAAATCAAATTTAATTGTCGCTGGCGTAACAGTGTGACACATGAACTGTCATCTCAAAATTTGTAAATTAGTTGTAATAAAAGTTGTAGTAATATAATGATAGGAGTAAGATTTTCTCCATTTCACTTGAAATGAAAATTAATTATTTTATGATCTTGATTAAATTTTGTAGCATCTAACGGTAACCGGGTGTACATGATGGTAATGATATTATTGAGATTTGAATATTTTTAAGAGGATCAGCATGTAGAAACACATGTACTTCTCATATGTTTTTTTAATAACATTAATAAAAAGATATGTGATTTTTACATGTTTAAAGGACATATATCAATCTTATATGTGGATTATAATAAATTTTTTATAAATTGATTTGTAGGAAATTTCTGTCCAATCAGCACAGTTCATATGTTGCTCAACTTTTATTGGGCCTCTATGACATTATAACACTAGAAAAACAAAAAAGCAAAAGCCCAAAAGATTTCTCTCCCAGATCTCTTCAGATGGGCCAATGTCAAGTATAATAGCTGAAAAAGTTCGATGCAGACGAGGGTGTTTCTGTAATTACAAACCACCCTTTCGTCGTAAGACTGAGAGAGCATCTGAGATCAGAACGCATTGGCCCGCTGAGGAACGTGTGAGATCCAGAAGCATCAACAAGCAAACCCTCCGCTTACAGAAGAAAGGAAATTCTCTTCTCAGATCGGATCGTTTTTCTCTGAAAAGTCAATTTCGCGAAGAAAAAATGTCTTCATCGTTCAGCGGCGATGAAACAGCCCCTTTCTTCGGCTTCCTCGGAGCTGCCGCCGCTCTCGTCTTCTCCTGTAATCAAATTCTTACGTAGATAAATACATAATTGAGTTTCGGTAATGGATCTAGGGGTTTTGAACTCGGGTTGCGTTTTTTTTTTGGGGTTCAGGTATGGGGGCTGCGTACGGGACGGCCAAGAGCGGGGTGGGAGTGGCGTCGATGGGCGTGATGAGGCCGGAGCTGGTGATGAAGTCGATTGTGCCGGTTGTCATGGCAGGAGTGTTGGGTATATATGGTCTCATCATCGCCGTGATCATCAGCACCGGGATCAACCCTAAGGCCAAGTCGTATTACCTCTTTGATGGCTACGCCCACCTCTCCTCTGGTCTCGCTTGTGGCCTTGCTGGCCTCTCCGCCGGTATGGCCATTGGCATCGTCGGTGACGCTGGTGTCAGGTATGTCTCTCTCCCCTCTCAAGATATAAGTTTTTGTATATCCGTATGTTATCTGTGGCCTTGCTTGAAGGATCAATCTAAGGAACTTCATGGTTCAGATTTTGCCCCCTCAGATACAATGAATTTAGGAAAAATTAAGAACCCTTAAAGGCAGTGAATGCGAAGATGGCAAAATATGAAATGTTTAATTAAATATAATGGTTAGGATTATGGGGTACTTGCTCCTCGATTGATTTAGTGATTGGTTTGGGTTTGTAACGTAAATTTTTTGAGGATTTCATAGGAAATTTTAATACGAGCATTTCGTTTCTTATTCTAGAATGTTTGCTCGATAGAGATGTTTTTATGTCAAACACATGTTGGAGCTAGTGAGTTAATTCTTAATGACAAAGTGAAAAGTGATTTTTTTATTTATTTATTTTTTTCTTTTGTGTGATGGTTATGTCAGACTGTCTTTCAGCTTAAAAATCTCTTGTATACTTACTATATATATATATATATATAAGTAAGAAACCAATCTTATTAAAAAAAAAAAGGCACCCCTTAGTACATTAGGAGTATACAAGGAAAGCACCTAGGTAGAAAGAGAAAAGCGACTCTTTTATACTTACTATAGAAGCATAGAACTAGGAAATCTGTTTATATGTTAACCCTTGCTAGTTGCTATCACTCTAAGAACTTGTTGTCGCCAACTCGCCCTTGCCTTCTATTCTACTACCAAAAAGTTTTCCTCTTTTATAAGACTCATGTATATTCTTTTGTATGCTTCACCATATTAAAAGTGTTATGATTTCTAGATTTAGTGTATAGAATGAAAGCCTATAATTTTGTGAACATGTTTCAACACTTGCATTTCTGTGATTTCTTTAATTCTGATTTTTTATTTGTGCAAAAATGTGGATATGGGTGGTGGTAAGATCTTTCTAGTTTTAAGGCATAACATATAGCTGAATGGCAAAAGTGTTGTAGCTGGCCTCCTAAAACTTCAAAAAAAAAAAATTATATATATACACATATGTTCTTCGGTTAACTGAGCTATTTTGGGTTGGAGTGTTTTGTGTTTGGATGTCATGACAAAGTCAGTTTTGTTGAATATGCTTTCGGTTTTATTTGGCTGGGAAGTAATCGGCTGCTAGTATTGATGGTGTTAAGATGTCATATTGAATATGCTTGTAGTTTATGTGTATTCTGTTTGATCAAAAAGGCCTGGTGTTCGGCCGTTTTCTCTTAATGTTTCACTGAATCTTTTGCAGAGCAAATGCACAACAGCCGAAGCTTTTTGTTGGGATGATTCTTATTCTAATTTTTGCTGAAGCACTGGCCCTCTATGGCCTCATTGTTGGCATCATCCTCTCTTCCCGAGCTGGTCAGTCAAGAGCTGACTGAGCGTGCACATTCTACCGGGTGGTTTTCTGGTTTCTTTCTATTGAGCGAGAAGTGTTTCTTACTTCTGATTCTTGCTGGTGAGTGTGATTGTTTTACCATATGTGTTAGGGAGTTGCCATGCTATGGTGTTAGGATATAGTATTAGAAATTAGTTTCCCTCTTAATAATAAAGTCTATTTTTTAATCTATCTGATCCTGCACTGTGCGGATTGAAGTAATGTTGTCTGGAAATATTGTCTACTTTTTAATCTATCTCATCCAGTGATTTACCTGAAATTTTTGAATGCTGAGATGGGGACAAATTTAGCCAAAACCTTCTTGCATGTTTAGTATATTTATCCAAGTTTTTCAAAATGATAATAAAAAGAAGCACCGCAAAAAGAAGGAAATCAGGGGATAGATGGGGAAAAGAGGGAAGGGAGCTCTTAATTGTCTGGCCAATTAATTTTTAGCAGGTGGTTTCCACTTTCAATGTCGGACAACCTTTGAATACTACTACATTCATGGCCAAGTTTCAATCCAAAGCGAATAATTGTTGTTCCCAATTTGCTACTATAGTAATAATAATAAGGGTTTTCAAATGTCTTCTACATCAAACGGTTAAACCCTTTTTTCCCAATATCAGAAGATCAATAGAAATGTCATTCAATTTTCAAGGGCGGGAGGTGGAGGGTTCGAATATTGCTGTTCCATGTTTTCTTCTCTTTGTTGTTTCTTTTGCTGTTTTTCTCCTTTCTAGATCTATAAGAACGAAATAGAAGAGGGATAGGGGACTAGGGGGTGGCGGCAGAATGTATGGATGATGGAACGTTGTCTATTGACTCTATTCTCTAATTTCTCCGTATTTTCAGTCTAAATGCTCTTTGTTTGGAAAGTTATCGGCTATGCTTCATGGGGAAACAGCCATGCGGTTGGATTAAAAATTTTTTTTCTTTAAAAAGTTAAAAAATTTGGGTTGAGGGACTGTTGGAGTGGTTAGGCCACCTTCAACGAGTGGTTGGGGTGGCCGAACTATCTCATTGGCCCAAAAGGATGGTCATTAGGGTTGGTTGAACCACCGAAAGGGATGATTCGGTTACCCCAACAGTCGCCAAAGCCACCATTTCTTTGTTTTTTAGTTGCTTTTGTATTGGTGTCATGATTTGGCCCATTTATTTAAAATGAAATGTTCAAAAAAAAAAAAAAAAAAAATGTCCTAGTGCAACACTCCAAATCCAAATCCCGACATCTTGGTGCGCTCATCCCTTGTGATTAGTGTGTAAATTCTTATGATGCGTATATGATGTGTTTGGCAACATATTTTTTTTTTCTTTTTTATTTTTTTCTTATAACTAAACAACTTTCTTCGCTTTTCTCTCACAAAATTCAAATATTGTATCACCTTTAAATAAAAAAATTCACAACAAAACTCTTTACCAAACGAGTCTAATTCTCGTCTTAGGAAAAAAAAAAAGAATAATTAAAAAAAAAAAAAAAAAACTCAAAGCCCTTTTAGGGCGTATCATCCAAACCTAGACAAGCCCAACTTTTTGTGTCATGCACCCTAGCCGACATGTATATCACTATATAACGTGAAAGTTATGGCAAATGTATATAATCATTTATGTTCTCTTCTGTAAACGCTTCTCTCATCTACCTCTTAACGTAACACTTAAGGACTATTACAACTTGATGATCACCTACGATTGAGGAGGTGTATCTCTACTCTTCATTTTTATTCGTTTGGTTGCTGAGAAAGCACGAGAAAATAAATAATTTTAAGACCCAAATCTAGTAATACTTTTTTTTTTTTTTGTTTCTCAGTTTCTTGGCATCCAGAGTCCAGACAGATCCCTCAAACCGTTTGTTTGTATTTTTTATTTTTTTTTTGAGCTTTTGTTTGCTTTAAAATATTTTGTTATTGTTTAGTGTATAAGTATTAGTCTTGAGATCGATTTGATTTTGATTATTGGCTGTAGATTGTGGGGGAGGAGAACACTCTAAAGTCAAGTAATGCGAAATAGTGCCGAAATATTGCCGCATCTTGTACAAGAAGCGCACCCGTCGTATTAAACTATTTTTTTTTTCGTTAATTACGGCAATGGCACCTGCTCAATAGTTTTTCTTTTCTTTTTTGGGTATGAAATATGTAGGGAGTTAAAATAATAATAATAATTAAAAAAAAAAAAAAAACTACTCCAGTTGGCATTGAAGTCAGCCTGATGAGCTGATTTCATTCAGATACTACAGTGGTATAGAATAACGCACATTGGTATTAGAGTATATGATAATGATTTAGAATTTGAAATAGCCATTATCTCATGGGCTATGAAAATGGATATTCCAATACTATTTTATTTTACATTCTTATATTTTCAATAAAAATTATTCATTTTTTTAATAGAATAATTATTCTGTATATCAAACGTAACCTTAGTGTTTTATATTACCTCAACATACATGATTTACTATTGGGTTTACGGGAGCGTATTGTGACAAAATTATTAGAGAATAAGAAGACTACACAAAAGTCCAAAGCCCATTATACTCCGCCCATTTCAACCGTTACTAAAGTCTATTCCACTTCACGTTCGAACAGTTAGAAAAAATGAAGTCTCGATTAATATGGCTTTTTTTAATTGTAATTTAACAGACATAAATTTAAGAATGACTTTATTTGAATGCATGGAGACATATGAATGGTAATCATGGGATTGACCCCAATTGTAGTAGCTAGGTAGAATGCTTCCATCACATGACACATATGACTATCCCTTTTGCTTCACAACTTTCAACATTCTCATCAACTTCAACTTCCTCCTCTGTGTCACCCATTTATCCAAGTTTCCATCTGATGTGCAGAAGCAGATCAACAATATATATATATATATATATATATATATATATATATGATCACTTGTAACCGTGTTTCACCAATATTGAACCCGTCCATCCAACTGCTGTAACTGTATCCAAAAACTCTTCCAATTAAATCTTTCTCCTTAATCCCTTTGTATTTGTTTCTCCTGCCATCACTCTAATACGTACCCCCCTTAACAGCTTCGCCGGTAGTTTCCCAAACCATGTAGGATAGAGATCGAGAACGGAGATGAACGCTTGAGGGAGAGAGACTCTCAGACGTCGACGACTGTGTGTTTGAGGAAGAAGGAAGTGTAGACTTTAGAAGGAGTTGACTAATTAAGCAGGGAAGATTAGAGTTTAGAGCATTTCTAGTAGCCTCACTAAAACAGCTTTTTAACTATTTTGGTGAGCCAATTTGATGAAAACACTAAAAAATTATTCACAACAGCCTCACCACTTTAACCAAAAGTTTTGGTGAGTGAAAATACTCACCAATTTTGATGAGTAATATTCACTCACCAATTCTCTCACTAATTTTGTTTATCCTTTCTCTCTCACATGATCAACACACTTTTTTCTTTTTTTCTCCCATTTCTCTCACACGATGATGTCCTTATTTCATGAATATGATGGTTTCTTTGTCCATGACATAAACTTTATGGGTCTTTCATTTATCTTTTCTTTCTTTCTTTCTTGAATTTTGTTGAAAAGCAAATGAAAATTTCTGTGAATTTCTTAGCAATGATTTAATCTCAAGATGAAGGTGTATGGTAGCTTGTTGTATAAAAAGATTAAATAGAAAAAGAATAAAGAAATCTGAAAAAAAAAAAAAAAAAAAAAAAAAAAAAAAAAAAAATTATTTAAATGGAATAGTAATAATAAATAGTTAAAATGATAATAACGCTTGGACTTTAGTCCTTCCAAACAACCAAAACGTTTCAAAAAGGCCCATTTTGTCAAAATATGTCTATAATACTTATGGCACGTGTCATTTTTAATTAAAAAGTAATAAAATTTAATTTTAAAAAAAAAAAAAAAACTAAACCTAGCAGCCACCCCCAAACACCCATCTTTTTTTTTTTTTCTTTTTTAATTAAAAAATGACACGTGACAGGGATAGTATAGGCATATTTCGACAAAATGAGCTTTTTTAAAACGTTGGAGGCCAAAATTTAACAGTTAATAATTCGTGAAACTAATTACAAAATGACTCAAAGTTTGAAAGGCAAAACAATAATTTTTTCAATTAAGTAAGAATATTAGAAAAACACGTTTTATGCCCTGTTTAGTAGGATCCGGCTTCCATGCGGTAGTTTTTTTAACTACCGCATAGGTGCTGTAGTGGAAAACGGTACCGTTTTCCACTTAAAAAAATTTGCAAAACTTTTAATAAATTTAAAAATTTTAAAAATAATAAAAATTAAAAACTAAAAATATTAAAATAAAATAAAATAAAATAAAACCTAAGGGGTGGCTGGCCACCCCAACCGGCTTTGGGGGTGGTCCGGCCAACCCTAAAGGCCCAAAAACCAAAAAAATAAAAAATAAAAAATAAAAAATAAAAAATAAAAAATTAGGGGTTTGGGGGGTGGCCGAACCACCCCCAAAGGCCTTAGCCACCCCCAGATCGGCCGTATGGGGTGGTCGAAACCACCCCCAAAAGGCAAAAAAAAAAAAAACAAATAAGGGTTTGGATTTTGGGGGTGGTTTCAACCACCCCATACGGCCAATCTGGGGGTGGCTTGCCTTTGGGGGTGGTCTGGCCACCCCCCAAACCCCTAATTTTTTTTGTTTTGTTTTGGTTTTTGGGTCTTTGGGGGTGGCCGGACCACCCCAAAAGCCGACTGGGGTGGTTTGTCCACCCCAGATCGGCCAAGGGGGTGGCTCCAGCCACCCCTTAGGTTTTTTTTTTTTTTTTCAATATTTTTAGTTTTTAATTATTATTATTTTTATAATTTTTAAATTTATTAAAAGTTTTGCAAATTTTTTTAAGTGAAAAATGGTACCGTTTTCCACTACAGCACCCATGCGGTAGTTTTAAAGGGATAATTACACTTAACCCCCCTGATTTATCCACGGTGTGGCGATTTACCCCCCAATGTACCAAAATTGCTACATGACCCCCCCGAACTTGCCAACGTGTGGCAAAATCAACCTTCCGTCCAATCGACCGTTCGTTTGGCATAATTTCCAGGAAATTATTCCGATACAATTGGCATTTGTCCTTTTACTGAAATGGTTGGCTTCTTATAGAAGACAACATTTCATTCTATTCTTATTTTACCCTAACATTTCAGTCTATTTCATTTTTTTTTTCTTCATATTTAAATGTTAGGGGTAAGATGGGAATAGATTGAAATGTTGGCTTCTTTGGGGCATACTTTATCCCCAACCTTTTAGTCTATTCCCATTTTTTTTTTTCGTATTAAAAGGTTGCAGACTTTTATACTTTTCCGTACTGACACCGTAAAATGGGAAAGGTTAAAATGTTGAAGTCTTTTCAGACTTTTATACTTTTCCTTACTGACACCAACAGGAAAGAAAAAAAAAAAAAAAAAAAAAAAAAAAAAAAAAAAAAAAAGAGAGAGAGGAGGGTAGGGGAGGGAATTACTAAACAGGGATTTGACTTCTATGCGGTAGTTTAAGGGATAATTACACTTAACCCCCATGATTTATCCACGGTGTGGCGATTTACCCCCCAATGTACCAAAATTGCTACATGACCCCCTCGAACTTGCAAACTGGTGGCAAAATCAACCTTCTGTCCAATCGACCGTTCGTTTGGACGGAAAGTCGGTCACGTGCAAGTCACGTGACTTGGGGAGGGTCTCTGTCTTAAACGGTCACGTGACTTGCACGTGACTGATTTTTCGTCCAAACGAACGGTCGATTGGACGGAAGGTTGATTTTGCCACACGTTGGCAAGTTCGGAGGGGTCATGTACTGTACATTGGGGGGTAAATCGCCACACCGTGGATAAATCATGGGGGTTAAGTGTAATTATCCCTTAAACTACCGTATAGAAGTCAAATCCCTGTTTAGTAAGGCCCCCCCCAACCCGCCTCTGTCGCTCTTTTTTTTTTTGTTTTTTTTTTTTCTTTTTTTTTTTTTTTTTTTCTGTTGGTGTCAGTAAGGAAAAGTATAAAAGTCTAAAAAGACTTCAACATTTTAACCTTTCCCATTTTACGGTGTCAGTACGGAAAAGTATAAAAGTCTGCAACCTTTTAATACGAAAAAAAAAAAAAAATGGGAATAGACTAAAAGGTTGGGGATAAAGTATGCCCCAAAGAAGCCAACATTTCAGTCTATTCCCATCTTACCCCTAACATTTCAATATGAAGAAAAAATAAATGAAATAGACTGAAATGTTAGGGTAAAATAAGAATAGAATGAAATGTTGTCAATGAAATTTCAGCACACCTCTCGTCCAACCAGAAAACCTTCCCCCATCTTGCAGAAAGCTTCCCCCTTCGAAGTCAGTGTTGCCGGGGGGAGAGAACCTCTCTCTCCCCCCCGACATAGTTTTTTGGTACCCTTGGTCTTCCTGGACTAAGGGATCTTTTGGTCCTCCTTGGGTTTTCTCAATGGAGGTTTGAGGTTCCCAGTCTCTATGACTAGGGAGTTTTTGTTCCACCCGGATTAGTTCCGGCGATGGGTTTTCGTTCCCCCGGTCTCAGATCTGGTGGTGGCTGTTTTGGTCCTCCAAGTCCTAGCGGACTTGGGAGGTTTGTGCAGTGGTTTTTCCGTTTCTTATTTGTTGGATGACAAGAAATCATTTGAAAGAAGGCCCCAGGGGATGCTTCCGCCGCTCGTGTCTTCGGCGGCAAGGTTTTGGTTCCAGATCTACAAAGTTCTGCCGTTCTCAGGTCGACACGCGCCTTCCAGCCTCGCTCGCCGCCGCCTTCTGGTCTTGCCGCCGCGTCGTAACGGTCGAAATGATCGCCGGAACCCGGCGCGTGGTTCTCACGTGCCCGGGTGCTTTCTCTCCTCAGCTTCGCATGAGAGCTACGCTCCGTCTCGTTTGGCGTGTTTGGTGGTTCCGGTGTGCTGGGGTGTTACGGGTCTTAGGAGGGTGAGGCTCGACGGTGGCGCGTGTGCCACACGCGCCGACGCCGACGGCAGCTCCTCCGACGGGTGCTTCTGTTTGGGTGGTTTTGTTGTTTTTTCAGATTGTACTTAACTTTTGCTCTGTGTCAATCTTTCCTAGTCATTGCTTTGTGCACAGATTGTTTTGACCGACTCCATAGCGCAAGTAGCAGTTTCTATGTTATCGCAGAGGCACCTTTCTGTTGGCTAGGCTTTTTCGTAGCAATTGTTGGTATAATCTGTATTTTTAGGGTAACTGTAACTGTAACGGGGTACTTATAATGTGAGTCCCTGTGTTGTTCTGAGCTTTGTCTCAATTTGATTGTAATCTGTTACCCTCTGGAGTGATTAATGAGATTTCCTCTTTTCCCTCAAAAAAAAAAAAAAAAATAAAAAAAAAAAAATGAAATGTCGTCTTCTATAAGAAGCCAACCATTTCAGTAAAAGGACAAATGCCAATTGTATCGGAATAATTTCCTGGAAATTATGGTTAGACCAATTGTGTTATTTGGGTCATTGTTGAGGCCTGAACTTGGAGCTCAAGTACTCTCGCGTGGTCTCTCGCCTGGGCGGACGTCACCGCAAACGTAAGCGAGTTTTTTCCTGCTCTATCTCTCTGTCTCTGTGTATCCACTGTATGCGCCTTTAAACCAATCAGATTCATGAGACGCGGAAAGAGTCTACGAAAAGCAAATTCTGGGATCTGAGCGACCGAGTCAGAGTTGTGGCACATCAATGAAGTCCGTTCGATCAAACAGAAGCCCTGGGCCCTGGCTCGGCGTCTTGGGGGCGTACTTTCCACGTTCTTATGCCGCGTACACAGAGTATCATTTCTCACCTTACACCACCTTCTGTTTCTTTTTTCTTTCCGAAAAGTCCAAGCCCTTCTGGCGCGTTCCGCCACCAGAGAGTCAGAGACGGAACCCAACAAGCACAACCTTTTGCGTCGCGCGCGCTAGCTAGCCGACGTTATATATATATATATATATATATATATATATAGAAAGTTGTAGCAAAAGCAGAAAATCCAATATCCATATGAGTTTGGCTCGCATTCGGTGGTCAAAACGAATGACGGAGGAGATCAGGAACGCCGAGATGGGATCGTCTGCTGCGGCCACCGTGACATCAGCAAAATCAAGGTCGTTGTGGCCCACTGTCCTCCGATGGATTCCCACCTCCACCGATCGCATCATCGCCTCCGAGAAGCGTCTTCTCTCTCTTGTCAAGTAATTCTCTCTCTCGAAACCCTAACGCCCCGGTTGATTGCGAATTCTTGAAACTATAAAACAACCCTAATTGCCCTTTCTGTGTACTATTCTCTAATCCGTTGACTCAGGCTCATAATATCTGTGAAATGAGTTGTTCAGAGAAATAACTCACTTCATTCGATGAAAAACTCTAATTTATTTTGCTCAAAGAGAATCTCGGTTGGTTGTTGAAATAACCGGTATTTTAATTTTGAGAAATGCTACTCCCGACGTGGCAGTTAAAATCACCATTAGATGTTAGATTTTGGATGGATCCGGTGATTTTTAGAGTCACGAGTAAGCATTTGAGAGCGTAAACTTAGAGTTTGCGTAGCATTAACTTTCAGTGAGGTTGAGTTTTGAATTATACGTTGATAACAATAATTTTTATGTTTGTCTCATTTGGGATGGTGGGTATAAATTTGGCTGAATTTCAGGACTCCCTATGTTCAAGAGAGCGTCAATATTGGTTCTGGTCCACCTGGGTCGAAAGTCAGGTGGTTTGGTTCTAAAAGCAATGATCAAAGGTTTATCAACACGGTTACCTTTGATTCCAAGGAGGGTTCTCCCACTCTTGTGATGGTTCATGGTTATGGTGCTTCTCAAGGTTTCTTCTTCAGGAATTTTGATGCTCTTGCCAATCGTTTTAGGGTCATCGCTATTGATCAGCTTGGGTGAGCCCTTTTGGTCTTGAATCTACATTGTTGTTGAATATCTAGAATTTTCGTAAATTGCTCTTTCCTACCCTAAATTTTGATAGTTGGTGCACCCCATAACTCCACCTTTCCACTAATGCGTGAATTTTGTCACTGATTTGGCGCCTGAAAGTTGAAATGGGTATTACGAATTAATCTTGAATTAATGATGTGTTGATTGTAAAAATGTTTAGTTCAGGTGAGACATTGCGAATGACTCCATAATTTTAGACTGGAATTTGCAATTAACCTTAATTCTAAACGCATGCTTATCACGTGATCATAAAAAATAAAATAAAAAATAAAGAACGTAATCATATGACAATGTAATAAGTATGTGACTTTAAGAACAAGAAGGTGGCAGAAAATTTGTGCTTTTTCAGTGTATTATTTGGAAGCTTTGTTTAAAATAATAATAATAATAGTAATAAATAAACTACATTATCCTGCTTGAGTTTTGTATTTTTTTTTTCTCCCTTTTTCTTCTAATTTTGATTTTTTAATCCTTCCTTACATCTGATTCTGAAAGCTGCACGTATTTTTCTCATTTATCCCAATCGGGGGGAAGTTCTGATTTCAACGAGACACATATGTTTGTACCTGGTGTCTTAGCTTAATCTTATTTGTACCTGAGCCCCTTGATAAATTCTATTTGCAGCTGGGGTGGATCAAGCAGGCCCGACTTTAAATGCAAAAACACTGAAGGTAGTTTTATCTCATGACTTTCTATCAATTTTTACACAACCCTCAGGTTTATTTTACATTGAAAGTAGAATCCACTATGTACTGCTTATTTGTAAAGATGAGATAAGATAGTACAGAAAAAAAAAACAATGCAATATATATATTGATTTTGTTGTAAACTTGCAATTGGTAATGCAGAAACTGAGGCATGGTTCATTGATTCCTTTGAGGAATGGCGAAAAGCCAAAAACCTCAGCAACTTTATATTACTTGGACATTCATTTGGAGGGTATGTTGCAGCTAAATATGCTCTTAAGGTGATAATTTCTTCACTAAGCATTTGAATTCCAGGATTAGTATAATGGTACCATTTCTGATGTTAGTTTTGTTCATATGTATAGCATCCAGAGCACATTCAACACTTGATTTTAGTTGGACCTGCTGGATTTCAATCAGAGTCAACCATGCCCGAGTCGCTTGTCCAGTTCAGAGCAACATGGAAAGGAGCAATTCTGAACCATTTGTGGGAGTCTAATTTTACTCCTCAGAAAATCATTAGGTGAAATATGGTTTATCTTTTTTCATGAATACGTTCTTTGGAACTATACTATAAACAATAGCCATGTCCATTAATTTTTCTTCTTACCCAATGCATTGTACATGAGGTGCTTAAAATCCTGTCCCACGGCCTTGCCTTTCTGAGGCATTAGTAGTGGGTTGTAGCATTAATCTAGTCTATCTGCTGGAAAACTTGCAATGGAATGAGTTTAATTTATGCTACTGCCAGTTTATACATATGGTTGTGTAATTTTATCCATTCCCCCGCCGCCCCCCAGTTTTTGTTGAGCCATTCTTATCCATCCCTTGATGGTAGCATAATTTGACTTATTACCTCTAATATTTCTCTACAAGGTGTAATGAACAGATTCCAAGTGTGATTTTTGGTTATTGAGGTCATGTCATTTTCCCATTAAGATTTTAATTGAGCATATTATCTACATAAAATGTTCAACCTGCATTGATTTTGAGAGCCAATATCATCACCTCGAACTATTTTTACTCTTATCCGTAGAATAATGATCTACTGTTTGGGCTCAAAGCAGTTGTTCTTGGGTTTCAAAAGCCCATTCTTTATCTACTTGAGCAATCCTTTTTACTGAATCCCAAAAATCTACGTACTTAAGTTTTCCTTTTCAATTTATGTCTATTCCAAACAAATGAATTCCACTGCATAGTAATTCAATGAATTTTATTGATGATTTGAATTGTGAATTTCAATTTCAATTGATTTTATCTGGGTTGAATACAATCATGAATTGGTTCCAAAAAGAGAGTTAATCTTTTTACTCGTCATTCAGAAGCTTCTCTCTGATAACTCACTGAAGATTTAATTATACAATTTTTTTTTGCAGAGGATTAGGCCCTTGGGGTCCAAATGCTGTTCGCAGGTATACGAGTGCTAGGTTTGGTACATATTCAACTGGGAATGTACTGATGGAAGAGGAGTCCAGTTTGCTGACAGGTAGTTTATGATGAACATGTTGGTGAATTATATATACTACACAGAATCATTAGATTGCTAATGGTTTCCTTTTCAATTGAAGATTATGTGTACCATACTTTAGCGGCCAAAGCTAGTGGAGAACTGTGCTTAAAATATATTTTTTCCTTTGGAGCATTTGCTCGGATGCCCCTCCTACACAGGTCTGGTGATCCTAGTCATTTCAAAGTTGCTTTTTAAATTTGTAGAAGAATTCATTTGTGTCACTATCAAACTCCTTGCTTTGATTTTGGTTCTTTCGATTAGTATGTTTAATTTTAACTGCATCCATCTTTAATATTTGGTAGACAATGATAAAGCTTATGATTCTTACTTAAGTCTTTGATGCCTAAATGTGTGAAACATGGCTTTCCATATAATGATTTAGTGCATAAGTTGCATCTGACTAGTGCTTATTTCTACAAGGCCTGTTCTACACCAACAGAGGGTTGTTTCTTCCCGCCTCTGTTGTTGGCTGTATCCCGGGGTCAATGCAATGTGTCTACTACTTTGGCCTGAATGAGGTTTTTGTCCTGCTCTTCCGCCAAGCATTGGTGAAAGTTTGTCACACTTGCTTGGCTTGAAGCGTCAAATGTCTAGGTTTTTTCCTTCTTTCACACAGAGGTCTGTTTTGCTCCCCCAACCCCCCACCAAAAAAAAAAAAAAAAACTCAGGTCTTATGTTTCTCTCTGTGTCTCCCTTCCTGTCAGTGGGGCTGTGGTTTCCACTCATTCCAGGAGACTGCCAAAATTTGGCACAATATCTGGACTTACTGTTATGTCAGATGTGTATGATTCTATTTTAGTCATTTGAAGTTGAACTTGTCAAGAACTCCTGGAGATTCAAAATTCTGTATAAACTGTGAAACCGTGGATCTCTCTTCTTGTATTAAAGGGATACATGAAATGCATGCACACTTATATACCCGAAGAGTGGTTCTGCTAATGGTAATACTTTTTGCCAACACACTTCCCTCTTCATATGCTTGATAATGGACGCCCACCTGAATCATTGTCAAATTTTGGATCTATCTAAACTGTACTGTATGTGCTATTACATACAGTGTTCATCAAGTTATGGTTTTTGGTCACTTCTTAAATTAGATACATACTGCCTACTTTTGGGAAGATGGAGATTGGAGTAATTCTTTGAGGGGGGAGGGCAGAGGGGGATCTTGGATGAAACAAGAGTAGGATTTATTGAAACCTCTGTGGATCCTAGCCTACTTGCAACTTGATGGGGTTCCACTTTAAAATTTCTTTCAAACACCAGTGGGACAGGAGTAGATTAACCGGTTATTTAATTGTTCCAGCCTTCCATGGGTCTTTATGTTTTGTTACTCTCTACACAGAAGAGTTGCAGGGTATTGAAACGTTTACACTTTACATAATCCTCTCATTTATTGCGTGCAGTGCCGCGGAGTGGAAAGTGCCAACCACTTTTATATATGGCCATCAAGATTGGATGAATTATGAAGGAGCTATAGAAGCTCGCAAGCAAATGAAGGTCCCTTGTGAAATCATTAGGGTTCCTCAGGTCCGGCACTCTCCAGTTCTATTTACATTTGTGTGCATTTGGGTGTGCGTGAGCGAGCGAGTGCATTCCATCCTTCTCGCGCTCCCTCATGTGAGTGTTGGTTTAAAACCATTGATCAGAAGATTGATAGAAATTTCATTGATAATATAAATGCAGGGCGGGCACTTTGTGTTCATAGACAACCCAAATGGTTTCCATTCAGCTGTTCTTTATGCTTGCCGCAGATTTCTCTCACTTGACCCAGATGCTGAATCGTTGCCTGAAGGTTTGTCATCTGCCTAGAGAAAGAGAATGTCGTAATTATTGTTCCGTGTACAAATATAAACTGTCTTATTGTAATTACACATAGAACATTCATATTTCATTGATTAAATCTTTTCAAGTGTATCTTTATGATTATCTTGTTCTTGTGTACGTATCTGCTTACAGGTAGTGTATGGGTTTACATGAAAAATAATGAAAAGATATAGCAGATTTACTTTACCATGGTTAATTCACTTGTCATTAACACTTTGCTACCTATAAGCTTCTGCGCCATTAAAGGAGAGGCAGAGTTTTAATTAATTGGATTGAGATCCGAGTATTGCACAGGAAGCCATACCTTTTATTTGTACCGTTCATTTAAAATAAATGGATCAGATCGTGACAGCAAATAAAATATGAAAGAAGGGGTGGTTTAGTTGTATGTGATCATAAATGATGAGATACACCAAAGCTACCATATTTGGTCATAATGATGAGAATAAGCAGTGATTAGTCACTAACAACAATAAATATAAAGACATGTTATATATGGGACAAGTATCTGCATTTTATTTATCAAAGCTAACGTGGCGAGGTTCTTTCATGCTTTAACTAAAGAAATTATTTCCATCCACTGAATGTAATGGGGAGGCTAGGTCACATTAACTTTGGTACATGGAATGCAAATATTTGTTCATTATGTAGCATCTCTAAATAAAATGAATTTTGTAGACAAATATCTCATTCACTCAATTTTTACCATAGTATCTACTATCTAGTAGAGAGATAGTAGAGCAAATTTGGACCAAGTTTTTTTTCAGTTTGGGTCGAGAAGATTCTTTTAATTCAATCTGTTAAATTAATATATATTTCTAGAGTAAGTCAGTAAGGTGTGTTTGGCAACAGGGTTGAATCGCGATTCTTCTCTATTTTTCTTTACTTTTTTAAAAAACAAATCATATTTTATTCAACTTTTTTTTTTAAAAAAAAATTTATCTCACGCAGTCAAACTTCAAAATTCGCGCAATGAAATATAATTAAATTCGGATTTCAGAAAATTCAATTTCCAAACGTTTTAAAGAATCGCATGTTTTATTAATATGTTTGAAAAAAAAAATGTATGCAAGAATCATATCCCAAATTAATATAAATACATAATAGAATCAATATTAAACTAAAAGAAATTCATCCAAACTCTATGTTTCAACTTTATTTGTTGGAAAACTTTGTCAAGCAAATTTTGGGTAGATAATCATGTTGTCTTTCCTCAACGGATTCATGAAAAGGAGAAATGGGTTTCAATTTTTATTTTTTATTTTTATTCTTTTTCTTTTTGAACAAAGCTCCAGAACTCCATTGATGAATAAAACCCCAGAAGGGGATTCAATAAGGCAAAAGCCTCGTAATAAAACATGAACAAAACAGCAAAGGAGCTTCCACCCGAGGTTACAACAGAGCCCGTAGGCGATGGCAGTGAATGAAATTGAAGAAATTCCATCCACAAAGACAGGAAAAACCTGTCTTGAAGCAGCTACCAAAGTGGTAGACTGTGAGCAAAGAACAAGAATTTACAAATACAAACAGAAAAAACCAAACAACCAACACCATGAGAATCGCGACCGAATCACAGGGCATGTCGAAACACACACCGAAACCGGGAACCCTTCCCGCCATCAAACGACCTCTAGAAGACCAGATCGGCACGAAAACGAAGCCGGAGAAGTAAGCTGTGACCCTCACGCGCTAACCCAGGGAGGACACTCCCAGGCGCGTGCTGGCCACGCGCCGCACAGGAGAGAACCACACGGATCCGTCGAGTGACGACCGAAACTAGAAGAGGCCGGCGACCACGAAAGAGAAGTTCCTGTCGACAAACACCCAGCCAAGGCTTACAGATCTGGCAAAAAGCACAACTTCACCGAGTACCTGCCGACATCCGCCATACCCACAGGCAAGAGTTTGGGACTCTTTCTGTTTGCTCCAACAACAACAAAACAACAAAGAAAAGAAAAAACACCAGCCTCACCGGATCTAAATCTGGGAGGGAGCACAGCTCCACAGCCCAAGGGCTAGGAGAAACAAAACATCCACCACTGGAAACCAGTGGGATGACAAAAACCGCCCTAGCCCGAGAAGGCTAGGGGAAGACCAGCGCCAGGGGGGGGAGACGTGAAGCCTCCCCCCACCGGCGAAAACAAGCTGCTAAGTCTCTCTCTCTGAGAAAAGTTCTAGAGACAGGGGGAGAGAGAATAATGATTCTATTAAGCTCAATCATTTTTTTTTTTTTATTCTTTTTCTAAGCAATAAAAGAGGTAAGGATTAGGGATTGGGAAGGGAGGATAGGATTCAATTTGGAGCTAGGTAAAAATCAGATGGGTAGCAAAGAAGAATATTGAACTATAATAATGTCTCTAAAAACTTTAAAAATGACATGTCTTGTAGTAGAATACTGTAGTTTTGACAATTGCCATGACAGTATTAAATGTGGTAACTCACTCACAATAACAGGTAAAACAATTACAATGATAAAAAAATTAATGAAAATTGACTTTTTTTTTTTTTTTTTCGAAAAAAAGAGAGATGATCGACCACCGCTAATTGGTGAGGCGAGTTGCCCCTCACCAAATGACGACCACTCTTCTATGAGCGACAACATCTCCTCACATAGGGGTGTTTGTTACACTCTATGAGGGTGAGTTGGAGCCGATGTACTATAGACAACCTAGTGGTGTGTCACGACTGTGATTGGGAGGTCGGCCATCCTTTTTATTTTAAATATATTTTTAAGGGTATATTTGAAATTTAAAATTTAAAGTAAACATGCCACGTCGTACATATAATTAGCACATGACATATCAAACGAGAGTCACACATTATTAATTGATTGGTCTATCGTGACATATCATTAACAAGTTGGACGGTAAGTTGACGAAAGAACTTATTTGAAAGTGGAGAAAAATTTAAGAATCTAATTATTGAAATTGAAAATCTAGGACTAAACTATATATATATATATATTTATTTATTTTGCCTACTTTGGGTTATTGAATTTAAGGATATAGCATTAGATATTTGACTACAAATTTGAAGGCTCACCCAACGTCCTTATGACTTATTTGATAAAAATTAAGTATATATAGCATTTAGTACTCATTCTCTTCTCTGAACGAACTCAGTTACTGTATAGAAAAGAGTCAAGAGATCCAAGGGAAAGAAAACAAACGAAAGAGAGAAGTACAAAAATTCCGTTGCCGGGACTCGAACCCGGGTCTTTCGGGTGAGAGCCGAATATCCTGACCAACTAGACTACAACGGATTTGTTGCGTAACCATCAACCTTTTGATAAAACTCTATTACGTACAACTCGAACATTTAAAGCATTTTCGAAAATTAGAACTCTGCGTCGTGCAGAGACAGAAAAGAAAGAAAGAGGGTTTAAGCTTAAGCACAGCAGAGTCTCTGACTGTCTGGTGGTTCAATGGAAGCCTTGAGACCCCTAGGCGTTGGCCTCTGTACTGCTCCAAGACTCCTACTCTCACTGCCCCATCCTCGAAAATCCCACAAGCTCAGCCCCTCCTCCGGCGCTGGCGGTGGTTGTAGTGGTCGTAGTAGTAGACTCTCCACCACCTGCTCCGCCAGCAAATGGGCCGACCGCCTCATCGCCGACTTCCAATTCCTAGCTGAACCCTCCTCCGATCACTCTCTCTCCTCATCCACCACCACTCTCCCTCCTCATCCACCACCGCTCGCTCCTCCTGAAGACCGCCACGTGTCCATCCCCCTCGACTTCTACCGCGTCCTCGGCGCTGAGTCGCATTTCCTCGCCGATGGCATTAGGAGAGCCTACGAAGCTAGGGTTTCGAAGCCCCCGCCGTACAGGTTCAACGACGACGCTCTGATCAGCAGGAGGCAAATCCTCCAAGCCGCTTGCGAAACTTTAACTGTTAGGAAAAATATTAGTTTATCAAAAGCCCATCAAAATTATTTGGGCCCAACCGGTTCAATCGACCCGACCACCCGACTCGGGCAATCGACCCGGATACCTTGTAACACCCGAGTACGGGAGATACCTTCCCAAGCCAAGGGTGCATTCCGATCCGATGATCCATCCGGGTCGAGGATCTCATTCGAGCCATAGATCATCGCGAGCTGAGGGTCCATCCGAGCCGAGGATCCCACCCGACTCGGGTAGTTGACCCGGATACCTTGTAACACCCGAGTCCTCGAGATTTAAGGGACACGACGCACGATACATAATTAGATCGTGCGCTCAAAGTTTCTCCAACAACATGTCACCCATAAAGGATCGTGCACCCGAAATAAGCGGTCATGAAACCCGAAATGTCCGTGCGCCCGAGGCCACGTCTTTCTCAACTACCGATCCCCTCACAAACCGGGAACAATCCTAACTGCTCTTCACTCTCTATAAATACCATAATCACTTCAGATATTGAGGTACATACTATTCTATGCTTCTAAAAATTACTCTGCTCATATGCAAACTATCATCTTACTTAAGCATCGGAGGGGGATCGTCGGCACCCCCCAACGCAGTGTTTATTATTTTGCAGATCATAAAGAACAAGGCGAATCATCATCCGACACGTCACCATGCTGAAAACTGTATCAACGAACCCTAGCTCACGACGAGATTACAATCAAGGCCTCGTGGATGACGAGCTCGGAACCATTTTCACACAAGTCCCATGGGACAAGGTACTCGCGTTTCCAATTTCTCTTGTGCTCTGTTTGGTTGTTTAGAATATGTGCAAGATTAATCGAAATTGATAAATTATCAGTTACCAAAAAGCCTAAGCCGGTGGAAAATGGTGAATCATTGCTTTGACAGAAATTGAGCCTATTATGAGTGTGGAATTGATGGATTTGTAGGTTCCTCTGAGCGTGTTGCTAGAGGCCGGAGAGACCGAGCTAGTTATTCAAATTGGGGAGGGTTTGCTCAGAGAGAGGCTGCCCAAATGGTTCAAGCAAGATGTCGTCTTGGTGTTGGCACTGGCTTATGTCGACATGTCGAGGGATGCAATGGCATTGGCTCCGCCGGATTTCATTCGGGGTTGCGAGGTGCTAGGGAGGGCTTTGAAGCTCTTGCAGGTATATCTCTGAATCACTTGTTTTATTGGCTTGCGATTTAGTTTTTTTTGCTGTTTCATTTTTCTTTAAACTTTGATTATGTGCCTTTTTATTCGTCTATTTGAAAATTTCTTACCCTCTAGAGGTTTATTAATTGCTTGAATATTCACTATTGGTTTGGCAATGCATTACATGCTGATAATTGATAAGGAGTTTTCCTTTTAAAATTATTTCAATATAAAACCATGTAAGAGCGCACTAGACAGATTTTCGATCATAATGGGTTGCCTTTAGGGGATGCAATTAATAAATGCTGCAATTTTTGTACCTGAAATGCATATAAGGGATCAAAAGCAGTAGGGGAAAAAAAAAAGAGTTAGAAAAACAATAAAAAAGAAGAGAAATCTTGCAAATATCAGGTCTCAGTATGATGACATAAAGGAACAGAAATTCAGAATTCAATCTTCTGAATTCAGAAATTCAGAAATACATAATGATTTTCTTCCTCTTCTTAGCGGCAGTTCTTGTATACTCCCTGTGTATTTGATCACATTTTGCGTTTTTAATAATATTTTACTTATCAAAAAAAAAAAAAAAAAAAAAAAGAATTCAATCTTCACTAACTGCTTAGAATTGTATTTTTGATAGAAAAGTGATGTATTTATCTTGACTGCTGTATAGGAGGAAGGGGCCAGTAGTCTTGCACCAGATTTACAAGCACAGATTGATGAGACATTGGAAGAGATCACCCCACGTTGTGTTCTGGAACTGCTAGCTTTATCTCTTGGTGATGAGTACCGGTCGAGAAGGGAAGAGGGACTCCGTGGTGTACGTAACATTTTGTGGGCTGTTGGAGGAGGGGGAGCTGCTGTTATTGCTGGGGGATTCACGCGTGAAGATTTCCTGACTGAGGCATTCTTGCGAATGACAACATCTGAGCAGGTAGAGCCATAGATTATTTTTTCAATTCCTGCTGGTTAAATTTATTGCTTGCCATTCAATTGTCTTAATCTCAATTTGATTTTTTTTTTTTTTTTTTTAAATCTTTTTTCCTTGAAAGGTCGATTTATATGCAGCCACACCACCTACTGTGCCAGCAGAATGTTTTGAAGTTTATGGAGTGGCACTTGCACTTGTTGCACAAGCCTTTGTTGGTAAAAAACCTCATCTCATAAAAGATGCTGATAACCTGTTCCAGAAACTTCAGCAGGCTCAGGTAACAGCTCTTGATAATGCTGTCCTTGCCTATTCTCCCAGAGGAAACCCTGAGGTAGACTTTGCGTTGGAGAGGGGCCTTTGTTCACTACTTGTAGATGAACGCTTGAGGGAGAGAGACTCTCAGACGACTCTGTGTTTGAGGAAGAAGGAAGCGTAGGCTTTAGAAGGAGTTGACTAATTAAGTAGGAAAAATTACAATTTAACCTCTCAAACTTTCAGTCGTTTTGTAAATAGTTCCACGAACTACCAACGCTTAGACTCTGACTCCCCAAACTATAAAAATATTTCAAAAAAGTTCATTTTGTTGAAATATGCCTATTATACCCTGTCACGTGTCATTTTTAATTACAAAGTAATAAAATTTAAATTTAAAAATAAATAAAAAAACTAAAAAACCAAACTAAAAAAAACTAAACCTAGGGAGTGGCTGCGAGCCATCCCCAAACACCTATATTTTTTTTTTCTTCTTCTTTTTTAAAATAAATAAATAAATTATAGTTTTTTTCTGTTAATTTTTTTAATATAAAAAATAAACGTGACAAAAATATTATAGACATATTTTGACAAAAAAGACATTTTTAAAATGTTTTAATAATTTAAAAAGTCAGAATTCAAACATTAATAATTAATAAGACTAGTTATAACAATATGAGAGGCTAAACTAATTTTCCCAATTAAAGTACGAATATTAGAAAAGCACGTTTCAGTAAAAGGCCAAATGCCAATTTATTAAATTGTACCGGGATAATTTCCTGGAAATTCTTGTCCCTAGTTTGAGTTCATACTGGTTGACCAATTGGGTTACTGTTGAGGCCTGAACTTGGAGCTCAAGTACTCTCACGTGGTCTCTCGCCTGGGCGGACGTCACCGCAAACGTAAGCGAGTTTTTTCCTGCTCTATCTCTCTATCTCTGGGTATCAACTGTAAGCGCCTTTAAAGCAATCAGATTTCATGAGACGTGGAAAGAATCTACAAAAAGCAAATGCCTGGGATCTGAGTGACGGAGTCAGAGTTGCGGCACATCAATGAAGTCCATTCGATCAAACAGAAGCCCTGGGCCCTGGCTCGGCGTCTCGAGGGCGTACTTTCCACGTTCTTATGCCGCGTACACAGAGTATCATTTCTCACCTTACACCACCTTCTTTTTCTTTTTGCTTTCTAAAAGTCCAAGCCCTTCTGGCGCGTTCCGCCGCCGGAGAGTCAGAGACGGACCCAAAAAGCACACAACCTTTTATGTCGCGCGCCCTAGCTAGCCAACTATATATATATAGATAGAAAGTTGTAAGAAAAGCTGAAAATCCAATATCCATATGAGTTTGGCTCGCATTCGGTGGTCAAAAAGAATGACGGAGGAGATCAGGAACGCCGAGATGGGATCGTCTGCTGCGGCCACCGTGACATCAGCAAAATCAAGGTCGTTGTGGCCCACTGTCCTCCGCTGGATTCTCACCTCCACCGATCGCATCATCGCCTCCGAGAAGCGTCTTCTCTCTCTTGTCAAGTAATTCTCTCTCTCGAAAACCTAACGCCCCGGTTGACTGCGAATTCTTGAAACTATAAAACAACCCTAATTGCCCTTTCCGTGTACTATTCTCTAATCCGTTGGCTCAGGCTCACAATATCTGTGAAATGAATTCAGAAAATAACTCACTTTCATTCGATGAAAAACTCTAATTTATTTTGCTCAAAGAGAATCTCGGTTGGTTGTTGAAATAACTGGTATTTTAATTTTGAGAAATGCTACTCCCGACGTGGCATTTGAGAGCGTAAACTTAGAGTTTGCGTAGCATTAACTTTCAGTGAAGTTGAGTTTTGAATTATACGTTGATAACAATAATTTTTATGTTTGTCTCATTTGGGATGGTGGGTGTAATTTTGCTTGAATTTCAGGACTCCCTATGTTCAAGAGAACGTCAATATTGGTTCTGGTCCACCTGGGTCGAAAGTCAGGTGGTTTGGTTCTAAAAGCAATGATCAAAGGTTTATCAACACGTTTACCTTTGATTCCAAGGAGGGTTCTCCCACTCTTGTGATGGTTCATGGTTATGGTGCTTCTCAAGGTTTCTTCTTCAGGAATTTTGATGCTCTTGCCAATCGTTTTAGGGTCATCGCTATTGATCAGCTTGGGTGAGCCCTTTTGGTCTTGAATCTACATTGTTGTTGAATATCTGGAATTTTCGTAAATTGCTCTTTCCTACCCTAAATTTTGATAGTTGGTGCACCCCATAAGGCCACCTTTCCACTAATGTGTGAATTTTGACACTGATTTTGCGCCTGAAATGGGTGTTACGAATTAATCTTGAATTTATGTGTGGATTGTAAAAATGTGTAGTTCAGGTGAGACATTGCGAGTGACTCCATAATTTTAGACTGGAATTTGCAATTAACCTTAATTCTAAACGCATGCCTATCACGTGATCATAAAAAATAAAAAATAAAAAATAAAGAACGTAATCATATGACAATGTAATAAGTTTGTGGACTTTAAGAACAAGAAGGTGGCAGAAATTTTTTGCTTTTTTAGTGTATTATTTGGAAGCTTTGTTAATAATAATAATAATAATAATAAAAAAAAATAAACTACATTATCCTGCTTGAGTTCTGTATTTTTTTTTTCTCCCTTTTTCTTCTAATTTTGATTTTTTTAATCATTCCTTGCATCTGATTCTGAAAGCTGCACGTATTTTTCTCATTTATCTCAATTGGGGGGAAGAGGAAGTTCTGATTTCAACGAGACACTTATGTTTGTACTTGGTGTCTTAGCTTAATCTTATTTGTACCTAACCCCCTTGATAAATTCTATTTGCAGCTGGGGTGGATCAAGCAGGCCTGACTTTAAATGCAAAAACACTGAAGGTAGTTTTATGTCATGACTTTGTATCAATTTTTATACAACCCTCAGGTTTATTTTAGATTGAAAGTAGAATCCACTATGTACTGCTTATTTGTAAAGATGAGATAAGATAGTACAGAAAAAAAAAATGCAATATATATTGATTTTGTTGTAAACTTGCAATTGGTATTGCAGAAACTGAGGCATGGTTCATTGATTCCTTTGAGGAATGGCGAAAAGCCAAAAACCTCAGCAACTTTATATTACTTGGACATTCATTTGGAGGGTATGTTGCAGCTAAATATGCTCTTAAGGTGATAATTTCTTCACTAAGCGTTTGAATTCCAGGATTAGTGTAATAGTACCATTTCTGATGTCAGTTTTGTTCATATGTATAGCATCCAGAGCACGTTCAACACTTGATTTTAGTTGGACCTGCTGGAGTTCAATCAGAGTCAACCATGCCCGAGTCGCTTGTCCAGTTCAGAGCAACATGGAAAGGAGCAATTCTGAACCATTTGTGGGAGTCTAATTTTACTCCTCAGAAAATCATTAGGTGAAATATGGTTTATCTTTTTTCATGAATACGTTCTTTGGAACTATACCAAAAACAATAGCCGTGTCCATTAATTTTTCTTCTTACCCAATGCATTGTGCATGAGGAGCTTAAAATCCTGTCCCACGGCTTTGCCTTTCTGAGGCATTAGTAGTGGCTTGTGGCATTAATCTAGTCTATCTGCTGGAAAACTTGCAATGGAATGAGTTTAATTTATGCTGATGCCAGTTTATACATATGGTTGTGGATATTTATCCATCCCCCCCCCCCCAGTTTTTGTTGAGCCATTCTTATCCATCCCTTGATGGTAGCATAATTTGACTTATTACCTCTAATAATTCTCTTCAAGGTGTAATGAACAGATTCCAAGTGTGATTTTTGATTAATGAGGTCGTGTCATTTTCCCATTAAGATTTTAATTGAGCATATTATCTACATAAAATGTTCAACCTGCATTGATTTTGAGAGCCAATATCATCACCTCGAACTATTTTTACTCTTATCCGTCGAATAATGATCTACTGTTTGGGCTCAAAGCAGTTGTTCTTGGATTTCAAGAGCCCATACCTTATCTACTTGAGCAATCCTTTTTACTGAATCCCAAAAATCTACGTACTTTATTTTTCCTTTTCAATTTATGTCTATTCCAAACAAATGAATTCCACTGCATAGTAATTCTATGAATTTTATTGATGATTTGAATTTGAATTTGAATTTGAATTGATTTTATCTGGTGGGTTGAATTCAATCATGAATTGGTTCCAAAAAGAGAGTTAATCTTTTTACTCGTCATTCAGAAGCTTCTCTCTGATAACGCACTGAAGATTTAATTATACAATTTTCTTTTTTGCAGGGGTTTAGGCCCTTGCGGTCCAAATGCTGTTCGCAGGTATACGAGTACTAGGTTTGGTACATATTCAGTTGGGAATGTACTGACGGAAGAGGAGTCCAGTTTGCTGACAGGTAGTTTGTGATGAACATGTTGGTGAATTATATATACTACACAGAATCATTAGATTGCTAATGGTTTCCTTTTCAATTGAAGATTATGTGTACCATACTTTTGTGGCCAAAGCTAGTGGAGAACTGTGCTTAAAATATATATTTTCCTTAGGAGCATTTGCTCGGATGCCCCTCCTACACAGGTCTGGTGATCCTAATCATTTCAAAGTTGCTTCTTAAATTTGTTGAAGAATTAATTTGTGTCACTATCAAACTCCTTGCTTTGTTTTTGGTTCTTTCAATTAGTATGTTTAGTTTTAACTGCATCCATCTTTAATATTTGGTAGACAATGATAAAGCTTATGAATCTTACTCAAGTCTTTTATGCTTAAATGTGTGAAACAACTCATTGCTACTCTTTCTATTGTTTTGGTTGATAAGTTTTTTACGCCTATGACCTAAAATTATGAAGATCAGAAACTCCCAGAAAGATGGTGAAACAGAACATCCTATGGCCCATCCAATTGAAAGCGAACTGAGAAATAGACTTCAATTTCATCACTTCACTTTGAGCTCATTTCCCTCATTGGCGAGTGTTCCACTCTCTCCAAATATACCACTTGAGACATAGTAGAATGGCTTTCCATATAATGATTTAGTGCATAAGTTGCATCTGACTAGTGCTTATTTCTACAAGGCCTGTTCTACACCAAGAGAGGGTTGTTTCTTTCCGTCTCTGTTGTTGGCTGTATCCCGGGGTCAATGCAATGTGTCTATTACTTTGGCCTGAATGAGGTTTTTGTCCTGCTCTTCCGCCAAGCACTGGTGAAAGTTTGTCACACTTGCTTGGCTTGAAGCGTCAAATGTCTAGGTTTTATCCTTCTTTCATACAGAGGTCTGTTTTGCCCCCCCCCCCCCCCCCAAAAAAAAAAATCTCAGGTCTTATGTATCTCTCTGTGTGTCTCCCTTCCTGTCAGTGGGGCTGTGGTTTCCACTCATTCCAGGAGACTGCCAAAATTTGGCACAATATCTGGCCGTACTGTTATGTCAGATGTATGATTCTATTTTAGTCATTTGAAGTCGAACTTGTCAAGAACTCCTGGAGATTTTCAAAATTCTGTATAAACTGTGAAACCATGGATCTCTCTTCTTGTATTAAAGGGATACATGAAACGCATGCACACTTATATACCTGAAGAGTGGTTCTGCTAATGGTAATGCTTTTTGCCAACACACTTCCCTCTTCGTACGCTTGATAGTGGACGCCCACCTGAATCATTGTCAAATTTTGTATCTATCTAAACTGTACTGTATGTGCTATTACTTACAGTGTTCATCAAGTTATGGTTTTTGGTCACTTCTTAAATTAGATAAATGCTGCCTACTTTTGGGAAGATGGAGATGGGAGTAATTCTTTGAGGGGGGAAGAGCAGAGGGGGGGTCTTGGATGAAACAAGAGTGGATTTATAGAAACCTTTGTGGATCCTAGCCTACTTGCAATCCACTATAAAGTTTCTTTCAAACACCGGTGGGACAAGATTAGATTAAGTGGTTGTTTAATTGTGCCAGCCTTCCATGGATCTTTATGTTTTGTTACTCTCTACACAGAAGAGTTGCAGGGTATTGAAACGTTTACATGATCCTCTCATTTATTGCGTGCAGTGCCGCGGAGTGGAAAGTGCCAACCACTTTTATATATGGCTATCAAGATTGGATGAATTATGAAGGAGCTATAGAAGCTCGCAAGCAAATGAAGGTTCCTTGTGAAATCATTAGGGTTCCTCAGGTCCTGCTCTCTCCACTTCTATCTACATTTGTGTGCGTGTGAGCGAGCGCATTCCATCCTCCTTACTCGCTCATGTGTTGTTTTAAAACCATCAGAAGATTGATAGAATTTCATTGATAATATAAATGCAGGGCGGGCACTATGTGTTCATAGACAACCCAAATGGTTTCCATTCAGCTGTTCTTTATGCTTGCCGCAGATTTCTCTCACTTGACCCTGATGCTGAATCGTTGCCCGAAGGTTTGTCATCTGCCTAGAGAAAGAGAATGTTGTAATTATTGTTCTATGTACAAATATAAACTATCTTATTGTAATTACACATAGAACATTCATATTTCATTGATTAAATCTTTTCAAGTGTATCTTTATGATTATCTTGTTCTTTTGTACGTATCTGCTTACAGGTAGTGTATGGGTTTACATGAAAAATAATGAAAAGATATAGCAGATTTACTTTACCATTGTTAATTCACTTGTCATTAACACTTTGCTACCTATAAGCTTCTGCGCCATTAAAGGAGAGGGAGAGTTTTAATTAATTGGATTGAGATCCGAGTATTGCACAGGAAGCCATACCTTTTATCTGTACCGTTCATTTAAAATAAATGGATCAGATCGTGACAGCAAATAAAATATGAAAGAAGGGGTGGCTTAGTTGTATGTGATCATAAATGATGAGATACACCAAAGCTACCATATTTGGTCATAATGATGAGAATAAGCAGTGATTAGTCACTAACAACAATAAATATAAAGACATGTTATATACGGGACAAGTATCTGTGTTTTATTTACCAAAGCTAATGTGGCGTGGTTCTTTCATGCTTTAACTAAAAAATTAATTTCCATCCGTTAAAGGTCCGTCTGGGTTTGCGATTTCAAAAAGTGCGATTTAAAAAAGTGATTTTTAAAAACGCAGTTAAGTATTTGGCAACATTGTAGTTTGATCTTTAAAATTGCAGTTTAGCCTTTTAAAATACTGCGTTTTTAAAAAAGTACCCTATTGCCTACGATTTGAATAAGTATTTTTCTGCGTTTTTAAATCGCAGTTTTTAAACGGTTCATTTTTTGCGATTTGGTTTAAAATCGCACTTTTTCTCTACGAAATCGCAATTCTAAACGCACCCTAAATGTAATGGAGAGGCTACGTCACATTAGCTTTGGTAGATGGAATGCAAATATTTGTTCAGTATGTAACATTTTTAAATAAAATGAATTTTGTAGACATATATCTCATTCACTCAATTTTTACCGAAGTATCTACTATCTAGTAGAAAGATAGTAGAGCAAATATGGACAAAGTTTTTCTTCAATTGGGGTTGAGAAGATTCTTTTAATTCAATTTATTAAATTAATATATATTTTTAGAGTAAGCCAATAAGTGATTCTCACGTACATTTTAAAGAATCACTTGCTCTATTTAATGTTTGAAAAAAAAAATATTAAAAATGTATGTGAGGATTAGGGATTGGGAAGGGAGGATAGGATTCAATTTGGAGCTAGGTAAAAATCAAATGGGTAGCAGAGAGGAGAATTGAACTATAATAATGTTTATGAAAACTTTGAAAATGACATGTCTTGTAGTAAAATATGAATTAAGATCCCCTCAAATTCTTTACCCGAATTTGATAGAATTCGGGCAGGTTGTGTGAGTAAGCATTTATGAGACCCACCTGACCAAATAAAAGTTGGGCTGCCCAACTGCTTATCCGGTTAGGTGAATCTCATAAATGCTTACTCACAACAACCTGTCCGAATTGTATCAAATTCGGGTAAAGAATTTGAGGGGATCCTGATCCGTAGAATATTGTAGCTTTGACGATTGCGAGGACAGTATTAAATGTGGTAACTCACTCACAATAACAGGTAAAACAGTTACCATGACAAAAAAAAATTATTGAAAATTAAAAAATCTTTTTTTTTTTTAGAAGAAAGAGAGATGATTGATCACCGCTAATTGGTGAGGGGAGTCGCCCTCACCGAATGACGACCACTTTTCTATGAGCGACAACATCTCCTCACATAGGAGTATTTGTCACTCTCTATGAGGGACTCAGCAAAGTTGTGCATGTTGGTCACAAAACATGCACTTGGCCAACCTGTTATCCTAGAAGCATGTGTGTTGTTGATTTGTGATGACGGTAAGTTGGAGCCGATGTACCATGGACAACCTAATGGTGTATCATGATTGTGATTGGGAAGTTAGCCATCCTTTTTATTTTAAATATTTTTTTTAAGGGTAAATGTAAAATTTAAAGTAAATATGTCACGTGATAGATACAATTGGCACGTGACATATCAAATTTAAGAATTTAATTATTGAAATTGAAAATCTAGGACTAAATTTTATATATATATATATTTTGCCTACTTTCGGTTATTGAATTTAAGGCTATAGCATTAGATATTTGACTACAAATTTGAAGGCTCACCCAACGTCCTTAACGACTTATTTGATAAAAATTAAGGGTGCGTTTGGGACTGCGATTTCGTAGACAATAAGTGCGATTTTAAACCAAATCGCAGAACATAGATCGTTTGGGAACTGCGTTTTTAAAAATTGCGATTTGAAAACGCAGAAAATCTGCTTTTTCAAATCGCAGATAAGATAGTGCTTTTTTAAAAACGCAGAATTTTAAAGGTAAATTCGCGATTTTAAAAGCCAAACTGCGATTTTGCCAAACGCTTAACTGCGTTTTTAAAAATCACTTTTTTCAAATCGCACATTTTTAAATCGTTATTTTAAATTGCACTTTTTGAAATCGCAAACCCAAACGGACCCTAAGTATTTATAGCATTTACTCATTCTCTTCTCTGAACGAACCAAGTTACTAGTCAAGAAATCCAAGGGAAAGAAAAGAAACGAAAGAGCGAAGTGCAAAAATTCCGTTGCCGGGACTTGAACCCGGGTCTTTCGGGTGAGAGCCGAATATCCTGACCAACTAGACTACAACGGATTTGTTGCGTAACAATCAGCCTTTTGATTAAAATCTAGTACGTACAACTCGAACATTTAAAGCATTTTCGAAAATTAGAACTCTGCGTCGTGCAGAGACAGAAAAGAAAGAAAGAAAGAGAGAAAGAGGGTGTAAGTTTAAGCACAGCAGAGTCTGTGAGACTGTGACTGTCTGGTGGTTCAATGGAAGCCTTGAGACCCCTAGGCGTTGGCCTCTGTACTGCTCCAAGACTCCTACTCTCACTGCCCCATCCTCGAAAATCCCACAAGCTCAGCCCCTCCTCCGGCGCCGGCGGTGGTTGTAGTAGTCGTAGTAGTAGACTCTCCACCACCTGCTCCGCCAGCAAATGGGCCGACCGCCTCATCGCCGACTTCCAATTCCTAGCTGAACCCTCCTCCGATCACTCTCTCTCCTCATCCACTGCCACTCTCCCTCCTGCTCCACCACCGCTCGCTCCTCCTGAAGACCGCCACGTGTCCATCCCCCTCGACTTCTACCGCGTCCTCGGCGCTGAGTCGCATTTCCTCGCCGATGGCATTAGGAGAGCCTACGAAGCTAGGGTTTCGAAGCCCCCGCCGTACGGGTTCAGCGACGACGCTCTGATCAGCAGGAGGCAAATCCTCCAAGCCGCTTGCGAAACTTTAACGAACCCTAGCTCACGACGAGATTACAATCGAGGCCTCGTGGATGACGAGCTCGGAACCATTTTCACACAAGTCCCATGGGACAAGGTACTCGCGTTTTCAATTTCTCTTGTGCTCTGTTTGGTTGTTTAGAATATGTGCAAGATTAATGGAAATTGATAAATTATCAGTTACCAAAAAGCCTTAGCCGGTGGAAAATGGTGAATTGAATCACTTAACCATTGCTTTGACAGAAATTGAGCCTATTATGAGTGTGGAATTGATGGATTTGTAGGTTCCTGGAGCTCTGAGCGTGTTGCTAGAGGCCGGAGAGACCGAGCTAGTTATTCAAATTGGGGAGGGTTTGCTCAGAGAGAGGCTGCCCAAATGGTTCAAGCAAGATGTCGTCTTGGTGTTGGCACTGGCTTATGTCGACATGTCGAGGGATGCAATGGCATTGGCTCCGCCGGATTTCATTCGGGGTTGCGAGGTGCTAGGGAGGGCTTTGAAGCTCTTGCAGGTATATCTCTAAATCACTTGTTTTATTGGCTTGCGATTTAGTATTTTTTGCCGTTTCATTTTTCTTTAAACTTTGATTATGTGCCTTTTTATTCTTCTATTTGAAAATTTCTTACCCTCTAGAGGTTTATTAATTGCTTGAATATTCACTATTGGTTTGGCAATGCATTGCATGCTGATAATTGATAAGGAGTTTTCCTTTTAAAATTATTTCAATATAAAACTATGTAAGAGCGCACTAGACAGATTTTCGATCATAATGGGCCGCCTTTAGAGGATGCAATTAATAAATGCTGCAATTTTTGTACCTGAAATGCATATAAGGGATCAAAAGCAGTAGGGGAAAAAAAAAAGAGTTAGAAAAACAACAAAAAAGAAGAGAAATCTTGCAAATATCAGGTCTCAGTATGATGACATAAAGGAACAGAAATTCAGAATTCAATCTTCACTAACTGCTAAGAATTGTTTTTTTGATAGAAAAGTGATGTATTTATCTTGACTGCTGTATAGGAGGAAGGGGCCAGTAGTCTTGCACCAGATTTACAAGCACAGATTGATGAGACATTGGAAGAGATCACCCCACGTTGTGTTCTGGAACTGCTAGCTTTACCTCTTGGTGATGAGTACCGGTCGAGAAGGGAAGAGGGACTCCGTGGTGTACGTAACATTTTGTGGGCTGTTGGAGGAGGGGGAGCTGCTGTTATTGCTGGGGGATTCACGCGTGAAGATTTCCTGACTGAGGCATTCTTGCGAATGACAACATCTGAGCAAGTAGAGCCATATATTATTTTTTCAATTCGTGCCGGTTAAATTTATTGCTTGCCATTCAATTGTCTTAATCTCAATTTGATTTTTTTTTTTTAAAAAAATCTTTTTTCCTTGAAAGGTCGATTTATATGCAGCCACACCACCTACTGTGCCAGCAGAATGTTTTGAAGTTTATGGAGTGGCACTTGCACTTGTTGCACAAGCCTTTGTTGGTAAAAAACCTCATCTCATAAAAGATGCTGATAACCTGTTCCAGAAACTTCAGCAGGCTCAGGTTACAGCTCTTGACAATGCTGTCCTTGCCTATTCTCCCAGAGGAAACCCTGAGGTAGACTTTGCGTTGGAGAGGGGCCTTTGTTCACTACTTGTAGGGGAGCTTGATGAGTGTCGCTCATGGTTGGGCTTGGACAGTGATAATTCACCTTACAGGAATCCATCTGTTGTAGACTTTATCTTGGAGAATTCAAAAGATGATTATGACCAGGATCTTCCTGGGCTTTGTAAACTGTTGGAGACATGGTTGATGGAGGTGGTTTTTCCCAGATTTAGAGACACTAAAGCTATACAGTTCAAGCTTGGTGATTACTATGATGATCCTAAAGTCCTTAGATATTTAGAAAGGCTGGAGGGAGTTGGTGGTTCCCCCTTAGCTGCAGCAGCAGCCATAGTGAGGATTGGTGCTGAGGCTACTGCAGTTCTTGATCATGTTAAGGTTAGTGCGATTCAGGCATTGCAGAAGGTGTTTCCTCTAGGTCACAGGGAACATGATACTGGATATCAAGAAGATGGTGACTTTAATTACTCTGTTCCTGCTATAGAAAGTGAAGAGCCTCATGGAGATCCTGATCGAGGCGATCCTGCCAATATAGCTGAGATTTCTGGAAGTAATAGCTCTGGTGAAATACTCGAAGAAGAATTGATGACTGACAAAATTAAAGATGCAAGTGTGAAGATTATGTGTGCTGGTGTGGTCATTGGGCTAATGACTTTGGTTGGCTTGAGGTATATACCGGCTAGGAACAGCTCATCCATTCTACGTAAAGAAGTTGGTTCAACAATGGCATTGGACGTCAGTGCAGGTATGATATAATGATACATTGACAGTGTATCTCAATCTAACAAAGCCTTTAACAGTCAACTACATGAAACTTTTAGGCAATTTCACTCTATCTAGAGAATATCTCTAACAATATATGCCACTTTCACTTGCAGATTATGGGAGTTAACCATTGCGTGTTGCACATATAAAAGAATTTTGTGCTTGAATTTTTTGTGCTACTTTTTCATTTAACCATTTTTTGGAGATAGTCTTTCTGATGGAACCTTTTTAGTTTTCAAATAAATCCCAAATTTGTTTGTGGGGATACTCAGAAAGTCATTTTTGGTTCCCCAAATAGAACTAATTTTAATTACTCCAGAGGATTGATGGCAGCAAAATAGATGGCATCTTTGTTTATGTTTCTTAGATGTGTGGTATATTATCCCTGGAATTTTTAATTTTCTTGTCTTCTTTCTCTCTCTCTCTCCCTCCCCCCTATGAAACTATGGCTTACATTTTGTTTCTTACCTATCTGTGTGGTTTAACCCAATTAATTGTTAGAATTTTGCTATTTATCAAAAAAAAAATGTTAGAATTTTGCTGTTATTTATGAACAACACTCTCTGATCCACTTGTTAACTGTTAGGATTAGCTATTGACAAATTTTGCATTCAATTTTTATGCATGTAGGGGACTTCTGGTTAATCAAATATTGTTATTCTTAATTAGCTCTAGTTCAAGTGATACTTCCTCCTCCCATAAAAGTAGGATGGAGGGTAGGTTGTGGGTTGAAAAACCAATGGATGCATGTGTAACTTACCCAACAAAAGTAGAAAATCACATATTCTTGTCTTTAAGAAGCAATTTCCTTCTTGTAGTGTCCTTAATTTGCCCATCACGGAACCATGGTGGTATATCTTACAGCTATCCAGTCTCCTCTTTCTTGTCGTATAATGATGTACTAGGAAAATTTGAAATTCCAGGATCTGATTGTGCCCTCTTATTCTGAACCAAAATCTCACTTAAAATGGCTTCACTTCTTGACTACCATTTGCCTCAACTTATGAGACTTACCCAAATTGGACAACTTCCTTAGAAATTGTTTTTCTTATTGAAATGTGTATCAAATTGACCCCCAAAGTCCAAGACACCTATTGGTTTTGCATCTTTAGATTCGATGTGTAACCTCTAATATAACGAAATATTTGATATCACAAGATGCACAGAGATGTACTCAGGCATTCACATTGCATCATACTCTAAACTTCACATTCAATTATGCAGGGTTCTCAGGAGATGAAAAGGCTAGGGAGGAATTACCCAAAATGGATGCAAGGATTGCAGAAGGTCTGGTTCGCAATTGGCAGAACATTAAATCTCAGGCCTTTGGACCTGATCATTGCCTAGAAATATTGCCAGAGGTAACACAATGTCCTTGGTTTCTGTGTTAATTAGCAGGAATCATTTCCATGAGATAGCCACCAGATGTTGACACTGTATATAAATTAAAAATTATTTTCCACGTAGAGAAGGCCTACAAGAAGGGGTTTAAAAAAAAAAAAAAAAAAAAAAACCCACCCATCCAGTGCCTTAGAAATTGGCAACCATGGTTTCATTGCCCGCCCCCTTGCGCCGTGGGGTGGGGGTGTCCTGGGCATGGCAGAAATCCTTTCTTCTTTTCTTGTCCTTTTTATAATGCTACAGAACAAAAAATTAATGCTGGGAATAATTCTGCACCAACGGTTTTAAATGTACCAAAGCATCATGTGTTAAAATGCATACGTGTGCACACACACAGACTGCTGTTTTTATTAGTTTCAGCTTCTTTGTCTGGGCTAGTGTTAACCCAGTTTTTAGTAGGGTATATTCTCGACATGTTCTGTTGTTATGGGTGTTTTTTGTTGTTTGAATGCCATGCGTATATTGCATCAAGGTGCCTACTAGATTGTTTATGCTATGCTTAAAGTAGAGTTCATCAGAAGATTTTTGTCAGCCTGGCAGGATTGCAGATTATGCATTTTTCTTTGAGGAATTCTAATTAGTCACCAATGTAATGGTTAATACCTTTCTTAACCATCCAATGATATTGCGGACTGCCAGGTTTTGGATGGTGAGATGTTGAAGATATGGACAGATCGTGCCGCTGAAATTGCCCAACTGGGTTGGTTCTATGACTATGGTCTGTTGAACCTCACTATTGACAGTGTCACTGTGTCACTAGACGGGCGGCGTGCTGTCGTTGAAGCAACTCTCAAAGAGTCAGCCTACCTAACTGTTGTGGACCGTCCGGAGCAGAATGCCGCCAACACCAGAACTTACACAACGAGGTACGGAATGTCTTGTTCCAATTCGGGATGGAAAATTACTGAAGGAGCCGTGCTCGAATCATAATGAGGTTCAGTGTATATACCATCACTGTTTTTGTTGATCTGATTCTTAAAATTGTTATTTGTCGTATTGTTTAGGGTTTTTTCTTTACCAATTACATATTTAGTAAGAATTAATCCCCCCACCCAAAAAAAAAAAAAGGAAAAAAAAGGAAAAATCTTTGTTCATAATGCAGATATCCTGTCTACTGTTCTGACTGAAGGGGGTAAAACAACACCGCGTGCACCGAGCCAAGGCCGCGATTATGAATGGTTAGTCTGTGTGTCCTGCAGTTAAAAAGGAATTTATCCAGTTAATTTAGTGTTCTCTTTAAGAAAGCAAAACATGGGCTCTTCTGTTCAGTGAGACAAAATATCTATTTCAACTTAAGTCAAATTCCGTTAATACACTAGGGCTCGTTTGGTACACGAAACAGACTCTTAGAATAAAATGATTGTTCTTATTGCTTTGTTTGGTAGAGGTCTATTCCTTGAAATAACTATTCTCTTATGAAGAGGAATAAGTATTCCTCTGAAAAATGAGATGAACAGTTATTTCTTTAGGAAGAGATTACAATTTCTAGAAAAAAAAATACTCATTTAATATTTGCTCTTTTTTTTTTAAAAAAAAAAAAAAGAGGAGGAGAATAATGTAGGGTCTTTTTTAGTAATTTTGATTTGATTCCAATTAAAATATATGAGTTGTTACTAAACTAAAGAGTAGGAATAGTCATTTTATTCTACCCTATTTTATTCATAGTAATAGCTATTCAATTTTCAATGAAATATTCATTTCACAAACCAAACGAGGCCTAGATGTTGCTTTTTGAACTACTTTCTTGGCTCCGCTGACATCAACTCCAAACAAGAAAAGAGAACAAAGAAAAAACGTTAAGGGGAGAGAAAAAGATTAAAGAATAGGGCCAAGGGGGATAGACAAATATCACACATTGGAAACTAGAATAATAGACGGAAGAGAAGAGGAGAGACGAAATGGAAAATGCTTCCATTTTAATAAGTTGAGGTGGGCTATCTGGTAAGAAGCAGGAGATATTTGAACATAGCTGGTACCTTCCTAGTTCCAAAAAGCTTACGAGGGAGGAGACAAACTTTGTTTCCATCTAACGTTCTCCGGTTTAGCGGCCCGGTTAAGAAGCTGAGTCCAAATATCTCCTTGGGGGCTTGACATGTTTCTACAAATCCCACCAACTTCGCAACAAGGGCAGCACTCTCCTGCACATGGTTCATGTCCTTTGGCACCTTCCATAAGTGGTGTGCCAATTGAAGGCTCCTTCGCTTGGTTTTCAACCCAATACCCCACTTCTGATAAAGGCGTTTTCGTTCCTTTTTTGACAACTTCCCCACTCTCTTGCTCAACATTTTCCTCTCGCGATTGAGAGCCTTCGCACTGTTCCCCAACCAAAAACAATGATGTTAGATGATTAGACATTTCTTGTCGGCACATAAAAAAACAAATCGCATAAACCTTTGCTTATACTTTCTAACAAACAAGGAAGCTATTATTACAACAACAATTTATAAAGCTACCCATAAAGAGTTTCCCCTGCCCAAAGAGTGGGCAGCTCCTACTCGGGAAGGGGAGCCCCCTCTCACAGACCTCTGCCTAAAGAGGGGGCAAGGGTAATAACAATATGGATCCCTAGTTGTAGGAGATCCCGGTCCATTCATATATATGACTACTTCATCTCGAAGCTATATCTTGGGCCTACCAGGAAATAGTTCCGAAACAGTATAAGCATTACTTTTATTTATTATTTTTTTTTTTTAAAAAAAAAAAAATAGTCCCAAAATATAACAAAGTTTTGTTAATTTCATCATTGTTGATGTTGAGCTCATGATATCAAAATCAACAACTTTATGATAGTATACTTGTAATAAGCTATACTTGGAGTCCTTGGGTCTGTAACAAGGGAGATTTGGTACTTCGAGTGCATGTGTATGTTTGTGCTTGTGTCTAAGATGAGTCCCCTCACATGGAAGAGAAAGACTATACCTTGAAGCTGGTGTAAGAGTTCGCCTCTCTTTCATTATGCTACTTCCACGTGAAAATGTGACCTTAAGAAAGGACAACCGTCTGAGCTCTACTTCCATGTATACAGCGTCCGATGGTTCGCCTTTGAAGAGAAGAAAGAAATAGGTTCTGTGAACCAATGGTACATTGCAAGCATCCCAGAGTTCAATTATTTCTCTCCGCTTCCTCTCAAAATCGAAGGGCCAATTAGAACCAGGCTGCAGAGCACCCAGAACTTTATCCACGCCAGCATCTTTTATGCTGCTCCTGTGCTCATAGGTCCTTATTGCGGCATCTCGTTCCTATCACACATAACAATCCCATGATAAAACTTGGAGCACTATATATGAAATGCTGAAACTGGATATCGCGATATCGCGGCCCATGATTTCTTTGTTATATGTTCTCGAATTATTAATACCAATGATGATGTTTAAGTGAGATGTGGAAAGGATAATGCCAAGAGATGACATGCATGAAAACCAAGAGAATCACAAGAGACCTAAACGTAATGTGTTTGTGTGTGTGTGTGTGAGAGAGAGAGAGAGAGAGAGAGGGGGGGGGGGGGGGGGGGGTGGGGGTCTGGCTTCGCACCAAATCATCAAATAGTCTCTTGGACTGAGGTTTGGCTGCTTCACTCTGTCCTGCAGTAAAATTGAGGGTGCTTTTCAGCGTTTTCGCATTCTCTGAATCAGATTTGCTCCTCTTCTGTGCTTCTGTGAAAGTCCTCTTCACAGAATTTTGAGAAGCTTTTCTCAAAAAATTTCCAGTGCTGGCACTAAACTTCAATGCAGGAAGACTTCGCTGAGGGCCTTCTTGAATGCTGGGGAAGTCCTTCTCAGACCCTGCAGGTGGCGAGTTTTCATTCCGGTCTGCCTTCTCAAACCAATGAGAAGATTGAGTAGTCATGAGAATTGCCCTGCAACTTTTGCTTCTAGCAAATTTCAAGCTTCTAGTGCTAGACAAAAAATATGCTTCAGAGGATGGAGATTGCTCTGAAGGACAGAAACTGATAAGACGGTTGATGGCCTTTTGCATGCTCTGAATTCTTTGCTTCAGATCACTGTAAGTGTTGTCATCATCGACATCATTCATATCCTTAGCTACCTTCTCTGGGGATGATACTGCATCTTCATTCATAACCTCCTCAGGTCGCTTCTGTGGAGATGACACTACATTTTCATCCATAGCCTCCTTAGATCCCTTCTGCGAGGTTGTTGCATCTTTATTTGTCGCCTCCTTAGGTCCCTTCTGTGGAGATGTTACAGCATCTTCATTTGTTGCCTCCTTAGGTCCCTTCTGTGGGGATGTTACAGCATCTTCATTCATGGCCTGTCTCAAGGGGAATTGTCCAACTTGTTCTTCAGGACCAGGTAAGGGAAGAGAGGCTTCTATATTTTGATCTCCTGGAGATTCCTCCAGTACTTCAATACATTGAACTTCCTTGCAACTATCTTCAGATTCTGCATCAGCTCTTTCAGCAATCTCCTCCCAGGTCAGATATGGATCAGGGTCAAAAAATTCAGGAGTACTGACATCCAGCAGGGAGTTGCCTTCAGAATTCTCAGAACAATGTAGGTAGTCCTTGTTGGAATTATGCACACTGGCTCTGTGTCCAAGATCGAGATCTGATGACTCTAATGTAGAATATTCATCAATTCTTAAAAACTGATCTCCAAATGACTGCCGCCTATTCTTAATGCGATACCGAGTAAGCTGACATTGCTGAGTCAATTCTTTAATCTCTTGACCCATCTGCATGGAAAAGCAGCGTACGCCTCAGTTGAACATGTGAGCAAACACTATATAACGGACATCACCTGAGATATTTGAAGAGACTGGGTTCTAGATATTGATTACATCATACCTTTTCAATTAGAAGATCTTTCTCCTTCAGTAAGGCAGCAAAATCGTACGTGATGGAATTCGACACCAAGCTCTTCAACTCATTCTCCAGTCTAGTCAACTCTCTTTGCAGTTGCTTTACCATTGCTTTATCGGACATCAACACATTGACCTGTGCATTAGTAGTCACCTCCTTAGCACAACTTGCAAACAAGAGTGTGTTTCTTGATTGCTCAACGTGACAGTGTGCAGGGCTCATGGTGCAAATAATCGCTGTTCTGGCATTGCCTCCCAGAGAGTTTTGCAGAATGCGTGTTAGCTTGGAGTTCCTATAAGGAACATGCCCATTTCTTCCCTTGCTGCATCCACTCGTGACAGTAGATTGACAAGGAACTATTAAGCTAAGTTTACAATAAATAAAGTAATAAGGTCAATTAAAAAGGGAAAAAAAAAAAAAAAAAAAAAAAAAAAAAAAAAAAAAAAAAAAAACAGGAGTTTTCAAGAAGAAAATATACAAATTTTTAAAATTTCCAGCCCCAGGCCCCGAATGAGAGACAAGGTATAAGTCAGCAATTGACATAAAAGGCAGCATATCCTACGGAATAAATACTGCTGTGGAAACCCTCCAATTAGTTGAACATAATTACATCAATCTCAAGATGCTACTATAGAACATGATCTAGATTGTTGCTCAAGGCTTAAGCAGGATTAAACAAAGATATTTACTGGAGCGATCAATAAAAAGCTGCAGTCTGCACAACGTAACAAGGGAATGAAAGCGAAGACAGCCAAGCTAGCCATTAAGACAACTTTATGTTGCATATAAAATGACTTTTAGATACTCGAGTCCTAGGACTTGCTACTTTTGAAGCCAATAAGGTTAAAAAAGAAGAAAAAAAAAAGAAAAAAGATATCTGCATACACTAACCAACGACCTAATGTAATTTACCTTTAAGTGCAGTTCCATGTGTTAGTTTATAAGGACAGAATTTTAGGAATCCTGATTGATAGAAGGATTTCAATAACAAAAGTAGTAGTGAGAATGAAAATTATATAGTAGAGTTTAGAATCTGTAGACATGCTTTTATGAGGGTTCTGTGAAGAAAACTCAGTCTGGCAAGCCGTTAATGAACATGGTTCTTCTATGAATACAGGGGAGGTAAGATTAGTTGAATTCTAGGTTTTTTCAGGACTTTGGCCTCTTAGGTTGCTTGTATTACAGGTTGCAAAATAATACACCTTATTTCCTCCACATACGAGCTCTAGCTGTCATCAAGGATGGAATTTGTAAGCAAAAGTTATATACTGTACTGGCCTGAAGGCATCATTTCGATCTCTTTTCATACTTTTTAAGGCAAGAAGAGAATAAAGCCGACTTAAATTTGAAGGTCATATTTAAAATAAATAAATAAATCAAAGCATTATAGCCATATTTGAGATCACGCAGTCATCCTCATTTTGCATATTCTAGCTGATGGTTGACAAATGAATTGAAAAGAATTGTTAAAAGACAGATTATAAGACCTTAATTTTCGGATTACAGTTCCAAGTGTCAGTAAACTGCGATTTATATGGGAACCTTCTTTCAATCTTGCACCAGCTGATGATGTCTGAGAAGCACGCTCACTACCGGCAAGATCAACAAAATCCTGCCCAGATAAACAAACTTAAGTTCTCATTATCCTTTGAAATGAAATTATTCCAACAGAACCTTATGAAGAAATTTATTGTTAATCACTCAAGGACAATAGCTATTTCATACCACTGTAGCCACAAGAGTGCTTGGAGCGCCTATATATTCATGAGCAGAACTTTCAATTGTCTGTGGAATACACGCGGGATCCAACAATTTAGAAGAAGAGTAACAATATAATAAAATAATTACTTTGTAATTTGATGTTTCATACCAGTCGCAAAATTTGATGAGATCTGGAGCTAGTTTCATTCAGAGAGGTCTCTCCTATCTTCCTTTCAGCTGCAAGCATGCAACACCCAGATAACAACATAAACATCAATACAGTGAAAACAAATATGAGATAGATATAATGTCATTTTGTGAAGCAAAAGCTAACACAAGGTTCTTTACCTTGGCAGATGGAAAGGAGCTTTTGCAGATGGTCCCAGTCCCTCAGAGTCACCTCCGTAAGTCTCTCAACAACAGTACCTTTCTGTAGAAGTGAAATAGCACTATTGAAGATGTTCATGATCATTCAATCACAACTATCTTTAAAGAACACAGACAAAAAGAACAAAAAAAAGAAAAAAGAAAAAAAAAAAAAGCACACTATTAACCTCTGGGTCATCTAGAAGTCTAAGTGGAACATTGTCTGAGCTGAGGAGGTCTCTGACAGCTTCGTTATAAATCTCCATGGCAGAGAACTTCAAGATAAATTCCCTTTCTTTATGCTAAAAGATGAAATAAAACATGTCAAACTTATGTTTTTGTTCAAGGAACAACATAGAATAAGTTGTAAATATGAGATGTTTAAGTTTGTACATACCATATCTATGTATTCACATATATCTGCTACTGCATATTCTGTAATTCCACTCATGGTGTATGTCTTTCCACTGCTGGTTTGCCCATATGCAAAAATGCTTGCTGTGAACATATTTTTCACCTTCAGTCGTCTACCATCGTACTCGAATATCAGGAAACAGAAAATGAGGTCAAGAAAATTACTCACCGTTAATACCGCTGACTGCTGAAAGGGCAACGTCCCTTGCTCCTTCTTCATATACCCGCTTTGTGGGGCAGTTGCTCCCAAATACTCTATCTATACCCAGTTCATTGAAAACTTGATGTTAATATAGAAGCGTAAAGTTTTAGGAAAAATGCGAGAAAAGAAAAAAGAACAAGAAAGCAAGTAATAACAACAGGTTCTATAAACTCAAATAAAAAGTTGATTTTATTATAAAAGTGTAAGTTTTGTTGGGATCGGTACCATAGACATGGATTCAAGTTCATACATGAAAAAGAAAAACAGAAGTGATGGAAATGAAGTTTTATTTAAATTTATATTCCAACATCGTCATCGTATATGGAAATGATATCATGATTCATTTAGAGGAACCTTGGGAGTTTGACATTTTAAGACATTGGACACGACAAACTTGAAGACACTACAACCATTAATCAAAAGAAATGGTAATCAAATGAACAGACAAAGCAAGAACGTGCTTGGTTACCATATGTATAGGAGGAGGGAAGCATGGCACGGTCCGGCAGGTTGTGCTTGAACGTGATGGTGTTTCCATTGATGCATTCCCAATAGGACACATCGTTCCTCAAAATCTCTTTCTCATTCAAAGGTCTCACCCTAACTGAGACGAAAATCCTCTCTTCTTGGCCATTCGATCCCGGTGTGTCCCCTTGCATCATCAGCTCCTCTCCCCTCATTGTTTCTTTATTCAAAAATCCCAAATTTCTTCACAAACACACTTAAAAGCCCTCGAATTCATATGCCGCTTTTTGGAAAGAAAATCCGCATTGTGAAAGCATTCACCGCCAAATTTCCTCTTCAAGATCAGAATTAAATAATTTGAAAACATACAAAACAAAAAAAAAATAATAATAAAACAGAGAAAAATTACTCAGCCAAACAATTTAGCTCACCTTCTGTACCCTCCAAACCAAGAAGAAAAATCAAATGGCATTGGAACTACATACTTCAATGAGCAAATACAAACCAATTTACGCAAGGTAAAGAAAGAAAATAGAAATTGGTGAAACCTGTAAAGAAAGAGAAATTTGGGCAAAAGGCCCTAAAACCACAAAGACAGAGAGGGAAGTAGAACCGACCGTTGAAATGAAACCGCCAATTGATGTATTTATCGTTTTAACCTCCACTTGCTGTGTATTAACGCGGTAACCACCCATTGTTTTTCTCTCTCTTTTTTTAAGTAGTCTTCACAGCCTCTGTGTTAACGGCAAACCAACTTTTGGACACCTCGATTTTTTATTTATTTTTAATTAGTTAAGTGAAAAATCAAATTCAGCCCCTTTGTTTCAGGCTATTTTAATTTAGTTTTTATGTCTTCAATCTCGATTTATTAGGTTTTAAATTTTTCTCTGGTTTTAAGTACGAGTACTTTATTTCTCTGTATTCTCTCAAATGTCACGTGACTTTTAAAATTACCATTGAATTTTAAAAAGATCATTATTGAATTTTGATCCAATGATGATTTTAAAAGCCACGTGACATTTGAGAAAACACAAAAAAAAACTCTAGTTCTCTTTATAACATTACTCTTTAATACATCTATTAGACCAGATATATCTTTATCTTCTGATAAAGATAAATCTGTCAAGAATTAGTTCTCTTATGCTACAAGTTATATAGCTTTAGGTCTCTACATTATCTTATGTTTCTACTACTATAAGTTGTATAGTTTTAGGTCTCTTATCTATTGGTTGTACAATCCTTATCTACTGGTTGTACAGTCCTACTAAAGGACTTCTCTATGGTTTCACGATAACTTTGTACAGTCCTATCCAAAGACTAACTCTCTTCTTATAAATACAATCTCTGCCCTACGGTTAAAGTAGGCATAATTATCCAATAAATCTCTAAATTCTACAACATCTATCTTTAATTTATTATATAATTAATTAATGATATGTTATATCGGACTACTTAATTAATGTTTCGTGACTCTCATTTAATTAGTCATGTGCTAACTATAAGTGGTACATGGCATATAAGTGGTACATGGCACATTTACTTTTATTTAGTTAATTCAATTTATTAAGTTTTAATCAGTCCAACAGCAAATCGTGGCATCCTTCTTTTTTTTCTTTTTTTCTTTTTTTTTTCTTTTTTTTTTTTTTTTTTTTTTGAGTCTTCTTAAAACAGAATTGAATTTCTAACAAGTAGTTGGGTACCATTACCATTTGCTCCAATATTAACTAAAAGAAAGTATTGAAGGATTTCATCCCTCCTTTTGAAAATGATTGGATCCATCTCAGCCTCTTCCTCTTAGAAAGCTACAAAAATTTCAAGAAATACAAATTTCTGTACCCATTATGTGGCACATTGAGCCGCAACCAGATCCTTTTCTAGTAGCATTCCCACTTATCCTTCTCCTTTACCTTCAATTCCTATTGTAAATGGCAAAGACCTCCCTCTCTTTCTTGAGAGGGGTGGTAGGCTTTTTTCCACCCAGTTCTAGTTTTTTTTTCCTGTTGCTTGTTTCTTTCAAAGTATTTATAAAAAATAAAAAAAAAATAAATAAATAAAAGAAAGTATTTGACTTCTTTTTTTAGACTTAAAACTAAAGCCGCGGATCCCCTCCAATTGAGAATTCTCTTTTCTTAACCCTTCCAATATGTTTGGTATACATAATAATTATTCTCCTTGTAATTCTAAAATAAAATGATCATTCATATTCTTTAGTTTGGTAGCAACACATAGTTTTCTTATCGTAATTGAATTAAAATTCTTAAAATACCAAAAATTTATAAATAATTATAATTTTTTTTTTTAAAAAATAAATTATATAGGTAACTGACAACCCATTTAGAGTTTCGAAATTTTTTAGTTTATTTTTTATTTTATTTTTTAAAAAAAGTAGGTTTGCAAAAAAAAAAAAATTACTCGGTTTTATTTTTATTTTTTTGGGAAAACTCATTTTGTTTTTCAACGACGAGAGGAATAGCTATTTCTTAATTTAAGGAATAACCATTCCAAGAGCATAGTGTGCAACCAAACAAATGGAATGAGTATTCCATAAGAATGAGTCTATTCGCGAGTAATTCTAAATGTCATACCCATGTCCCTCTTGTGTCCCTCTAAAAATGAGGTGGCTTTCAAAATCACCATGTGATCAAAATTCAATTTTAATCAATCACAAGTCCAATGGTGATTTTAAAAGCCACCTCATTTCTAGAGGGACACAAGAGGGACATGGGTGTGACATGTAGCATTACTCGTCTATTCGCATACCAAATTTCCTCCTCATCTTTGCCCACTCCTCTTTGGGTAGATACGTGAGAGAGGCTCTCCTGCCCGAGCAAAGAGCCCACCTGCCTCTTTGTGCGGATATAAGAGTCCTCTCACAATTCCCCCGAGCATGTCCATTGGCTTAGTCATCTTGCCTTTCTAGCTAAAATGGCTAACCATTTCTCAAAAAACTATCTTCATCCAATTATGCAAAAAAACAAATTAAAAAATGAGTCTAACCACGGCAATATCAACAAATTTCATATTTCGAAGTAGTGGCTTAACCGGCAGTCATACACATTTGGATCTAACCCCCAAAAAATAGTATATCAACCTTTTTGGCAAATATCACTATTTTACAGCTTGTTGACCGGTGTTAACACTACAAAAATAAATAAATAAAAAGTAAAAAATTAGTGGCTAACGTGGCTCCAATTGCATGCCAACATGTGTCAACAAGTCATAAAAAAGTTGTAAGTGTAACATTACTCATCCGCAATATTAGAGATTATAAAGAATATTCTTTGTTGAGCTTCAATACCTTCTGTAGAAAAAATCCAGAGAAAAGTGAAAAACTCATGCATGCACCTTTGGCAAGACTTTCGGAAGTCGCTTGAGAATAACTGTTTGTTTCGGTAGTTGAATCCATAATTAGCGGGGCTCTGCAGTTTACAAATTCCCACACTTGTGGGCAACAAATAGGAAAATGAGATGGGGTTTTCTACCTTTGACTTTAACCTTCTCCAATAGATAATCGGCTGACAAATATTCTGCCTACCAATAATTGCCACAAGAGCATTCACCATTCCTAAAATGATGAAACCTCTTCCCATCTCTCACAACTATCTCTCTCCCCACCACTTTTGACATGAACTTGAATGCATTATGGCAATCCCCACAGATCCTAAGGTTCTTGAAAACCCTAATTGTGGCTCCTAGAGGAAGCTTCATAAGCCCAAAAACAACTGCAAGCTTCTCGCTATGAGTAGACAAGACAGACTCCTTATGCTCAGACTCCATATCATGCAACACATATTTTGTGTCAGGGACATACCCAAGTTTTCTCAATTCAAGTATCAATTGCTCTAGATAATTGTACACCGCTTGCACCTCGGGGTGCCGTGTGTCATCAACCAAGAACACATGAACCTTGTTTTCAACCTCAACCCAACTACATGCAGGCTCTTTCTTAATCCCCCGGTCCCTCATTAATTTCCGCACCTTAGCCACATCATTCCACCTGCCTGCAGCGGCATACATGTTTGACAAAAGCACATAGGTCCCATCATGTTGTGGCCTTAGTTCAAAGAGTCGATCAGCAGCTTGAATCCCTAAATCCATGTTCTCATGGAGCCGGCAACCAGCAAGAAGAGCCTCCCAAATTGCTGTACCTGGCTCAGAAGGCATTGATTCGATTACATCCTTTGCCTCTGAGAACTTCCCAGCTCGACACAACAAATCAATCAATCGAGCATAATGATCTTCACCAGGGTTTATTCCGTAAAAGCCAGACATTGAGTCAAAATATTGACGCCCTTCTTTGACTAAACCAGCATGGCTACAAGCAGAGAGAACTGTGAGAAAAGTTATCCTATCAGGTACTATATCTTCCTTCAACATCTGCTCAAAAAGTTCTATTGTTTGAAGACCTTGTCCATGTTGCCCTAAAGCTGCAATCATAGCATTCCAAGATACTGAATCCAAATAAGGCATTGTAAGGAACACACGATTTGCGGCCTCAACAATGCCACATCTTGCATACATTGTAATAAGTGCATTTCCAGCTGAGAGGCTTGAATCATGTCCCAACTTAAGTAGCTGAGCATGGAGCTGGCGTCCATGCTCCAATGCTCCTAGCACTGCACTAGATGTAATTGCTCCTGCAAATGCATAATCGCACGGCTCAAAACCCTCCGTTCTCATTTGGTTGAACAGCTTCAAACCTTCTTCTCCAAGCCCATTCTGTGCAAAACCAGATATCATCATCGTCCATGTTAGAAGGCTCCTCTCAGGCATCTTATTAAAGAATAACTTAGCTTCCTCAATGCGCCCTGCATTCACGTATGCAGACAAGATTGCATTCCATGAAACAAGATCTCTTACAGGCATCTTATTAAAAATCCCCCGAGCCTCATCAACTCTACCACATTTCCAGTACAGTGTAACCAATGCATTATTCACAGAGAGTGAAAACTCAGGTTCAGGTTTCCCTTCTGTTCTCAAAATATTAGCATGCACTTGCTTTCCATGTTTGAACAATCCAACATTAGCACAAGCACTGATTACACTAGTATATGTAAACTCATCTCGCTGAATCCCCATTAAATGCATCTTCCTAAACATTTCCAATGCCTCATGAATAAAACCATGGCGTACATAACCTGAAATCATTGCATTCCATGCAAACGCCAACTTTCCAGTCATCCCATCAAGCATTTCACGGGCTGCATCAAGATCATCATTCCTCACATACCCTGTAATCATCGTTGTCCACGTTAACTCATCCTTCTCAGGCATCTCGTCAAACAACTTTTTAGCTGCACCCATCAGCGACGACGATGATGCTAATGGGGAGGATGCACACTTTATATAAGCAGATATAAGCGCATTCAACACTGACGTAACAGAACCTGTTCCTGATTTTAGCATAGCACAATGCATTTGCTGGCACTGTTTTTCCTCATCAGCTATGAGCGCCAAAGCTCCAAGTACACTGGTGAGCGTAAAATTATCTGGCCTAAACTCGTGTCGCCTCATGTTGCGAAAGAGTTCAATTGCAGCGTGGCCATCATTATTATGGGAATAGCACGTGATCATCGCGTTGTAGAAAATGGTGTCTCTGATACTCAAGGGGGTACCACAAAATACTTCCTGAGCCAGCTTCAGATTTCCTGCGGCAGAGTATGCAGCAATCAGCGTCGTTCTTGCAACTATATCTTGATCGGGAATACTGTCGAACAGGTGGCGGGCATAGCCAATATTGGATGATTTGCAGTAAACATCGATGAGACGGTTGAGGATGTGACCACGTGGCATGAACCCAAAAGTCATCATATGGGCATGGATAGTTCGAGCTAGGGAATACGAACGGGGGCTTCGAGAGCAGCATAGTTGCAGTAGGGCAGCATAACGGTTGGCAACTGCACGGAAGTCCAATGTCTTCCTCATATTGGAAATGCTGGGAAGTCATTGTTTTGTCTAATAGTAGCTTTTTCTGTCACTACATTAACATATGCATTAGCATAAAAATACACATTAACATAAACATACGGCCCTAGTCAAAATAAATCCTACTAGCTTTTTCTGTCACTACATTAGCATACGCATAGAACTAATAGTAACTAATATTGTCTTCTTTAGATACCATAGGAAAATCCACGCAAGCATACATTTCTTAATGGCTCATTTGAATAAAATTGTAAGTTAATAATGAGATAAAGGAAGAAAACATACCTGCAATGCTGACTTGCTGACCCAAAGATCACACAAATATTCAACATAACCACGTGGAAGCCTCAAGCAGATGACAACTATTGATCAGTATTGAAACACTTGAAGATAGGACTCCACTTGATCCTGATAAGGATCAGCGTCGTATCTGTAACAAGAGAAACAAGAATGAAACTGAAGATAAATCATCCGCAGCCCAAGATTCAAATGACAGTAGTTTGAATTCAAGTATTGTAGATAAGATGACAATTCATAAAACTTACTAAGCATTTCAAGAATTTATGGGAAATTTTGATTGTTAATTGAATATATAAACTACAAAGATGAACTGGATGGGTAAAAAATCTATATTAGACCGACAGTAAAATTTTTTACCAAGTGACAACAAATCATTTTCATTATTGTTGATATTGCTTTGCTGTTATAATATTCATACCACATTTGTTTTTCGTATATACAAATTTCTTTTGATATCTTTTTTTTTCTCCCGTCAATTTTTCTTTTTCCACTGCATTGGACAAGTGATCCAATATATCACTCTAAAAAAAACAAACCCACAAACTTAAAACGTCCCTTTCCTCAAGCAGCAATCTAGACAACACTACAGCAAGAACTAAAAACCAAACTACAAACAAAAGCCACCGATGGATTCCTCCTCTGGGAAAGCCCAAAAATACAAAACGGCAAAAAACCCATAAAATACAAACGCAAAAGCCAATCAACCAGCCATGGCCCATCATCAAATCTCCAACAATTAAGCACCACGATTCTTGACTCAAAACAGAGAAGAGAGAAACCAGATTTAAGCGGGAAAAAAAAAAAAAAAAAACGAGAGTGAGAAGGTTACCTTGAGCTACTGAGAGAAACAGAGAGGCAGACTTCGTTGGAGGCGGAGAGACAGACTTCCTCGTTTGAGAGAGAGAGAGAGAGAGAGAGAGAGAATCGGAGAGGCAGGAATGGGCGGATTAGCTACTGAGGGAGAGAGAGGCGAGAGAAGCGGGAGAGGCAGATTTCGTTGGAGGGAAGTGTAAGAGAAAACATGCGAAGAAAGGTGTTGAAGAAACAAGGTGGGAGATAAATAATAGGGTTAAATGCCTTGGTCCATTAGTTTTAACAATTTTATTTTTTCTTACTCAGGGTTCATTTTCTTTAACAGGATTATAATTCTCTCCATTTTTATTTTTATTTTTATTTTTATTTTTATTTTTTTTTCGAGTTTAAGATAATTTAAGTAGGTAATTATGAGATACTACTTATAAAATCCTGATCCCGTAAGTAAATGATACTTCATTTATGGCTTAAATACTCCGTTCATAAAACTAACGAAATATCACGTCAAACCAATTAAAACATGTCACGTGTCATATGCCTAGTCAAAAAAATTTAAAAAAAATAAAATGAGAAAAATAAAAAATAATTTCTATTTTTTCTGATTTTTAAAATTTGTATTTTTTTAAAAAAAATTGGCAATACATATGACGCATGGCAAGTTTTGATTGGTTTGACGTATAATTCTGTTAGTTTAATAGACGGATATTCCCATCTCTATATTTAACCTAAATCGAGGTACCATTTACGATATTAAATAAAACTTAGGTGAAAAAAAAAAGTCTTTAAAACTCAATGAGTGATAAAGCATTTAACCCTAAATAATAAACAAACGATGAGTCACAAATGTATAAAAATGCAAAATACATTTTGTTTACATAAAAGTTTTTAATTATTAAAAATAATATGACAACACATTAACCGTAGAGTAGTGAGCGCTCTCAATGTGGCTTATATATATTTTTGACTAACTAAAGTTCAATTTATATATAATAGTAAATAAGTTTTAAAAGACATTATACATTCGATTATCTATTATTTTTCTATATCATTTAAATAATTTATTTTTTTATTCTTTGTCCAAGGATGCTTTTTTCACCTGTCATTTTTTTTTAAATGATCAATTTTTTAAAGGTTATTTTTCAATGATATTTTTTATTTTCTTCCAAATGGTCATTTTTCTAAGAGTAATGATTCACTACCACCTAAATATACAACTTTTTACCACCTTGCCTATGTGGCAAGGTGGTCCCCTATCTTAATTTATTTTTAAAAAATAAAAAAATTTAAAAAGTAGTGGGGGACCACCTTACCTCATAGGCAAAGTGGTAAAAAATTGTATATTTAAATGACAATGAATCATTACTTTTTTTCTAATATGCCTCCAGGAAGGTACGGCAAATTAAGTCTCCACCTCGAACTTCTATTTAAAATTTTGACGAAACTGTCAAATTGTCACATTAATACACATTATAACATGATACATGTCCCAATATGATACATGCTTGGTTGTGACACGTGGGGCCTGAACTTTAAATGGCTAAAATTAAGGGCTTGCTTGGTTTTTCTTAAGCAGAGAACCCCTTTGAGAATGATGGTTGAGTCCTTGAACAACATAAAGAGTGGCTCTAGTCCGCTTTCACTCTCTCTCCATTTATTATGAGTTTTTTTTTTTTTTTTTTAAAAAAAGATTTTGAATTCTTATCTATTACAATTATTTTTGAAGTAAATAACTGAGATTGCATTATATCAATATTTAGTAATTTTTAAACATACTAAATAATCAAATAATAAATATTAGACTAACTCTTTGCCTTATTTGTGAGAGCTTTTTCTTGTTCTAAATTTCTAATGAGATTTTTTCATGCCTCCTTTGTGAGTGTTCGGAAAGGAGGGAAGAGCTCTGCCTCTTCTCTCCTCCCCAACCCTCTCTTGTTGTTGCTTCGCTCATAACTTTTGATCACACGCCCTTCCTCCACCCAAGTCAATTTGTTCTTCGTCTAGTCACACACGCCACACGTCTCATGCTCACCAATTGCAGACCACCTCCTACCAGACATAGAAGTGGACAAGTGGTTACTGACTTTCAACCACTCTAGCTCAGTTGATCTCAATGCGTTCTTCTTATAATGGCAACCAAAACCCCTTGTTGTCCCTGAACGTCTGTCTACCAACAACCGAATTTTTTTCTTAGACAAAGCCAGATTTTTTGGTGGTCCTTTAGGTCAGGGGCCACAATAAGCAATTAGACCAGTTTTTTTTTTTAAAAAAAAAAAAAAAAAAAAAAAAAAATTGGGATGGTATCAATCTAGTCAATGAAACTTAATAATATATTTTTATTTTTAAAAAAGTAAAATCATGTAGGTGGACGGAACCCATTGCTGTGGCGTTGAAATAGGCTAAAAAATACTTAGATTACAAGTAAACTAACGGTCCAGCTATTATATATCCGGCAGTTGAAATGGAATCGTAATAATAATTTCTTTAAAGCAAGTCGACGTTTGGTACGGTAATTAGCACGACCCAAGTTCGAAAGCCCCACCCTATGTAGCCTAAAAGCCAGCTGGCCAAAAGTCTCTACTATTTTCCTTTTTCAAATACAAGCCAAGCCATTGCCAATTTGCCAACCAGTAACCAAAGCCTCGCACAGCCAACTCATCAGTAGAAATAAAAAATAATAAAATGGAAAACGACATAGCTTTATCGTGGGGCTGCCACCACACCCATCATCACAGCCAACGAAGTGAGAGAGAGAGAGAGAAAAAGAGAGAGGACTCTCTTTCTCTCTCTCTCTCTCTCTAATATTTCTTTCTTTCTTTCTTTCTTTCGTTCTTTCCCTCTCTCTCTCTCTCTCTCCCTCCTCTTTTCTTCTTTACCTTTCCTTCTAGATCCAATGAGAGGAAGAGAACACTCCCCCCACGAACCCATAATTTCACTTAGCCCTTAGCCCTTAGCCCTTATCTATTATTATATCATCTTTGTGGGTTGTCTTTGAGAGACCCTCTCAGTGTCAGAGCCAGAGAAATGGCGACGAGAGGTAGCAGATCGGAGAAGGTGAAGAGGATTTTCCAGCAATTCGATGGGAACCGCGACGGAGGGCTCAACAGAGACGAAATGTCGGCGCTTGTGGTGGCGGTGAACCCGAGGGTCAAGTTCAGCGACGAGCAAATCAACGCCATTCTCGACGAGGTTTTCCGGACCTATGGCGAGTTCATCGACGGGGAGAAGGGCCTGACCTACGAGGGGCTGTTGCGGACCTATGACGACGGCGCCGGCGACGTGGACCGTGACTTCGACGCGCTGGAGCTCGAGCTCGGTCTGGACGAGAACATCAAGGGAATCTCCGAAGCGTCGTCGTCTTCGATTGTCGACGAGCGCGCAATCGACGCCCAGAAGAAGCAGAGGACCGCTGCGTGGGCGGTGTCACCCAACCACGGGATCGTCTTCGACGACACGTGGAAGATCGTCGACGACTTGGAGATTCTCATCAAGAGGCTCAAGGCAAAGCAAGCGAAGGATGGGAAATTGAAAGGGGACAATTTCGACGCGTACTCGGACGCTGGGTGGTCTAGGGAATTGGGACCGTCAACGGAGATTTCTGACAAAAGGGTGTTCTGGGAAGAGTCCGGACACGACTACGCGGCGTTCGTGAAGGAATTGGGGGTTCTGAGGAGCCGAGCCGACGGGGCGAGGTCGAGAGAGGAGGCCTTTGATGGGCACATGGCGATCGGTAGGGTCTTGTACGAGCACCAGTTGTTTAAGGAGGCTTTGGTGAGCTTCAAGAGGGCTTGTGAGTTGCAACCCGTGGATGTGAGGCCGCATTTCAGAGCTGGAAATTGCCACTATGTGCTTGGGAAGTACAAGGAGGCCAAGGAGGAGTTTTTGTTGGCTCTGGAGGCGGCCGAGGCTGGTGGGAACCAGTGGGGCTACTTGCTGCCACAGATATATGTCAATCTTGGGATTGCGCTGGAAGGTGAAGGTATGGTTCTTAGTGCTTGTGAGTACTATAGAGAGGCTGCAATTCTTTGTCCTACACATTTTAGAGCTTTGAAGCTTTTGGGTAGTGCTCTGTTTGGGGTGGGGGAATATAGGGCGGCCGTGAAGGCCTTAGAAGAGGCTATATTCATGAAACCGGATTATGCTGACGCACATTGCGATTTGGCGTCGGCTTTGCATGCCATGAGTGAGGATGAGAGGGCGATTGAGGTGTTTCAGAAGGCTATTGATTTGAAACCCGGTCATGTTGACGCTTTGTACAATTTGGGTGGGCTGTATATGGACTTGGGTAGGTTTCAGAGAGCCTCAGAGATGTATACTAGGGTTTTAGCTGTGTGGCCGAATCATTGGCGGGCACAGCTCAACAAGGCTGTGTCCTTGTTGGGGGCTGGGGAAACTGAGGAGGCTAAGAAAGCTTTGAAGGAAGCGTTGAAGATGACAAACAGGGTTGAATTGCATGATGCGATATCACATTTGAAGCAGTTACAGAAGAAGAAGGTGAAATCTAATGGGGGTGCCAATGGGGAAGGGGCATTTGTCACTGTGGAATTCTCGAGATTTAAGACTGTGGGGGACAAGACTACCTTGAGACCGGACTTGGCCAATGCTCTTCAAATTAGAGCTTTCCAGAGGATTACCAGGTTGAGTCGTTGCGATGTAGATCTTCTGAAGAGGGAAATGATTGATCGTGATGTGCCTGTGTCCTATTCCGGTGCTGGCGCTCCCCAGAAAACCATACGTAAGCCTAACTTGGAAGAAATTCTCCGCCGTCTACTCAACTTCCTAAAGCCTGAAACATTCCAAGGAGCTGTCAAAGCCATAAACGAGAGGATACTCTCTGTCCTGGACGAAACAGGCTCAGGCAGGGTGGATTTGGGCATGTTCTATGCTGTCCTTGCCCCCATTTGCAGCGGCCCTCTAGATAAGCGTAAGCGTGTGGCTTTTGATGCGCTTCTGTGGCGTCCTGTGAATGAAGGCATTTCGCAGATTAGAAAGGTCGATGCTGTTACATACATCAAACTGTTGAGGGCTATCTATGTCCCTTCTGATGGGGTTAGTGAGATGCTGGAACTCCATGGAGACGTGGATGCTTCACTGGTGTCTTACTCTGAGTTTCTTGTCATGTTTGACGATCGCGATTGGGGTTTTGGTATCATGTCCACTCTGTTGAAGCTTGAAACTGGGGATAGGAACCGCCATGGCCGCTATGTTTGTGCAGTTTGCCGCTATCCGGTTATTGGATCCCGCTTCAAGGAGATAAAATCTCATTTTAGTCTGTGTAATCAATGTTACAGTGAGGGAAAGGTGCCTTCTACCTACAAGCAGGAAGAGTACAGATTCAGAGAGTATGGAAGTGAAGCTGAAGCGATGAAAGACAAGTGCATGTGCTTTAATGTGCAATCCCATAATGATCCGTAGCTAGAAGACTTAGAAGTTTTTCCTTTTTTCTTCCATCATGTTATTCTAGTTGTTAAGTGTGAGATATATAGTTCATCGATGTGTTTAGCGAGCTTCATGCCCTTGTATAATAAAATTTGTCAAGTTGTTGCTCTGAAACTGTTGTTTTTCTAGCTGTAGAATTGCCATGCTGTATATTTCCTTTATAATTTCTGATTCTTTATGTAGAGTTTTTTATTTAATTGATGAGTCCAGATATGCAGAAAGGGTCAGTGGCTTTCTTTTTGGAGTACTGTTTTATGAGTTTAAGCTCTACTTAAGGTGCTAAACGTCAAAATAAATGTCTGTTTTTCAGTGATAACCTTTTGCAATTGAAAATAACTTGACATGATAGGAGTGCCAATTTTTATCTGTAGATATAATAGGAATCAAATTTGAGTTTTGAACTCTGAAGTATTGATGAGAGCTCAAGAATTGGCAGTTCGTGGATTGATGATCGTGCCCTGTAGTAGGGAACTTGGGAATGTGAGCTGAAGGTTGTAAATCCTGACCCATTGCCTTCTTGCTGCAGCAGTTTTCCTGGGAAATTCTGCCATAGTTGACCCGTTCCAGAAACCAGCCAGAAAAAACAAAAGAAAAAAGTTACAGAGATTGGTTTGTTGGAAACTATTTCCTGCTAACTATCGGGCCATCGGCATGTGAGAGAGCAACAATGTCATGATTCAAAAGTTGGAAAAACACCGACGATAATGATGCTTGAGTTGAAAAGCTAGAAGTCTTTCTGTTATAAGGCAATCGAATGCTGTCTTAAAGCCGTAATTTACAATTTTATGTCTCTAGCGACTGGGGCTGTCAATAGGGACCAACTAGAGTATGGTGCCAAATAACCCCCAATAAGTGCTTTTAACTTTTATTTGGCTCATTTGCTGGTTTGCTGGTTGGTAAAAGACTTTGGGTATAGGGAGGACAGGCATAATCATAGCATAAACACAACCAATTTGCCTGTCAGTCTCTAAATAGAGAAATGATACGTGTATTTTTAAGTGTATACTTTTTGACATGACAGTAAAAATTATCATTAAAATTTGAATCTGATAGTGATTCATTCAAGATTCAATTATAATTTTCATCGCTGATATATGCACTTGAAAGTGCATGTACTAGCATTTCTCTATAAAATACCAGTGCTCTCGTTTACTAGGTTTTCTTGTAATTTGAATATGAGAAAGATTCTTTAACTCAGTCTATTAAATTGCCATATGTCTTTAGATCTTATAATTTTCTTATGCATTTTTAATAATATTAAAAAAGCATGTGATTTTCACATGCAAATGTACGTGTTACAAGGACAAGTTTTGACTAAATAGACTACTTGGAATCTTTAGAAAAACTTTGTCCATGTAATAATGACGTCCATAAGCTATGATTGTGGCAAGACTTATCACTCCCGGATAAATAGCAAATGATTTTGGCAATCCAAATCTTCCACCAGTTGGAGGACAGGAAGGTCTGCTCTTCCACACCTGCCTCCTTCCACACCTGCCTCCTATAAACTCTAATGTCATTGCTTCTTCACTGATAAATGATAATCTCGTTGAATATATACTGCCAAATTGATATTGTTGTATTTATTTTTTATTTTTGGGTGACTAGTATAATTATTTTATTATTGAGTCCATAATGAGTCGGGCTAAAAGTAAACATTCGAGGAAGCATATACTCATCTTAAATATAAATAGAGTTGACCCATTAGACTCTATTAAGTCATGAGTGAAATTTTAAGGTTGAGGTACTAGTCTTTTCCACAGATGAAATAATATTGTCTTTCTGCACTTAAGGCGTCTACTGGAGAGACATTAGAGCAGAAATGAAAAACTTATCAATCGAACAATCTAACAATGGAAGTACATTAATTTCTTATAGTTGATCTCCATGTGCTATATATGGAGAAAGAGCAAAAATAAATCAACAAAGTCAAGTTTATCATAGCTTTTGCAACAAATATTCTTAATCTACCATTTTTTTTAGAGGCTTTTGTTTGGATATCTTAATCTACCATTTTTACGTCCCCAATATGTTAGATTTATGGAAAAAAAATATTCTCAATTTGTTCACAACATGTGTAGAACAGTGTTAAGAAAAGCATATATTTTCGCAAACACAAAATCACCCACTAATTATTATTATTATTATTTTTTTTAAGAAAAATCACCCACTAAATTTAGTCATTGCTTATCGACTTTACCCACCAGCAATTATATGATAATACAAAGAGTTAAATCCATTAAAGCACTAATTTTTTCTAGCTTATTTTTGAAGGACAAATTATAAGAAAATATATACGTTACTTTCAAATCTCACGTAATTCTGTATCAATTTCAAATTACGTCTTTCCTACTTTGGGCCTCCACTGTCAATGTCTTGATTTCTTTGAACAAATAGTTATAGGAAAACGAGGTAATCAACATCTCCGTTGTAGTCTAGTTGGTCAGGATACTCGGCTCTCACCCGAGAGACCCGGGTTCAAGTCCCGGCAACGGAAATTCCTTTTTATGTTGAGCTTTTGCTTGGTCGGTGCACAAATCAGATTTCCATTTGAAAATTGAAACCAACTTCATGATTCATATGACTAATTTTGATTGGTTGGAATAAAATGAATTTTCATAATTCAATTTATACATGAAAAAAATCGAGTTGACTTTGAAATCTAATTTATTTGTGTGAAATAATTATCAATTGAAATAGAATTCAATTACACTTGATATTTGAAAGAAAAAAAGATGAATTGCGTTTTCCATGCTACCCCCACTACATGTTGATCTAATATTCAAAATTATAAAAATCAAATCAAAGTCAAAGAAAAGTTGAATCAATCATATATATATATATATATATATATATATATATATATATATAATTTTTTTGGTAAAAATCCAATTGAGAAAAGAAGGGAATACTTGTTGTTAAGTGGTGCTGTGTTTTATATATTGGGATGAAAAAAAAGGAAGAGAAAATAAGGGTTAAAAATTAAACCTATTCACATGAATTCTAGTTCAATTCAATTCATGTATGCAAGTTGAGATTCCAAACATATGTTGGATTCAAAATCAAATCATTTTGGTTCCTAACATTTGGATTGTACTAAACGAATTCAGATTCAATTTATTGACCAATTCATGGATGTCCAAACAAAGGGCTAGTTTCTCCGTGAATAACATTCATTGACCAATAATATTGTTAAAGTAAAATGGTTGCGATATTACAATTTTTATTATAATTTCATTACAAATTTAAGTGGCAGTCCACGTGAATGCCACATTGCACAAGATGAGTGAAAAAATTAATCAATAATAGTTTACAAGTAAATTTAATTGTTTAGAAGCTAATGTATTAAGTGTCGCATGAACTGTCACGACAATTTATAAAGCACTTGTAAAAGTCGACTCGATGACAGATACATTCATACACTCATTTTAAGATGTTCAAACGAGGGCTTAGGTCATCGACCTAGGTGCTAATTTATCATCATTTGAATTAAGATGGTCCATAAGACTAATAACTAATAAGTGAAAAATGATAATTGCAAATTATTTTCGCTCAAACCAGCCTCTTCACAACGGCGAACTCTTTAATTCAATAATGCAATTAAGTCAACTATTTTCGAAGAGAAAACAAAAAACACGACTAAAACACTACAATTTCTTCCAGGACAGTTTGGTGTTCAAAGTTTTGTAATTCTTCCCTTCCAAATCTTTTGGTTAAAATAAATGGATATGCTGAAGAGAGAGAAAGTCTGAGACTTTTCTAGAGAGCGAGGGGTAAGAGTGATCTTGTCTTCCGGGGGGGAGGCCTCTCGCCTCCTCCTCCCGGCCTTGTTTTTTGGTTTTGGTTCCCTTGGCCGTTAGGGCCAGGGTTTAGTTCACCCTGGGTTGTCTTCCCCAGTGGTGGATGTTTGTCTCTGAGCCTTTAGGGCTGTCGGAGTGTTTTCCTCTCAGTGTAGCATTGGTGCAGGTTGTTTGGTTTGCTTGTTATTTCTTTTGTTTTGTTTTGTCTTTGTTAGTGCAAGCAGAGGCTTTTGGCTGCTGGTTCATGGAGATAGACGGGTGTTAGAGAATGGCCGGTGGAGATGTCGTTCAAAGCTAGATTTATTAACCTCGATTGGCTCTTTTTCGACAAGAATCTTCCTGTGGCGGTCTTCAGCTTTCTCCGGTCTCGATGGTCACTTGGCGGGACCGCGTTGCGCTCTCCTGGTCGGCGCGTGATCAGCACACACTGAGGGTCTTCTTTCCGGCCCTCGCGCGTGCGGGTTACGACCTCTTTTTCCAGCTTCGCTAGGTGCAGATCTGGACCTCTGAAGGTCGTCCGTTGATGGGGGGGCTCCCGGAGAAGTCGTGTGCTCTGTACGAGCGGGTTTTTCCGACTGTCTGTTTCCTGGCTTGTCTTCCTGAGCTTCTTCTTGTTGTGGTTGTAAATTCTTTTCCTGTTTCACAGTCTACCGGTTTTCGGTAGCTGCTTTAAGCTAGAGTTTCCCCTGGCTTTGTGGTTAGAGGTTCTTTACCTATAGCCGCATCTCTTGGCCTTCGGCCTTGGTTTATCTTCGCCTTTGGGCGGCTGTAATTGTCTTCTTTCTGTGTATTTGTTCTGTTATTATAACCATTTGGATGTTTTCCGGGCGCTTGTTCCGGCAATGAAGAAGGCTTTTACGTTCAAAAAAATAAATAAATAAATAAATGTATATGATCACAAGGAACTATTAATAGCTTTCCATTTTATTATTATTTTTTTAAAAAAATAATTTATATTTTTTTACTTTAAAAAAATGGTTAAAGACATTTTTAATATACGTGGTTTGAAAACTTAATTTTTTAGTACTTTAGTTTCAATTCGCATCGCAAATGGTACCTGTGTTTTTTAAAAAGACGGATATGGTACATCCGTTCATTTTTTCGTCCAAAATTTAACGGATTGCCGCGTGTCTACTCTTAGGTGTTAACACGTGGGCCATGTGACACAATGTAAAAAAAGAAAAAAATAGAAGAAAAAAAAAAGAAACTAAAAGTCTTTAAAAATTAATAAAACTTATATATATTAAAAACTTGCAAAAAAAAAAATTGAAAAAAAAAAAGAGGTGGAGCTGAACCACCCCCCTTGGTCAGTTTGGGGGTGGCCGAACTACCCCCGTGGCCAAACCCTCTATTTTTATTTATTATTATTATTAGAGGGTTTGGCTATGGGAGTGGCCAATTTTTTTTTTTTTTCCCCTTCTTTTTTCTCTTTCGCCATGGGGGTGGTTCAGCAACCCCTATGATCCCACCCCCAAGGGCCAAAACCCTCACAATTTTTATTTTTCATTTTTTTCAAGTTTTTAATATATATATATATAAGATTTATTATTTTTAAATTTTTTTAAATTTTTAAAGATTTTTATTTTCTGTTTTTGACTTTTTTACATTGTGCCACATGTCAACACCGGAGAGTAGACACGTGACAATCTGTTAAATTTTGAACGGAAAAATGGACGGAGGTATCATATCTTTTTTTTTTTTTTTCAAAACCTAGGTACTATCTACGATGCGAATTGAAACTGAGGTACTAAAAAATAAAATTTCCAAACTATAGGTATCAAAAAGATCTTTATCCCTTTTTTTAAAGTAAAAAAATATAGAAAAATTAATTATGAGATCAAAGTTTTCTTTTAAATTGGGCTGGAAGTTCTCTAACCGAGCCTATTAAACTAACATGTGTCTAAAATATATATGAGAACACACGTCAACTTAGAGGGTTGCATATGCCATATGGTAAGCTACCGCCTCTTAAATACATGCAAGGCACATGCTGTATCATTCACTAAGTGTGAAAAGAAAGATAATTTAATTAAAACACTGCTTTTAGTTTATACACCACCAGTGGAACTCAAATTATCATAAATAAGCTATAAATCAGGATAAGTAGTCGAATTAGTTGCTAAATGCCTTTCAAGTGGTTAAAGAAAGCTGAACGAAGTCATGCCAACCGGAACTCTAAGGTTGGTATGTGCATGTTATGCATGATAATGGTTGTTATGATGCCCATGGTAGTAGTAACAGCATCATCGTCATTGTTGCCATTATCACCAGCACCATCAGCAACATCTACTCTGTTTGACCCCCTAGAGGATCAGGTGCAAAGAGGCGAGGAACAGTACCAGGTTCAACCAGAAATTCTGCATGAAGACTATGGCATTTGGTATCCGGCACCCGACTTTGGTGGTGGCGGCACCGCTCCCATTCCACACTGAGATGAGAAGAAGAATTTTGCTGTGATTCTAGCATCCAGATTTCATTTTCTAACCCAAGAAGATCCCGAGTATCACGATCTGCTCTCTAGAATAAGGATGTTGTACTTGTATACTTTATGTTCATGTATTCCTAGTCAGTTGCATATTCCTGGTATGAGTTTCTGTTAGTCTTAACACTACGTAACATATTGTTCTTAAGCTGACCATATATCATCTTACAAAGACACAAATGAATGGTTTTATCTTAGGAAAATCCCAATAAGTTTCTCCATGCTGTTATTAACCTTGTCTCGACGCCAATCTAGGACTGATACAGATAAAAACGAGTTTGGCTTGGGTTCAATTTCAGGGACACGATCCAATACAAACAGGCCCAGTTCTAATTGGAAATGGACCCAAGCCAAACCCCAGATAGAGCACGGCATGAAGAAGTCTGTCTCATTCGGTTCCTAGTTCGAATCTTTTCTTGATGTCAATTACTTCTTCTTTTTTTTTATTCTTTGAGAAAAAAAAAAAAAAAAACATAATATTCGTTAGCCTAAACATAAGGGGGGAAAGTCTACCATAATTGCATCCCAGTCTATAGCAGAGATTCTCATGTTTCTTTGTTTTGCATGCAAAGACAACAACTAATGAAATATAAATTTGACTTTACTGCGTCAGAACCAAAAACAGGCGTCAGAACCAAAAACCCTACCCCATCCCTAGAAGAACAAGAAACAGACCACAATAAATAGTGAACTCTGATAACCTAACCAAATCACGGCAATCAAGAACTAGCTGAGCATACGCCCCTTCTCTGTTGAAGATTGACAGTAGATAACAGAAATTACTTAGTAGTTCCTTGTACTTCAGAACTGCAGAATTACCCCAATGGAAGGCCTCAGAGTCTTAGGCAACAATCTGGTATTATCTTACCTATTTGACAAAAGAAAAATCAGAGTTATTAGACCACAAGGTTAAGGAAAACTTGGAAGGGTACCTGCATGCACCATGGCATTTGAAGGACTACATTAAAATTTTAACAAGATCTGAGATGAGAACATAAGCTATTTATGGTTTGGCGTATAAGTTTGAAGATAAAACAAAAGCAAATTTGGGGAAAATATGGGAGAGTTTACCATTTGGACCAACAAAATTTCTCTCCACAACAACTAAGATTTAGAAAACTGGGTTTGAGGAAGAAGAAAGGTATCAAAACTTACTTTTAATATCTTTCAACTCTTTCTACATACCAATAATGATATAGCTTCATCTTCTATTCTTTTCTCATATTTCCACTAACTTTATCCTCTCTTCTATGAAGGGACTAAATACTCAACAAGTATGAGCATGTTGCTTCAACTTCAGAAATAATACCTATGCCATGTACCTTGGTTGGAGTTAGTATGCCAGTCTAATGTGTTTTCTTGAAGGGGAGAATTACATATTGAGTTGAAAACAGAGGATTGTCATTGCCTATACTAAATGGTCGAATGAAGATTTCTAGGGCCATCTAGTTGTTCATTATCTATTTTCTATCTTCTAGAGATTCTTCCTTAACTTCTGCATCTCTTCTCTTTGTATGAAGATAATGTATAAAAGTTCAAAGAATCCAAAATTGCATACATCTAAATTCCTAAAAATTACACAGCAATTCCAACTAACTGAAACATAATTCAATGCTTACCACACTTACATAAGATGTATAGAAGATGGGCCACAAATGGAAGCAACTTTCTGAGCACGCTGTGCTTCACCCCTGTAAAGCTCCTTCATTTCTTTTTTTGCACGCCGTGCTTCACGCCTTTCCTCCTTTAAAGCAGCCTGCAAGCAGAAACCTTCAACATCAATATCGAAGACAAAAGTAGAGCAGACCAACAAAGCAATAACTGCTCAAATCAGTTACTTATCAGATAACTAACTGCAACTTATTTCCTTTGGCATCACGCTTAGTAATGGCAGTTAGAAAACAGGCAAAGGACTGTATTCTGATCTTCTACGAGTAAAAGATGACAGATAATTCTATGGTTGAAGACAATGTTCAAGAAATGTAAAAAGCTGAAACAGGCAGCAAGGAGATACCTTCCGTTCTTTCTTCTCCTCTTTTGACTCCTGACCATGCTGTTTCCTCTTCTGCTGCTCAGCCTTTTTACTATCCACATCCTTGACCTTTTCTGCACCAGGTTTTATACTATGAGGTAGAAAGTCCACAGGTAGCTTCTCTTTTCCTCGTAGGGATATTACATGACTCATGGCACTCGAGGCTCCATATAAAGTTTCAGTCAACTTCTTTTTCCTAGTTTCTGGAGCCCCAATCTTACCAGGGTGGTTATCAAGATTTGAATACGTAGAAACAATGGTCTCACAATCCCAAACTTCTGATTCATCGCTGCTTTCTTCTACAAGAACCACGTGTTTGTCTTCATTTTCATTTTCCTTTTCATACTTCTCAGCATATTCCACACAGCGACGAATCACTTCAGCCGCAGATTCCAATAGCTCCTTACTTTTTGGCATCTCATTATCATGCAATAAATCTGCAGGAACCTTATATTTGTCACCGAGTTCCAAAATCGCACGGTCACCTAGGGCATGCTTTAGCTTTTCTGCCAGAGGTTCAGCTTCTTCAGCTACATTACCATAATCATCATCATCAGTGCCATATTCTTGACGCTCAAGCTGCAAAAGATAAACAACTGTTGGACAGAGGAAACTTAATGTGACAAGAAAAGGGCCATCGAACAAAGCAAGATAGTGGTCCAACTGTATGATATAAGTTACAAGGGTAGAAAGTTATCCTTTACTTTTGGAATCAAAAGATATAGCAAGCAATTCAATCAAACAATACACCGGCTGCTCAGCAAGCACAACAAAAAACTGCGGTAGACTGGTCTCAATTGAAACAAAAATTCTATGATACTTGTGGTAAAAGATCAAGTAGAAATTGGATTCCATTGACCCAATGACAGCAAATGTTTTTGCAGCCAATGTAGAACAATAAGGGAAATCAAAAGAATTCATGAAAATGAAATACATAGGTAGTTGAAACTCAAGCTTGTGATATATTAAAGGCTTAAAGCTTAAAACCTAAAGTAAGCAAATTGACAGCATGTATGTCATCTTGAATAATAATCTAGGTGTCATTACACTTAATGTAACGCATATCCTCTACAATCAAGGATAAAACAGCAACAAAGGAAGTGCATGATTTCTATTAACCAAGAAGTATTGATAAGTCAATTTTCAAAATAATGCACTAGATTAGCACACACCAAAAAGGCTTTAAAATATACAATAAGAAACGTGGTGGTCCTATTAATATAAGCATAGTCACATATTATATGCCCACCACCTCAGTCAATCAGAATCAGGCATCAAGCCAAAAAGAAGTCCTATACATAGATTTATAACAATATGCATGTGCTTAGAGGCAATTTTTTAAAAAATGAACAATTAAGGGAGGAAAGAACAGGAGTTAAAAGAGCATAGCACGTAGGAATTAATTCCAAAAAAAATTCACCCAATTGGCATCGAAAAATCAAATCTAAAAACTACCTTAGGGTTGGGAAACTTAGGTTAGTAGACTCTTTTGTACCAGGGCTACACAAAAGAGGTTCTTAATTGTAGTCTAGGCTCTATACCATATATTGATCCAGTTCTTGAAGCATATTCTGGAAAAAGAAAGAATAGTGAAAAAGGAATTGAAATTACAATGAGAAAACAGGAAAAGAAACTCACTAAATCAAATTGCTCATCCAGAAAACGCCGAACCCGCGGCTTCTCACCAACACATTCATCTCCTCCTACTACAAGATGATTTCCAATTCCATTCTGAAAGACAAGGCCATCCACATTTTGTTGTTGGTCAGATTTATCCACCTCTGTTTTGGTTACCCCAAACTCCTCAACCCTGTTCAACCTCTTATCCACCTCCACCTCCACATCCTCCTCTTCTTCGGGAATGTTTGCCTGAAGAACGAAATCCTCTTCCAAGTCCTCAACATCGGAACCAAACCGCGAAAGATCGCTATCATCAAGCAGTGCAGCCACATCAGGATCAACCGCTTTCTGAACCCTCACACCAAAACTCTTAGATGCAACACTAAAAATCGAATTCCCATTGGGATCACCATCCCCTATCTGTACTCTCGAAGCATCATATGCCTAAAGAAAACCATCAATACAACAATTTCAGTCCCATATAGATAACCAAAAGCCGAATTCTATCACATTGGCTCATCGTAATTGAATAGAAATCATTATTTTTTTTTAAAAAAATTACATTTTCATTATCCTCGTCTATATTCCAAGATATTTTCTCAGCAACCAAACAAAGAACAGAAATCAAGAGCTAACCAACGAACCTTGACGTCACGCGGAAGCTGATCAAGCCTCGCCTTCGGATTATCATAAAATGCGGAGCCACCTCCAGCGTTCTTGATCTTCCTCAAGTGAAGCAAATAGTTGTAACCGTCGTCCGGAAACCCTAGCTCCAAAATCTCCTTCCTCACATGCTCCGGCAAAGCCTTCGTCCCCGGCTCCAAGTTCCCGAAAACCCGATCATCGTCTCCCTCGTCGTTGTCCTCGGGAGCATCGGCGAATATCGAATCGGGTTCTTCGTCTTCTTCGTAGCGGCCGGAGCCGGAGACTCCGGCGGGTACTCCATCTGCGAAGACGGATACGGAGTTGTTGTCGACGCGGACGAAGACTCGGTCGCCACCCGGTGAGTCGTCGTAGTTGGGATCGGACGAGTCGCGGGCAAGTAATTGGAACGTCGCCGATTTCTTCTTGTCGATGAACTGCTTCTTCTTTCCCATTCTGTAGAAATTCTAGGGAGCTGCAATAAGTTGATTGATAGCTACGGGTTAGGATTTCCACATAAACCCTAAACTAAGCAGAAATGTTTCTCTGTAGAGCGAGTATAAACCCTAGCAGAGCTGGTCCAGCTAAAGAAAAAAACCCTAGGCTGGTCAACACGTGGCATTTTAGATCGCAAAAGTATAAAAATTAAAATTCTTTTCCGTTGCCGGGACTTGAACCCGGGTCTCTCGGGTGAGAGCCGAGTATCCTAACCAACTAGACTACAACGGATTTGGGATGAGTAGTGAAAATATATTAATTTGGTGTCTATGTTTTTTGACAAAATCTTTTTTTTTTTTTTTTTCGGAAAACGCAGAAAAATGTTTTCTGCTTAAAACAATTTTTGGTGTTTAACTTATACAAAATATAGCCACCTCAATGGTGGCAATGGTCCGTGACGACAAGAAACAACTAGCGACTTTGGGCAGTGGGTCCAGTGAACTTCGGTGACAGTGGCGGTGACTTCCAGCGACTTTGGTGACGGTTTTCGGCAACCTTCGGTAGCAGCTGCTAGTGACTTCTAGCAAAGGCAGTGAATGAATTGCGATAAGAAGAAGCTTAAATTTAAAAAAGAGTTTACTCTTTTAATAAAAAAAAATCATTTTATGGGGATTAAAGAATGTTTTTTAGTTAATTGAAAAATATTTTCTTAGTCACCTGAAAAATGTTTTCAGTTTAAAAATGATTTTTCATTGTCGCAAACATCGAAAAATAGGAAAAAAAATTCATAAAATATTTTATGTCGAAACAAACTGAACCTTTGTCAAACTTTAAGAAAAATTGCTAAAGCCTAAAGTAATTTAAGGTTGTGGCAAATAGCTCATTGAGGTTTAAAAAGTGACTAAATACTTTTTGGGGTAAGTTAAAAAAAGAAAAGAAAAGGGTCACTATAGCTAAAAAAGTTGACATAATTCGTTAATGTGCTACATCAACACCAATTATATTGTAACATGTACCGCATAATAAAAAAAATATTTAAAAACCAAATATATATATATAAAGAAAAAATGAAGGTAGTGGTTGGTAGTCAATGGATGTAGCTTGACTACTTCCTTTAATGTTTTAATATTTGATTTTTAAATTTTATGTTTTTATTATATATAACACATGTCACAATATAATTAATGCCGAGTACATGTCATTATCGAATTTTATTAACTTTTATAGCTACATGAACTTTTTTATTTTCTTACTTTTAGTTACATTTTGAATAGCTTTTTGTCACAACTTTAAACGAGACGGACCAATTTAACAATTTTCACAAAAATTTATTGCCGTGAAAATCAGAGATCACGTGTCTATTGTACGTTAAAGAGTTAAAGCCACGCTTTGCGTTTCCCGCGTAATCGCGGAGAAATAGCCGTTTCGTGCTTGCAATCATTCGGCGAAGTCGGTGCGATTTTGAAAAGGTAAACCAATGCTTCTCATTTCACCATCAAGAAACTGAACCGGAAATGAATAATTCGATAGATAGGGTTCCGATATTTTTTAGCCCTAGAAATTATTGATTCATGGAATTGGAGACCTCGATATTGACGCCCACGCAGCGGTACGCGGCGGCCGCATTGTTTGCGCTCGCTCTTCACCAGTCTCAGGTCCACCAAACAAAGCCTTTGAATAGTTCAGTCCCTCTAGAAGAGGAGCCGATTGGCGAAGGTGTCAGCGATGGAAAGAGAGCTTCGGTCTCCGAAGATCCTCTGCTTTGGGTCCACGAAAAATCTGGCTTGCTTCGGCATGTTTTCGGGTACTTCTTTTGTGTGAAAAGAGATTACGCTTTCTTCGCACAATTGAAGCCGATTTTCCAAATCTTGCTAATTTTTGTGATTTTGTTTTAGAAAGTGGTCCTGGAATGGAAGTTCATTTTTGAAGATTGTTATGTCAATGTGATTTTTGTGGTTTATTGATCGAATATTAATTTGATTGTAGTTGTTGGCAATTAATTGGGTTAATTTTAATTTTTATATAAATTCGATGATAAGGACAGGTTTCTTGGGGTGGATAGCCAAGCATGGGATGGTTTGAAGGAAACTGCCGGAAATTCCTCACAAATCCGGCATCACGTTGGAGCGGTTAGTATCTTGTGTTAGAATATTTGATTAAATGCGGTTAGTATCTTTTCTTAGAATATTTGATTAAATGATTATAATTCAACCTTTCTCGTATAAGCTAGATTGTGGGGACAAGTGGTAATTCACAAGGTATAAAAGCATATGATTGTAAATTGAGGAGTATTATAATATTTAATTAAATGGTTAAGATTCATATTTTTCTATAACTTAAGTTCTTGGAGTAAGTGGTAATGATTGATTTTATCCTAAGATACCCTCTAAAATAAATCTATGAGTAAATGCGCCATTTATGATTATACCCTAAGTTTTTAAAATTTGAATTTGACTGCTTAGCTTTTTCACATATTCCAAATGGGTCATTTTGTCTGTTTTCCGTCCAATAAAAGTGACGCCCATTAAGCCATGTCAGCATTTTTGTCACGTCAGATTAAAATAATAATTGTTTATTTTATTAAAAATAAATACTAAAGAGCTAAAATTTTTAAAAACTGAAAAAAGGGGAGGGTTTGGTGGCTGAGGGTGGCTCAGCCACCATCCCTGCATCCCTACGGGGGGAAGGGGGGGGGAGCCACCGTACCCTACTTGATGTCCAGAAGGCCTTTCTTCATGGCTACCTACTGAGGCTGTTTATTGACAATTTACGCTCTCACCTTAAGTCAGAATTTGCCTTCAATGACCTGGGTCCTCTTCACTATTTCCTTTGTGTTGAAGCTATACCTACGCATGATGGTCTATTTCTCTCACAAGAGTAGTCTGTTCTCAAGCTACTTCAATGGAACAGTATGCACCATGCCAAATGAGTTTCTTTCCCAATGAGCTCCTCGTACAAACTCACCTGCTTTGCTAGTGATTTGGTTGCTGACCCTACTCTCTATCAAAGCACTATTGGCTCGCTTCAGTACCTCTCTCCATTACTCGTCTGGATATGGCTTTCGTAGTTAATAGAGTCTACCAATGCATGGCTCGTCCCGCGAGCTTCATTGGATTGTCGTGAAGTGCATTCCGCGCTATCTCTTCACCGAAGCAAATCCATACATTGCATGCCTATTCAGATAACCTTTTTTTTTGGTAATGGTGTCTAACGTTTTTTCCTGAAGCTCTCGAAAGCAACCAATGGTATCCCCTTTCCAGCACGAAGGCTGAATACCATGCCCTCGCCAATGCTGCTGCTGAATTACTTGGCTTCAATCCCTCCTGAAGGATCTTAGCATCTTCCTCTCTACTCCACCTGTGCTTCAGTGTGTCAACATTGGTATCACCTATCTTACTATCAATCTTGCATTTCATGCACGCACAAAGCATATTGAAATAGACTATCACTTTGTGCGAGATAAGGTGGCCTCTAAAGCCTTGGAAGTCCGTTTTCTCTCCAGTAAAGATCATATGGCCGACATCCTTACCAAGCCTCTTATGTCCACCCGATTTCGGACTCTAAGCTTCAACTTAAACATTTGTTCCCTCCTGTTGAGTTTGAGGAGGCGTATCTGTTAGAGAATATATTCTCCATATAATTGTAATTGAATTTGGTAGGAAAATATATGAGATTGATTTGATTGTAATCAGATTTGATGGTGATTTGATTACCATACTTATCTAACACAATTCTTATATGAAAAGGAGTTTCATGCATTGTAAATATATTAAGAGAAATAAGATCATAATGTAGCCCTTTGAGCTTTATAATACTGTGGATGTAGGTCATAGACCGAATCACGTAAAATCTCTTGTCTCCATTTTATTATTCTGCTTTAATTTTCTTTATATTATCTTATCTTTGGGAAATGATTGTTGGGGGACGGTTACCGTCCCCCAACCGGCTTTTTTATAAAAAAAAATCCCCTTTTAATGAAAAGGGGCGGGCAGGGGACGGTCCAATCACTGCTCCTTATCTTTTCTTTCAGTATCAGGACACCATCACCTAATATTACACACACCAGCAATTCGCCAAAATCTCTTAACTTTGTTAATCAGAAGAGAGCAAGACGGGCTTGGTATACTTTCTTAGATCCTCTTTTAAAGAAAATTTATGTTTTATAACATACAAATAAAACTTTTTGCTAATTTATTGTTTCCATCGCATTTTTTTCTTCACTTTTGCTGATGGTTCATCTCTTTTTTGTTGAATATTATATTCATTTTATTTCAGTTCTTGACTTTGCTCTCAGAGGATGGGCCTTCTTCAGAAAAAATTGACAAGGAACTTGCTTTGACAAAGGCTGTTGATGCGATGGTGCTTAGTATGGAAAGCCTTCCTCTTTCCTCTGAAGACAACAATGAGAGTTGTGAATATGGAATCAGATGCCGTGAGAAATATTCAAATTCTGAGACAGAATCAATCTCTGATGTGGCTGAAGAGCCTTATGGAAGCACACAGAAGACAAGTTTGAAGATATCCTTAGAAGAAGAAGCTTCTAATGGGTCCAGAGGCAAAACTTGCGAGAAACCTGTGGAAGGAGCACTGCTCAGTTATCAGAGGAAAGTGACAGTTCTTTACTTGCTTCTTTCAGCTTGTGTTGCAAAAAATACTGAAGATGACAAGAGGTGTTCTCAATTAGCAAAGGGCTATGATGCTCGACATCGTGTGGCTTTACGGTTGCTAGCAACATGGCTTGGTGTCAAATGGACAAAAATGGTTAGTCCACTCGAACTATTTATTCACTGTAAGCTCCCTTGACATGTTAGGCTTAGCTGGTTTTTTCTCTTTCCTGAAGAGCCCCCTCATACTTCAAAATAATGTGTATGCTTGCATGTCTGCATGTGCGTGTGCATGAATCATGTTTTATAGTGCTTGTGAGCTGATACCTAGCAATTGTCATCTGATTTTGTAAGGTTTATGAAAAATGTTGTCTTTAACAGGAAGCCATGGAGATTATGGTTGCTTTCTCTCTAATGGCTTCAGAAAAAGAGAAAGTTGCAGAGGAAGAAAAATCTGAAACTCCAGAAAGTTCTTGGGATACATGGAAGCGGGGAGGTATCATTGGTGCAGCTGCTTTAACTGGAGGCGCTGTGATGGCCATCACTGGTGGTATGGGAATTGTTGATCTTAGTAGATAAGAATAAGATTTCTCTTCTTCAACACAAATTTATCATAGCATAAGGAATTGTAATTTTTCATTGAAATAATTTTATTTTTTAACAGGCCTAGCTGCCCCAGCAATTGCACAGGGTATGGGTGCTCTGGCTCCTACATTTGGCAGTATTGTCCCTGCAATTGGAGCTAGTGGATTTGCTGCAGCAGCAAGCGCCACAGGATCTGTTGCTGGTTCTGCTGCTGTTGCTGCATCATTTGGTGGTATGGAAAAGTGGCTTGTTTCCAAGATTCTGTGATTAACTATCAAGTGTTAGTAGAATAAGAGGGAACAATCTATATTTTAGCTCATGTTTGCTATTGGCCTTTTCATCTAAACAGAAAATGCATTTTGACCAGAAATTTAATGACTCATCTATATACGGCGCCATTGTTATTAATTTGCTTGTAAAATGTATAACTACTGTTGTAAACACACTAAAATATGAAGTGCCAAATTAACCTTTCCAAGTGCTTTTTAAGACTGTTAGTTTATGGGAAAATTGCCACTGAATGCATGTGTGTGCATGTAAGAGAGCGACAGAGACAGAGGACTTAATTTGATTCGGGAGAAGTTTGTGTCCAGCCTGGTCAGGGTCATAGTCCTTAACAAAAGTAATAAACAGAGTGGTAGTGGTAATCTATGCAATGACTTAATTTGGACTTTTGAAGTTTGCATACAGTCTCGCAGATTCGTAATCCTATACAAAACCAGTCTGTGAGCAGGGGTACTTAAGGACAGAAACTTCAGAGGACCACTGCTGTGTCTAGAGTATAAGGTGTAAACCACTTTTGAAAAGCAATTTTAGGAACACCATCCTTGCTTTGCTTGTATATCTTAAATTAAAATAGGAAAAACAGTATAAAAGGGCTTACAGTTATTCTTTTTGCGTCGCAGCTGCGGGAGCTGGCCTTTCAGGGTTTAAAATGGCTAGAAGAATTGGAAAGCTTGAAGAATTTGAGTTCAAAGCAGTTGGAGGAAATTGTAACCAAGGCGTGAGTCCATTTACAATTTTATTGGTCTTAAGACATATTTCGAGTAGGTTGCTCATCAGAATGATGATACAGCCAAGAACTTTTTTGAGTATGGTCTCTCTTATAGCATTGTATAAATATATGCTTACCAATATTAACAAACCTCTTTTTTTATTTTCCAGCGGCTAGCAGTTGGGATTTCGGTTTCTGGACTGGTATTTGAGGAAGAAGATTTTATAAAGCCTTGGGAGGGTCACAATGATAACTTGGAAAGGTATGAAAGAAATTATTATCACGTTATCTGGAAAATAGAACCAACATCCTTTACTAAGGTTGAAACTTATAATTCCAGAATATTCTTCACATGAAAGTGGCTTTTTCCCTAGAAGCTACACCTTCATGTCTTTCTACCAAATAATTCATAGTAATGAAGTGCAATATATAGGTATGCACTCTGGTGGGAGTCCAAGAATTTGATTGCATTGAGCACTGCAATTCAGGACTGGCTAACCTCAAGTACTTTATTGAACCCTATAACTCTCACTACTTGTTACTGACTACAGTCGGCATTTCAATGACTCACAATATTGTCTCCTGTCACAGGAATTGCCTTGCAATTAATGAAAGAAGGTGCCATGATGACTGTACTAAGCACACTTGTAGCATCATTTGCTTTGCCAGCTACATTAGTCACAGCATCCGATCTTATAGACAGCAAATGGGCAATTGCTGTGGACAGGTTAGTTTTCATTTTGTTGGAGGGAAGACCCACTTATCCAGACAGAAGAGAAGAAAGTTATGCACATGCAGAAGTTGTAAAATGCTCCTGGTAGTTCTGGGATGATTAGATGTGCTTGCCTTTAGCGGTGCACATTATATGACAGTTTTTTTCCAATTAGTTTCCAAATGTAGAAATGTTATTCATATTCTTTTGTACCTTTTTTTTTTATTGAAATATTCTATTGAAGTTTAAGCGTTCTTGACATAAATTTGATATATTAGTATTTAGGTGATGAGTGATTCATCAGAATCGTAGTTTTCCTCTCAGTTTAAGTCTAGCCCCTCCTTCTATTTGTTCAGGTCAGATAAAGCTGGGAAGCTGCTTGCTGAAGTGTTGTTGGCGGGATTGCAAGGAAACAGGTAAGACAATCTCATGTGATATGAAAATATATTGGTGACATCATCGATATCCTTCCGATCTTCTCCATGCATGGTTCAGGCCTGTAACACTCATTGGTTTCTCATTGGGGGCTCGAGTAATTTTTAAATGTCTCCAGTGTTTGGCTGGTACAGAAGGAGAAAATGGTAATGATCACTGTTTCATTCGTATTTCTTGATGGATAGGATTGTTGTTTGAGTGAACTTCTTTGCTTGTTATGTGTCCGCAGCAGGACTTGTAGAAAGGGTTGTAATTCTTGGAGCACCAATTTCAATTCAAGATGAAAGTTGGGAGGTTGCTAGAAAGGTAGTTGGATGGCTTTTATAGTCTCTTGATTGGTTTCTTGTGCAAGCTGTCTGTACTGATTCTGTTTTTCAAGAGGTATGACTAGGACTTGGTCGTGGTTTGCAGATAGTTGCTGGCAGATTTGTGAATGCTTATTCCACAAATGATTGGATGCTCGGCATTATTTTCCGTGGAAGGTATATAGGTCATTTACTTGTAAATTTGGATCATGTTTTGCCAAGGTGACATAAAATATTGTGCTCATTTAGGATGCTTATATATGCAGCCTATTATTTAGGCTTTAGGTTAAAATCAGTTTTAAAGTGTGGTTCAAGATTTGGTTGAAATTGAAGAACACAAGTTGTTGATTGCAATCTCGATCGAAGCTCAATTGAGTCGAGATAGTGTTTCAAGTTTCAATAAGAAAACTAGAATGTCTTGATCGAATGGGGTTCAAACGAGGTCAAAATGACATAGTTCAAGTTCTAGAAAGGCTTGATCGCAAGGACGATCAAACTTCAGTTGAACGCAGCTGAATCTTAGTGTTTTACAAATTTCATAGAAGGGCTCGATCGCAATCACAATCGAAGCTTGTTCGATCGATGCTGAGCCATTTTGTTTCACGGAATGCCTCGATTGCAGTCTTGATTGAACCTCTTTCAATCGAGATGATTGTAAAGTTAGAATCGAGACCCTCGATCGAACCTTGTTCGATCATCGTTATCCGATCTTTGTGAAATTGTAATTCTCAATTGATCGAGACTAATTCCCGTTTGATCGAGACAACCTTAGTCAGTTTTAATTCTTAACCAACTTACTCTTTAAACATCTGTTTTTTCCCCATCTATATAAGATCATTGATCCACGAACTTCATAAGGTGTGGAGGCATTTCTTGTTTATGGAGAGATACCACACCTTCCCATTCCTATATTGAAACTCAAATCTCTCCTTGATCTTCATTAAACCACACAAAAACCTTTAGTCGCTAGAGTTTCAAGTTGCAGAAGAAATTCTATAATAGAAGAAAGGCTAGAGTTCTAGAAATACTGTGATAGAAGACAAACAAGTCGTCTATTGGTTACAAGTCAGGTTCTTTACCGCAAAGGTTTTGTAAGTATAAGACTGATTGTAATTGTTTCTTCTATAGTTGATAAGTTTTATGGGGTTGGCTGTCCCCAAAGTGGTTTTATTTTTAAAGAGTTCTTGAAACTTTTTTGTCACCAAAATTCTTGTATCCAATAACACCTATTCACCCTTCATAGGTGTTATTTGGTGTCATATTACGTTTTTCATTAGAAAAGGAATTCCCACCATCTATAATGGCAATTTATTACTGATATTATCATCTTTATCAGATGTCTGGAGTAAATGCTGCATCCGATCAACTGCTAATTAATTGTCTCCTCTACCTTTTTAAATAGCACAAGCTTTGAATTCAGTACTTCTATAGAACTAAAGGTTTCACGTGTACAGCTTACTTTGTCAAGGATTAGCTGGTATTCAGCCCGTTGACGTACCCGGGATTGAAAATGTAAGCTCTCTGTTTCCCATCTTTTTTGTACTGTATTGTGTTTCATGCTTGCATTACTTTATCCATTACTAATGAGTCGTCCATTGTCTTTGCAGGTTGATGTAACACAAACCATAGAAGGCCACTCTTCTTATCTCTGGAAGACAAAACAAATCTTGGAGCAGCTTGAACTAGATTATTTCTACCCTGTTTTCAGCAGCACACATTCCAAATCCCAGGAAGAAAAAGCTCGTTAGTCTATAGCTTTCACTTCTGTGGTTTGATCTTACACTTCTACCCCTTTTCCCTTTCTCTGTTTTCTTCCTTCGATGAACTTAACCCTTCTGACTTCTCTCTTTTCCTTCCTTGATATATAATTTATTCTCTCTGTAATTAGCTTCTAAGTTGTCTGCACCAATTATCACCGATATATCAAATTATGCCTCTCAATTTGCAATTATTTGAGGATGCTGAGAGAAGTGCAGTAGTAAAGCAAATATTGGTGAAATATATATATATATATATATATATATATATATATATATATATATGGTGGTAAGCAATGAGGTGATTAGAAGGATGGGGAAGGATATTTTGATTATAATCCTTGGTAGATAATTCTCCTCTTAATGCATATTTTTGGCCAAAGAGCCAAAGAAGGTTCTGGTTTCAACACATCATTCATGATCCTTTTTGTCTCTCCACATAGCTAGCTCGAATTAATTAATAACATGAGTGGATAACCATACCTAAATGTGTGGTAAATAACTACTTATTCTAAAAATTTAAGCTAATAAAAAGTTTAATGTAACATCTCAGTCCCATATTGGGAAGAGATGAATAACTCATATAGAGTGAGTGGTTTATAAAGATACTCATGACTGTTAAGTCCCACATTGTCTAATTACTAGGTAAAACTGAAATTTATAAGAAATTTTAGGAAAACTTCAAATTAACTAGTCTTTTTGAGGTGATAGCGCAAATGTGGCTAGCGTTTTTTCCTGAATCCTTACATTTAAGGTGGCCATTATATATCCTGTCCTTTATTTATATATTTTCACAAGATTCGATCGATACTCACACTATACAATTCAAGTGCAGCACTTGAAACAACCCAAGCAGCCCTATACGGGTAAAAGCACTGATGGCAAGTATATTATTGCTTGCAGCATAATCTCCGTCCGTATGTAGAAATGTTCATTATTGAATCCACATGGAGTCCTAGTCGGGACCATGATGGGCTGGTTGTTATGTATTGTAACGAAAAGTAATTCATGTGCCATCTGGAATGAATGCATATCGCACCACACTGCCCCCACCATCTTTATCCAGTACTGCCGCCTGCTTGCTGTAAGCCTGTGACATACCTTCCCAAATTCCCAGACTTCAAGGCTAAGCAAAAGACATTCATTCAATCGTAGTAGTACTCAACTGATCATATACATTAATTATACATATAGAGTGGGGCATCCCTAGGTATTTAGGTTATACTGGTACTTTTTGTCCCTTTCTAATAATTTTTTTTTTTTTTTAATTATTTTGTAGATGAGTAAAAACAAACAACACAGTTACAAAAACAGAAAAATACAAAATCCAAAATACAAAGACCAAAAAGAAAATTCAATCTTTACAACGATTCAGTCACACCTCCAGAGGGGATCCTTGAAGTGCGGAGAAAGCAATAGAGAATATTACTGCAAGTGAAGCTGGTTGTAACGGCTTATGATAAACGTTGTGGGTATCAACAAATGAAACTCATTTTAACTTAGCTCTTATGAGATTAAGATGTAGTTGTACAGTAGTGGATGAGACATCATTTGGGGCGGTGAGACAAAGAACCACCCACCTCTGGCTCTCATTTGTAGAGCTAGCCTTTTTGGTCCATCAGAAATTTCAAATCGATAAAGGAGATACGCTGTAGGAGAACAAAAGGAGCAGCGACATGTATAACCCATGTGAGCCACAATGGCGCATGGGGTACATGCGCAAGGGAGGGAGGCGGTGGAAGGTTGAGTGGCGCTCGACAATGGAGGAGGAGAAGCGCGTGGGAGGTGGAACTTGTGGGTTTTCAGTAGATCTAACCTCTAGTAACTCAAACAAAAGACTAGAAAAACTATAGAAGAAGAAGAAAAAGAAAAGAATAAAAAAAGGGTGCAACAAAGAGAGGATAGTGAAGAAGAAAACACTAGGGTTGTGGTGGGGGGAGGAGGGAAGAGCTTCCTACTGAGATGTGGAGGTTTTTTGTTTCATAGAGCTTTTACCGAAGGGAGAGAGAGAGAGAGTCAAGATCTGAGATAGTTTATTTCTAAACTTAACATCGTATCAGAATAGATGTCATGAATTTGAATTCTAATTTTACAGTTTATCCAATTTCAGTTAAGTATTTTAGGTTTATTGAGAAATAATTTGAGCTTATAAGTGAGTGAAAATGTTAAAATATTTATTAAATGATTAAATTTATAATTGTGAGAACTTTACTTATAATACTTAAATTTTCACCCATTTTGAAAGAAGGTATCTAAATTTTAAAACGTTTCAAATCAGGGAATCCATTTTTTAGAAAGTTCTAATCTCAGTCCTTCGTTAGAATTTTTCGTTAAATCCTATTAAATTTTTCAAAATACCACTGTGTTTATCTTTTTTTTAAAAAAATTATAAATTTTTTCAAAGATTTATGTATGAGTATTTTTGCAAATTCTATTAAATTATAACCAACACCTAAATCCTTACAATTTTTTTCTTTTTTATTAAAAAAAGGAAGAGGCATTTTAAGAATTTTGATAGGATTTAATGAAAAATTCTAATGAAGGACTGAGATTAAAACTTTCTGAAAAATGGATACCCTAAATTGAGATGTTTTAAAGTTTAGGTACTTTCTTTCAAAAGGGGGTGAAAGTCAGGGGTTATAAATGAAGTTCTTCCTTTATAATTTTTTTTTTTCAGCTTAAACTTTTGAAATAAATGATAATTTAACTTATAATAAATACGGGTATGATTTGTTACATTGTTGTTTAAAGTTGATATGTACGTATAGAGCATGGGATTTTTTAAAGGGTCAAGGCTAATGGTCACCATGTTATTGGGAAGCATTATTCTATTGCCAGTTAATTGGTGATAAACTGTTGGTTCTCTGCGAGATACGAGGGCTTTTCTCACTACTGGGCACATGGTGCCTTCAATTTTTAGGACATTAACTACCACAGTGAGTTTCACATGAGAGACAACTTAAGTCTTGAGACACTTAATTAACAATAGAACTTTTATTCTCGCTTCCATGCACAACACTTTATTCAAAGATGAATTTACTCTTTATATTTATTTTATATTGGCTAATGTAAACTGAATGTAATAATTGGGTGTGGAGGAGAGTAATCTTCTAATTAATGATTTACTTCTTTAACAAATATTCTAAGCCAAGCCCAAGATAGAACAACACTAGGTGGTCCCTTAAGAGGCTTAAACCATGGGAATTAGAAGGTGTAGAGTAGCTGAGACAAAGCGAAGAGGATGCGTGCGCATGTGATGTTAGTGGGCGAGGATGGGTGCGCCCAAGGAGTTTCAGAATGGACAAAATAAGCGTGCGTTAATCACTGCAATTGCAGGTGGGGACAAAGTGCGACGTAAGGCTTCTCATTCTCTTGGAGATCTGGATCGAGTGGGCGGACGTTAGCTGGCAATGCCACTAAACCTTCACATGTATATATATATAAGCAGTAACGTCCCAAAAGCTGCATCTTTGGACGTCCAAATTAAAGTATCTATAATATGGAGACAGTAAGATTTTCTTGGGTTGTCTTGTTTATTGCCATTGGCATTGTTGGGCTGAAAGGTGATGAATTAGGAAACGCCACAGACTATTCTCAAAGCAATGCTACTAATTCTTCTTTAGCTCCTCCTTCTAAGCCTCTTCAGAGAAATAATATTGAAGATACAGAAGGGAGCAATAAAACGTACAGTAGTACTACTGAAGTTGTGATCAACAACAGCAAGAGTAGATATAATGGTCCATATGATAGAGGAGGAGGGGGTGGTGGTGGTGGTGGAGGTGGGAGAGGTGGAGGAGGCGGCGGAGGTGGTGGTGGAGGCGGGTATGGATGGGGTTGGGGTGGAGGAGGAGGTGGAGGCGGCGGAGGAGGCAGCGGAGGTGGCCGTGGTGGAGGAGGAGGATGGGGATGGGGAGGTGGAGGGGGTGGATGGTACAAATGGGGATGTGGGGGACATTCAAAACATGGGAAAGGAAAGGGAAGAGAAGGAGGGCCAGGGGAGGGAGGCATGAACAAGAAGCATGCATACAGGAAGAGGGTTTTCAACAAGGAAGATTATAAGGTGGGAGAGTTTGCACAATGCATGCGTAGAGGCAGCCGGTGTAGAGGCATGAGATTGGATTGCCCTCTTCACTGCGGTGGACCTTGCTTTTATGACTGCCAGCATATGTGCAAGGCTCACTGTCGGCGTTCCTGATCATTTCCAACTTGTCCATCTCGATCCCAACTATTTCTCGCACTTGCGTTCTTCAAGATTGCAAAGAATCATGAATGTGTTTTTCTATTTATTCATAAGAAAAAAAAAAAAAAAATTTAAGAATGTGTTTTCTATTCCAAGATTGCTGGGTCGGGATGATTTGGATTGTAGATTTCAGTAGCATGTTAAAACTTGGTTGGAATGTGTGTTTGTACCCTTTATTTTTATTTATTTTATCATTTTTATTTTATATAAAAAAAATGATAGCATTACCACACCTAAGAGCATGTTTAGCGGGCTAGTCAAATGTGTCAAATTAAAATAGTTAAATTTGACTATTATTAAACTAATTTTCGTCTTCAACATAATAGAGAGAATATATTTTTTCCTTTATAGAAACTCTTATTAATATTGCTTGTTGTTCCCTTGCTAGAATAGAGCAGAGGCTGTTTGTATATATGGAGAAGTAATTACATTTGAGTAAAACACTACGTCTGCATGTAATGCTAACAGATTGTAGTTGTTTAGATGCTAACAAACCTGCGACGATAAGTATAAGCTAAAACAGATTACAATGAGATTTGAACTCTTATCTAAAGTGTTTGAGTTCTGTTAAGATAAAAGTTGTATATTGAATCACACGTAATGCTATACATGATAGGCCTATATATATAAGCTAGCAATCATAGAAATACACGTCAATAACTCACGTGGGACAATACATACGTACACATAATATAACATAATATAATCTAACAAGTTCAAATATGTTTCTTATCATTCAATTGATAAGTCTTGGGGACGATTATCCTTTACATCATTTTACTGTGAATAGTGAATATTTTCTTTATCCCTTTCCTTTTTTCACTCTCTCTCTCTCTCTCAAACACACTTTTTCTCTCACAAAATAATATTTAAAGAAAATATAGAGTAAAATAGAAAATTCGTTAGAGCATCTCTAGCAATGATAGTCAAATTACCTCTTCATCCAACCCTAATCCCTCATCAACGCTGGTTAAGGCTTTCATAACCCTAATATAATCACTTTAATTAATTCACTACTTCTTTATCTTTGAGTACCCAATATAATCATATGTTTATTCTCGTACTTGTGAAATTTCATTTCACTTTGTACATAAATATTTCAATAACTCTTACCGAAATACCTTAGCCAAGGATTGAGCATAATTGATCTATTAAATCTATCTCAACAGCAATTTTCTTATCCTTTAAACAAATTAAGGACTTTGATTCGATCTTAAGAAATGTGTTTTGACAATGCTACATATGATCATCCAACGCACCAAGAATTTTAACTGTAGTAAAGATCTCACTCATAAATGCATCAAAGTGATCTCTACTTTAGATGTGAGTTCACAAATCTTTTTAGGATTTAGAATTAATATCATAAGAAGTCTTGAGAGTTACAATTATTCCTTTCGATAATGTTCTAAAGGAATGGCAACTCCCATGGTCCATTTAGTGCATTACCTCCATGTACTTCTGAACTAACACGTCAATTCGAAGTCACTACTTCGCATGATTAAGATAGATCATCATGATTGATATGTTACAATCTTCTCAAATGAATTGTCCAATTATATTACCGACTGCAAACAATATATTATGAATTAGCAAGGTTTATGGTTTAATAAATTAGTGAATAATAACTTTATTCAATAAAAACTAAAATGTTTTAAAAAAAGAGAAAAAAAAAAAAGAAAAAAAAAGAAAAGAAGAAAAAAACATTGAAATTTAGGGCATTTTTCCCAACATGGTAATGGCATGAATCATTAGCAACTACAAAAAGCTTTTTGTCCTTTCTTCGTTTCTAATCGTTAGTAGCTACAAAATTATGTAATGAATGATAGCACTTTCTTCATTTCTTTAAAGTTGGCTCTTTTTTATGTGATTAATTTTGTAAATAATCTTGTGAAACCTTTTGTATGTAGCCAAAACATGTCACTTGAACCAACTGTTGGTTAACTATATATATATATATATATATATATATATATTGCAAAAGCCATAATCTTTAAACAACTCTTTTTTAAGAAGATTTGTTGAAATAAATAAGTTTTTCTTAAATAAAATGTCAACATCCAAACTAAATTACTTTTTTTCAAATGGTGTCAATTAGCTGCACTCAATTATGATAACGGTACAGGGTCCAATCCTTATATATATATATATATATATTGGTTCTCTATTTAACTTCCAAATAAAAAAAATAAAAATTAAAGTGGTATTAGAAAACAATGGCAAAAAAATCAATGCAAAAAACTATAATTTTGGTGATGGAGTTGATTATCTTTACAATATTTGAAGCTGATCAGGTTAATGCCCTTACCCCTCCCGGCGGCCTCTCTTTCTCTCCCACTAATTCAGTACTCCTCCCTATCCGTCTTCTTCAATCCTCTGAAAAGGGCAATGCTCAAAGACGTCATTGTGTTGCAAGCACAGTAAAAAAATGTAAACATATATCAAGAGCAATTCAAATGGTTCCCTGCGTTGGTTATAATTTTATCATTTGCATTGATCCGATTGAAAGACGTAAAGGTCTTCTTTCAAGAATAAGATACGATGCCAAAGCTCTACGTGCCACGGTGAAATGCGGAACGTTTTGCTTCAACAGTCAGATAGTTTCCAGTACCCCAGATCATGCATTTCGTTTGGTAGATTGTCTTCAAAAGCTCATTTGATATGTACGTCGTCGATCTCTACGTGGAACCTCGTCGATCCTTCATGAGCGACATCTTCCATGTAATACATGATTATTCAATTTTCTTTTCTTTTAATAAGCACGTACGTGGGTAAGTTATCTTCAAAAGTTTCTTTTAATATGCATGTTTCTTTTAATAAGCACGTGTGCAAGATTTTTATTTATTTTTTCTTTTCTTTTGATAGGCACGTGTGGTGTATAGCGTTATGTGACAGGTAATTAACCTTGTCTACAATAGTTGTAAGCGAATAATTAAATAATTGAGAGAAAGTTTTGCAAATTTGACTTCGATCTCTTGTATGGTGGGTGTAAAAGAATCACTCCTCGATTAATATGGATCTTTATGTGTTAAATAAGACACATGTTTATGTTGGAAAAAACTCCTTAATTAAGCTTCGTGATATAGCCAAGAGATTTATCAGATTTAAAGTTGGCAGGCAATGGCATTAGGGTGTTTTTATGGTTTGATCACTGACACCCTGCAGGTCAGGTATCTTTTGAAAAAGTTTGAACACCGTATTGTACATGATTCTGGGTTCCCTTTACAGTCTAAACTTGAAGTTGCTATCAAGAATGGAGAGTGGATTTGGCCTCCTGCTCGATCTGAAGCTTTGGTAGAAGTTTAAAGTAAACTCTTTGAGGTTGAGCTTGGTGATACTAATTTAGTTGTTTGAAATGCTAAGAATGGGTAGTACAAATGTGATGATGCTTGGGACAAATTAAGAGAGGTGTGCCCTGTAACGACCCACTGATCGGGTCCTCCATCTCCGCGTCTCACTGTCTCTCTTTCCCTCTCAGTATCTCAATCTCTCTCTCATTCACTCACTGTGGGTTGCGGGTTCTAAGGGTTTCGGGTTCTCTCTCGATCTCATCTCTCTATTTCTCTCCTCCCTCAGTCTCTCCGACTCTCTCTCTCTGTTGCTGTCTCTGTGGGTCTGGCGAGAAGGACAACAGAAGAGAAAGAAGAAAGAAGAAAAAGAAAGAAGAAGAAAGGAAGAAGAATTAGAGAGGGGGGGGAGGTGCTGATGCGTGATTGAGGGGAGAAATATCTCCCCATTAATCCATAGCCTCACACGTGGCTATGGATAAGGCCAAACTTTGGTCTTATTTAATACTAACCCCTATCATTTCTAAATTGCACTATTACCCTATCTTATTTTATTATTTTATCCTAAACTCATTTTATTTTAGATAACACAAATATTATCACTTAAAACCTAATTATTAATCTCATCTTATTTAAAAATATAAATCATTAAATGCTAAATACCTTATTATTTTTCTTGGTCTTTACATTGTAACGACCCACCCTCAAAGACACAATATTGTCCGCTTTTGGCTCCCCAAACCAGACTTCCCAGGAGGTCACCCATCCTGGTACTGCTCTCGCAAAAGCACGCTTAACTGCGGAGTTCTGATAGGTTCATGGCCATCACGGCTTTAAAACGCGTTGTTGTGGTATTAGAGCACGCCGTAGCCATGGTGACCCCACCCACAATATTGTCCTCTTTGGTATCTTGGGACTACTCGAACCCTCAACCTCAAGGCTTTGTTCCTTACACCCAACCATTTGGGCTCTAGACGCGTTGTGTCATAAAGGGTGCATTTATACATATAAGCACATCCTCATTCCCAGGCGATGTGGGACGTCACAATCACCCCCTCTTTGGACCCAGCGTCCCCGCTGGCGTCCCTCATTGGGCTTGTGCACGCTCCCACCATCTCAGGCTGGGCAATGGCTCTGATACCATTTCAACGCGTTTTAAAGCCGTGATGGCCATGAACCTATCAGAACTCCGCAGTTAAGCGTGCTTTTGCGAGAGCAGTACCAGGATGGGTGACCTCCTGGGAAGTCTGGTTTGGGGAGCCAAAAGCAGACAATATTGTGTCATTGGGGGTGGGTCGTTACAAATGGTATCACTTTTGGCTCCCCAAACCAGACTTCCCAGGAAGTCACCCATCCTGGTACTGCTCTCGCAAGAGCACGCTTAACTGCGGAGTTCTGATAGGTTCATGGCCATCACGGCTTTAAAACGCGTTGTTGTGGTATCAGAGCACGCAGTTAAGCGTGCTTTTGCGAGAGCAGTACCAGGATGGGTGACCTCCTGGGAAGTCTGGTTTGGGGAGCCAAAAGCAAACAATATTGTGTCATTGGGGGTGGGTCGTTACAAATTGTATCACTTTTGGCTCCCCAAACCAGACTTCCCAGGAAGTCACCCATCCTGGTACTGCTCTCGCAAGAGCACGCTTAACTGCGGAGTTCTGTTAGGTTCATGGCCATCACGGCTTTAAAACGCGTTGTTGTGGTATCAGAGCACGCCGTAGCCATGGTGACCCCACCCACAATATTGTCCTCTTTGGTATTTTGGGACTACTCGAACCCTCAACCTCAAGGCTTTGTTCCTTACACCCAACCATTTGGGCTCTAGACGCGTTGTGTCATAAAGGGTGCATTTATACATATAAGCACATCCTCATTCTCAGGCGATGTGGGATGTCACATGCCCGGCTGTAGGATGGTTGAAATTGGTATGGTTTCCAATTTTATCCCTAAGCATTCTTTTTTTTATATGGCTTGTCTTCCATAATGCATTGGTCACTAAGGAAAAAATGTGTGGGTTGGGTTACATTGGATGCACATTGTGCTTATTCTGCTGTGGTGCCCAAGAGAACTGAGACCATCTCTTCCTTAGGTGTAGCTTCAGTAGTCGAATTTGGTCTAATATCATGGCTGAGTGTTCCATTTCTAATGCTCCTTTGGATTGGGATGCTATTGAAGATTGGGGCTTGAAGGAATTAAATGGCAAAGGTATTAGAGCACGATTGGGGAGGTTGTGTTTGGGGTATACTGTTTATAATTTTTGAAAACAGAGGAATGCCATAATTCCTCTCCTAAAACAAAAGAATCTATTATGGATTGTATTAGATGGGAAGCTCGATCAAGGCTAGTGGCTAATGGGGAATTCAAGCATCTCAATCATAGCTTAGTGTTTCGGTGGAACCTACACACCTCTGTTGGTTTGGTTTGAGGATGCAGGAACTGGCTTTTTTGGCGGTTGTTTTTTGCTATATGTTGTCTCTGTGCCAATTTGATGTTGCTCTGTTTTGTGCTTTTTCAGGCTGCTTTTGCTGTTGATCTTGTGGCTTTGGTCTTGTTGACCTCTGCTACTTGTCTCTTGAGGTTACAGCTTGTGTTTTTTGTTTTTCATGCTTGTATTTTTGGCTTCTGAGATGGCTTTTTTTGTTTTGAGATTGTGTTCTAGTTTGTTTTCTTTGTAGAGTGTATGTTGAGTGTTGTTTGTTGTTGAATGAAAAATTTTATTCATTTGGAAAAAAAAAAAAAATACGACACATGTGATGATGTGACACATGATATACATTAACTTTAACTGTTGAGTAACAGAATATCAGACAAATATTTCTCGTTTAAAATCTGGCAAAAAAATTAAAGATCTTATTATTAAAATTGGGAATTTAAAGACAAAATTCAAATAAAATGAAAACCTAATGGTTAAATGTGATTTTTTTTCCCTTTATATTATGTACATATCATCGACGACTTATTGGTCATCGCTGATATAAATAAGTCGTCGATGATATGTTTATATCAACAATGACCATAGTAATTGCTAATACATTTATAATTGATAATATTTGTATTATATATAATACTAACAGACTAGTATTTGTGACAATAATATTCAACGTGAATAGGGTAAATGTCTTCACTCATATATTCCCACGACATGCTGCGGGGGAAGAACATTTTGCCTAGATATAAATTAGTGATTGTCGTCACTATCAAATTCTTTTGTGGCATCGACGACGACCACAAAATGTCATCTGTGATATATTGTTATTAGTGATGACATTTTGGTTGTTGATAATTTGGTTAATTTGTAAAAACCAAATTTCTTGTAATGAAAAAAACAAAAAAAAAAAAATCCAAAGAAATGTCTTGTTTCGCCTAAGAAACCATAAAATTTTGAAAGGTTATAACATTGAACTCGATTGTCTGAACAGGTGAAAAATTGTCAAATTTTAATTTGCCAAGAATTTATATTTTTAGATCAATAAATTATACCTATTCAGTCGCTTAAACAAAAACCAATTGAAATATTCGGAGAATACACGAGTTTACTATCAAGAATTACTTCTTAATTACCTATATATAGCTTTTATGGAAGCCTCTGAGATAGCTTGAGAGACACACACACACACAAAAAGAAAAGAAAAAAAACTGTCAAATTGAATTTTATAAAAGGTCTACACTAACTTATATTTGCTTATAAATTGTTTAAACAAATACCAATTGAAATCTTAGGAGAATTTTCAAGTTTGCTTTAAACAATTATGTTGGTACAGTTTCCGGTATGGTGACGTGTCGCCTAGTGATTCGCTGCTGGGTTCTGATCTACAACCTCGATCCTGCAAAAGAACAAACAACTCCTCGGGGGTGCCGACTACGCCCACTCCGATGCCTAAGTCAATTCAAATCAATTTTTTTGAAGAGTGTTTTTAATCTCAAGAGCTCAGAGAATTCGTGTCTTCATACTTCAGCTAACCTCCGAGGTGATAATATCCGAGATGTATTCGCTCCGACTTGGAGATCTTGGGATATTGCCGCACCATAACAGGGTTGTTGAAGGTCCGAGATGTTGTTACACCGAGACGTTTATTACTCCGAGGTGTTGTCACACCGGCTTGATATCACCCCAAGGCGCCATCACACCGGCTTGATATCACCTCGAGGCGTTATCACTCCGAGGCACAAATATCCGAGATATGTTCGCTCCGATCAGACTAGGAGATCTTAGGATATTTCATACCGTCACCAGGTTTGATAAGACCGAGACGTCATTATACCTAAACGATCTTCATTTGCTGGGTCGTAACGAATGTCCAAGACGTAACTCCGAGATGTTTCAGAATCCACGTGTGTTTGGGGTTAATTTTACCCCCAACAAATTAATTGCTTCTTAATTGCTTATAGCTTCTATCGAGGATGTAACCCTAGTTCAAGAGACATTATTTTTTCTAAATAAAAATGTAAAAGAAAAAGGAAAATGTTTACCAATAAATTATGAGTAATTAATGCTTGGAATCAATTTTTTTATACTTTCAAATTAGTTGATGTGGCTTTTAAAATTACCATTGGTTTATAATTAAATAGTGGTTCATCCAATAGTCAATGATGATTTTAAAAGTTACGTCAACTTTAATAGGATAAAAAGATGACAAAAAAAAAAAAAAAAAAAAAAAGGTTCCTAATATTACTCGTAAATTAATAAATTATACCTCTTCACTTGTTTAAGAGATACCAAATGAAATTTTTGAAGAATACACAAGTTCTCTACTAAAATTTACTTTTTCAATTACTTAAAAAGTTAAAAATTTTTATGGAAGCCTGGGTTTTGCTTTTTTAAAAGGGTTAAATACATTTTTGTCCCCAATGGTTTGAAATTTTTATTTTTTACCCCTTGGGTTTCAATTTTTATTACAGATGGTACCTAATTTATATGAAAAGACGGAGATGGTACATCCGTCCAAAAACTAATTGTAGTCTATTTTTCTACTCTCATGTGTTGACACGTGCCATATGCATTAAAAAAAATAAAAAATAAAAAACTGAAAATAAAAAGCTTTAAAAAATAAAAAAATAAAAACAAAAATAAGAAAATTAACCTTTTTTTTTTTTGAAAATAATAAAAATTGAAAAAAAAAAAGTATTAAAAACGAAAAATAAAAATAAAAATTAACTACCTAAATAATCTTGTGAAACCTTTTGTTTATCACCCAAACATATTACTTGAACCAACAGTTAACCAATTGGAATATTATATATTTCAAAAGCCATAATCCTTAAACAACTAGTTAGCTCTTTTCGAATAAGAAAAGAGACATTTTCATAAAACAATCTCTCAAGTGAAAAAGAAAAGAAAAGAAAAATACTTTCAAATTGAATTTTATAAAAGGCCTACACTAAATTATAATTGTTTCTTAATTGCTTATAGCTTGTTTAAACAAATACTAATTGAAATCTTTGGACAATATTCAAGTTTACTGCAAATAATATATATAGCGTCTATGGAAGGATAGGATCTAGTTCAAGAGACATAACTTTGTTTTTTTTTTTTTTTTTTTTTTTTTTTTTTAAAAAAAAAAAAAATCTAATGAAATAAAAACAAAAATAAATGTACCAATAAATTATACATCTTCACTTGTTTAGGAGATACTAACTGAAATTTTCGAAGAATACACAAGTTTAGTACTAAAATGTATTTTTCAATTACTTAAAAAGCTTTTATGGAGGCCTGTGACCTAAATCAAGAGATATTGCTTCTTCTGTTTTTTTGAAAAAAAAAAAAAAAAAGTCCCATCAGTAAAAAATTGTCAAATTTTAATTTGCCAAAAATTAGTATTCTTAGATTAATGAATTGTAGCTCTCCACTTGTTTAAATAAATACCAATTGAGATATTTAAAGAATACACAAGTTAGCTCCCCATAATTACTTCGTAATTGCTTACAGCTTTTATGGAATCATGTTACCTCTAGTCAAGAGACATCACTTCTTTTTTTGTCTTTAAAGTACAAAACTGTTAAATATTTTTGATTTGTCAAAAATTAGTATTCTTAGATCAATGAAATTATACCTCTTCACATGTTTAAATAAATACTCTAGTATTATATGCTTTTTACTCTTTTCAGACCAATAGTTTCTTTCAAATTAGGATTTAAATAAAGGCTTTGATATGATATATATGTAATGGGTGTTCCTTCTTCACCTCTATGAAATTGCTCTTTTCTATGAGTGTACTTGACTTTTATGGAGAATCACAAATTAACTACATAAATAATCTTGTTAAACCTTTTGTTTATCACCCAAACATATATATAATATATCAGTTGAACCAACAGTTGGTTAACTGTAAAATTATATATTTTAAAAGCCATAATCCTTAAACAACTATTTAGTTCTTTTTGAATAAGCAAATTTGTAGGAATAAAGAAGTTTTTCTTAGAGAAAATGTCGATACCCAATCTAAAATACATTTTTTTTTTCAAATAGTGTCAAGCCATTCAATTGTGATAATGCTATATATATGGTCTAATCCTTATATATTGTTTCTCCATTTAACTTTCAAACAAGAAATTTTTTTTACATAGTCGTACTATATATGAAACTGATGGCAAAGAAATTTATGCGAAAAGCTATGATTTTGGTGATGGAGTTGATTATTCTTGCAATATTTCAAGCTCGGGTCAATGTCCTTAGCCCTCCCACTCTTTGTCCCACTTCTCTCCCCATTCGTCTTCTTCAATCCTCTCAAAATGGCAATGCTCGTAGACATCAATGCGTTGAAAGCACAATTGAAAAATGTAAAGATATACCAAGAGCTGGACAAATGGATCGCTGTGTTTGTTTTATTTTTATCATTTGCATTGATCCGATTGAAATACATAAAGGTCGAGAGCATTTATACAATGCCAAAGTTGAAGTTGTCTCGATGATATGCATGATGCTTTGCTTCAATGGTGATCGTACGAGTGTTGCCCACCCCCATCATGCAACTTGTTTGGTACATTGTTTTGAAAAGTTTATTAATTGAGATCTCATCTCTCCATGTGTAATCTCGGCCTTCATGGATACGAACGTGCACACCCATAAGAAAGAAAGATATCTTTTGTAAGGAAAATGATTTGTGGGGAATGGCAGCCCAAAATAGACTGCTGTTTCCGTCTCCTGTATATCAGGCCTCCTTTTGTAATACATACTCCAATTTTCTCCCATGCAGAGTTATATGCATGCTTCTTTTAATTAGCACGTGTGTACGTGCAACTTGTGTCTTTTTTTTTTTTTTTTTTTTTCTTTTAATAGGCATGTGTGGTGCAAAAATAGGTGATGTCATGTGAGGGCTAGTTAACCTAGTCAATAGAAGTTGACAGTTCAGAATAAAGAATAGAGAGAAGGTTTTACAAATTTGAATTTTCTTGTGTGGTTAGACTCCATGACAACCTTCTTTCTTTTTGGCGGTTGTTGTTGTTGTGCGACTCAGCCTTTTTCTTCTTCTTCTTCCTCCCACAGATCGATGCTTGTCTCTATTATGTTTTTATATGTTTGTTTCGTGAAACTTGCAGGTTGCCGTGTGCTACGTTATAATAATAATAATAATAAAAAAAATGCTTCTAAGAAAGTTTTCTGGTCGGCTGCACCAATAATATATTCTCATTTTTATATGTTTCCAAAGTATCAATAGAAGGTTCTCTATTAGTTATTTAATTTTACTCTCCACAACACCACCAACTTTTTCCTTTTGATCTAATTTATATACATACGTTATGGTTTTCTTTTAATTACACTCTTGTTTAAGTAATCAATCTACTCTATTTTCTTGATTGAGCATTGAAAGCTATAAATATTTACTTTAAAATAAAAAATAATTGGCTTTTTTTGATTCAGCAAGTGTGAGAGATTGAGTCTTGACAACAAGATTAAATTTATTAGATTCTTATTGTTATGGTGATTTTTTAATGGCTCTGCATAGTGCATAATGATCACATTAAGTATGAAACATTTTTTTTTGTTCTTTTTTCTCAGCTTCTTTTAATTTTAAGAATTGGTAAGATCAATGAGAATTGTGTATTTTTTTTTAACCAAACATTTGACTATATTTGCTCATTATGCAAACTAAGATCAGAATACTCTTGTAGTGGAATAAGAGCTATATATTGTTTCATTGTTATTTATTTGATATATAATAAATAAAATCTCTCGTTCTTTGTGGATAATTAAACGGGAGAAATTCACCTAAGGACTGAGAGTCAAGTTTCATTGAAAGTGTATTGGTAAAATCCAGAACAATATATATATATATATATATATATATATATATATATTCCCTTTCGCATGACCCCAGCTGGTTCAGTTTTCGTCTTGCTTGTCTCTCTTCCGGTCTTCCACCTTTTTTTTTTTTTTTTTTTTTAATTTTTTTGACATGTTCACACAAAAGAGGGGATTCGAACTAGTGACCTCTGCTTCATGAAGCGTAGTCCACAGCTGATTGAGCTACCTTTTTGAAACTCTGGTCTTTCTCCTTGTGCTTGCAAATGTGTGCATCATTATAGATATCAATGCAATCTACGGAGCCTGCATGAGGCAACCACATTGAATTTCACCTTGAATTTGGCTTTGAAATATGATTGAATTAATCCTGCTACTGATTATGTCCTTACAATTTCAAAAAGAAGAGATCAATTACTAAAATAATAAAATGTAAGCAAACACTTTGGCACATAATTAATAAAAACATATTTTTTACGTGGCATTAATATTAGGTGCCAATAAATAGTGATGTTGATGACACATTATAAACCATTAACTTTAACGGTAAAATAACCAAGCGTACGTAACAAACAAACAATATTTCTCATTTAAAATCTGACCAAAACTTAAAGACTTTATTATAAAAATTAGAAATTCAAAAATTCAACTCAAATGAAAAACTTAAGAATTAAATATGATTTTTTTCCTTTATATTATGTACATATTAGCGACAACTTACTGATCATCACTGGTACCTTTATATTAGAAATGACCATAGTCATCACTAATACATAATTGATAATATTTGTATGGGAAAAATACAATTTAGTCTCCAAAATTATCACTCTTTCTTCGGATGGCTTTTCAAACTACTAAAACTTGCACTCTGACTCCTCAAACTATCAAAACCTTTGAAAAATACCCCTCTTAACAAAATATTCCCATAATATCTCTACCACGTGTCATTTTTCAATTAAAAAATAAAATAAAATATTCAAAATATTTAAAAAAAATAAAAAAATTTTAAAAAATTAAAAACTAAAAAAAACTAAAATTTTATTTTATTTTAAAAAATATTGCGATCAACCAGAAGATGTATTATATATTTCCATCATCGTCGTTGGGCACGATGCATACCTGCAGCTCGGCGAACTCGTCCCTGCCTCTCCAAACGCGGACATGGCTAATTTCTTATCCTTCGATGTTTATGATGATCTTTCGAACGTTATAAATGATTCTAATCTGAATTTTGTTTTATTACAAACGACGAGCAAGTATATTATCGTTATGGAGAACCTCGATTGGTTTCTGACGGATAAATCAATGGCCGTGAGCTTATTCATTGATGTTCATATCCATTTTTTTCTCTGTGATTTTTTAGCATTCAAAACGTTGGCCAATAGCTACTTGAGGCTTAAGGATCACAAGTTTTCTCTTAGGTGGAGGATATTTTTCAGAGTGGGGTGAGCTTGAGCTCGGCCGAGATCAAAGAGCTAATGATTGCGAATTGAAATTCGCCGAGTCGGGCTATAAAATCGGTTATCACAGCATTGCAAACGGACGGTGACCGAAGGGGTGTCGGAAAGATCGGGTCGTGGTTAAGAAATAACACCACCCCAAACACCCATCTGTTTTTTTAAACAATAAGAAATAAAATTTTAGTTTATTTTTATTTTGGATTTTTTGATTTTTATTTTATTTTTTTTAATTGAAAAATGACACATGGCAGGGGTATTACGAAAATATTTCGCCAAAAGGGACATTTTTCAAAGGTTTTGATAGTTTGGGGGGCCATCCGGAAAACAGATGATAATTTAGAGGACTAAATTGTATTTTTTTTTTCTATTTGTATTACTTATAATATTCATTAGCGACGACAACTTCTATCATCATGTATAGCCTAGTATTTGTGACAAGAACATTCATCACAGATAGGGTAAATGCTGTTGCTAATATATTTCAAGGACATCCTACGGGTGAAAAAAAAAATTCCCTAGATATTAGCAACCACAAGATGGTTGTCATTAATATCAAATTCTTTTGTAGCATCAGTGACGACCACGTACAAAATGTCATCCATGATATATATTGTTATTAGTGATGACATTTGGGTCGTTGTTGATAATTTGGTTGCTAAGTACCAAATTTATTGTATTTTTTTTAAAAAAAAAAAATTCCAAAGACACGCCTTGTTTCGCCTAAAAAACTTTAAAATTTTGAAAGGTTATATAACATTGAAGTCGACTATCTGATTGGGGCAGTTTTTTTTTTTTTTTGTTAAATCGTAAAACTTTTCGAGATACATCAATGGAAAAAAAATTCGCCAGAAAAAATTTAAAGAGAACTTTCAAATTTAATTTGCAAAAAATTAGCATTATTAGAAGACCAATGAACTATACATCTTCACTTGTATGAAGATATACTAATTAAAATCTTCGGAGTACTAGTAGTATACACAAGTTTGCTGTCACAAATTACTTCTTAATTGCTTATAAGTTTTATTGAAGCCTTTGGCCTAGTTCATGAGGCATTACTTTAAAAATACGTCTCTAAAATAAAAAAACTGTCAAATTTTAATTTGCCAAAAAATTATATTTAATTTTTGACCAATAAATTATACCTCTTCAGTTGCTTAAACAAAAACCAATTGAAATATTCGAAGAATAGACAAGTTTACTGTCCAGAATTACTACTTAAGTACCTATACCTTTTATGGAAGCCTTTGAGATAGCTTGAGAGACACAAAACAATCTCTCAAGTAAACAAACAAACAAAAAAAAACTGTCGAATTGAATTTTATAAAAGGTCTACACTAACTTATCATTGCTTATAAGTTGTTTAAACAAATACCAATTAAAATCTTAGGAGAATATTCAAGTTTACTGCAAATAATTGCTAGCTTCTTAGTTGCTTAATTATAGTTTCTATGGAAGGATGTAACCCAGTTCTATATATATATATATATTGTACCAATAAATTATACCTCTTCACTTGTTTAAGAGATATATACCAATTAATTGAAATTTTCGAAGAATACACAAGTTCACAACCAAAATTTACTTTTCAATTACTTAAAAGCTTTTATGGAAGCCTGTGACCTAAATCAAGAGATACGGTTTTTTTTTTTTTTATTAAAGAAAAAAAAATTCTTTAAAGTAAAAAACTGTTAAATTTTGAATTGTCAAAAATTAGTATTCTTAGATCAATGAAATTATACTTCTTCACATGTTTAAATAAATACTCTAGTATTATATGCTTTTCACTATTTTCAGACCCAAAGTTTCTTTCAAATTACGATTTAAATAAAGGCTTTGATCTAATATATTGCATGCAATAGATGTTCAATTCCTTCTTCACTTCTACGAAATTGCTCTTTTCTATGGGTCTATTTTGACTTTTGTTAAGAATCACAAATTAACTACGTAAATAATCTTGTGAAACCTTTTGTTTATCACCCAAACATATCACTTGAACCAGCAGTTAAGGTAACTGGAATATTATATATTTCAAAAGCCATGCATAATCCTTAAACATCTCGTTAGCTCTTTTTGAATAAGAAAATTTGTAGGTATAAAAAAGTTTTTCTTAAAATGTCGATAGCCAAAGTAAAATACATTTTTATATTTTTCATATATATAGTGTCAAGCCATTCAATTGTGATAATGCTATATGGTCTAATCCTTATATATTGTTTCTCTATTTAACTTTCAAACAAGAAATTTTTTGTAGTAGTACTATGAAACTGATGACAAAGAAATTTCTACGAAAAACTATGATTTTGGGGATGGAGTTGATTATCCTAGCAATATTCCAAGCTCAGGCCAATGTCCTTACCCCTTCCTTTCTTTGTCCCACTTCTCTCCGGCCCCATTCGTCTTCTTCAATCGTCTCAAAATGGCAATGTTCGTAGACATCTCTGCGTTGAAAGCACAATTGAAAAATGTAAACATATACCAAGAGCCAGACAAATGGCTCGCTGTGTTCGTTCTAATTTTATCGTTTGCATTGATCAGATTGAAATACATATAGGTCGTTTTTCAATAGAGCAATTATACAATGCCAAAGCTCCAATTGTCTCGAAGATATGCAGAGTGATTTGCTTCTTAAGAGAGTTGCCCACCCCCATCATGCAACTTGTTTGGTACGTTGTTTTGAAATGTTCATTTGAGATGTGGTCTCCATATATGCATGTGTAATCTCGGCCTTCATGGGTACGAATGTGCACACCCATGATCGAGCAAGATATCTTAGGTAATACATATTTCTTCAAATTTCTCCCGTGCAAAGTTATATGGATGTTTCTTTACGTGAGGGCTTGTTAACCTAGTCAATATATAGAAGCTGTAAGTGTTCAGAATAAAGAATAGAGAGAAAGTTTTACAAATTTGCCATTTTCGTATTCTTCTTCCTCCCATAGACGCTTTTCTCTATTATGTTTTTATGTGTTTGTTTCGTGAAACTTGCAGGTTGCCATGTGCTATACGTTATATGACAAAAAAAAAAAAAAATGCTTCTAAGAAAATTTTCTGGTGCACCAATAATATATTCTCATTTTATATGTTTCCAAAGTACCAATAGAAGTTTCGCTATTAGTTATTTAATTTTAATTTACTCTCCACAATATTACCAACTTTTTCCTTTTGATCTAATTTATATACGTTATGGTTTAATTTTCTTACTGCTTGTAATTACACATACTTTTGTTTGAGTACTTTGCTCTATTTTCTTGCTTGAGCATTGAAAGCTATAAATATTTACTTAAAAAATAATAATTGGCTTTATTGATTCAGCAAGTGTAAGAGCTTGAGTCTTGACAACAAGATGAATTAAATTTATTAGATTCTTATTGTTATCGTGATTTTTTTTAATCGTTCTGCATAGTGCATAATAATCACATTAAGTATGAAACAAATTTTTGTTCTTTTTTCTCAGCTTCTTTTAATTTTAATAATTGGTAAGATCAACGAGAATTGTACGTGTATTTTTTTGAACCAAACATTGGACTATATTTGCTCATTATGCAAACTAAGATCGGAATACTTGTAGTGGAATAAGTGCTATATATTGTTTTATTGTTATTTCTTTTATATATATATATATATATATATATATATATATATATATATATATATATAATTGCTCGAATAAAAATAAGGATACTGAGTTGTTATCGTGCACCACAATGATAAATAATATGGAATTGAAAGAGTGAAAAAAGACAGATTTAACGTGGTTCAACAATTTGCTTACGTCCACTGGAATGCGGCTTTATTCAATAATATGCGTTAGGGTTACATCATTACATATTTATAACAAACCCTAATGTACGGATAGATATAAAAAACTCCAAAATATCATTGTATGAGCCACTTGTTCAAACATATTGGTAAAATCCAGTGCATTTTTTTTTAAAAATATATATATATATATATATACCATGAGGCAACCACGTTGAATTTCACCTTGAATTTGGCTTTGACATATGATTGAATTAATCTTGGTACCAATTATGTCCTTAAAATTTCAAAGAAAAGACCAGTTACTAAAATAATAAAATGTAAGCAAACACTTTGGCATGTACATAATTAATAAAAACATTTTTTGCAAATGAGTTGGCACCTAATAATGTGACATTGATATTGGATGCTAATTAATATTGATGTTGATGACACATGATAAATCATTAACATTAACGGTAAAATAACATAGCGTAACAAACAAACATTTCTCATTTAAAATCTTACCAAAACTTAATGATCTTATTATTGAAATTGAAAATTCAAAGACAAAATTCAACTCAAATGAAAACCTAAGGGCTAAAACAATTCTGCAGAATGGTTTGGAATAGAGGGTTGGTAATGGGAATAATATCAGAATATGGGAGGATGCTTGGCTGAGCTCCCCTCAGAGTCGATTAACTCTTCCAAACAATTTAGGATGGCCCTCTGACACGCGGGTTAGTAGACTAATTGATACCACTACTGGATGGTGGGATTTAGAACTCATACAGAGGATCTTTGATCATGGGGAAGTGGCACAAATTGATCGTGTTCTACCGAGTCCTCTAAAACAGCCTGATAAGCTCATTTGGAGAGGTACCCCTTCGAGTATTTTTACAGCAAAAAGTGCTTACAACCTGGAAGTACGGAGAAGATCCCAGGAACAAGGAGAAAGCTCAATGGCTGACAGTTCAAAGGAAGTATGGAAAACCATTTGGAGTCTACTAGCACCCCCTGCCCTCCGATCCTTCTGTTGGAAAGTCTGGAACGATCTCCTTGCCACTAAGAGTAACCTGTTCTCCAAGAAGATTGTTGATGATCCAATTTGTCCATTATGCCAAAGTGAACTAGAAACAATTTTTCATTGTCTCTAGGGATGTCCGGCAGCTGTCGGGGTATGGCAGGAAGGAAGTAGGAAGATTCAAAAGTTGTCTTGCAACAGCACGGATGGCAGGGGTCTGTTGCTGTTTTTCTTGGATAGACTAGAAATTGAGGAGATGCTAGAAGCTTTGACGATGACCAGAATGATATGGCATTGGCAAAATACCTTTGTTTTTCAAGGGGTGTTTAGGTCTCCAACACAGGTCATGGCAGCAGTGCACATGTCTCTGGTTGGTTTCTCTCAAGCTATAAAGAAGGCAGCTAAACCCTCCAATATCGAGACCGTGCCCGTACCACAATGGAGCAAACCCCCACACGGCTACTGGAAAATAAATTGGGATGCTGCAATCTCAAAGGAAAAAGGAAAAATGAGGGTCGACGTGGTAATACGGGATGAAGATGGTAGAGTGGTGGCAGCTCGGGCGAAGGTGGTTTCCTTTATTACCGAACCTGATGCAGCAAAATCAGTAGCAGCTTGGTTTGCAGTAGAATTTGGAAGAAAAATGGGATGTAGACGGCTTATCTTGGAAGGTGATTCTATGGTGGTGGTTTTGGCGTTGTGTGCGAAGGCCTCTTGTTCCCGAGCCTATGGACAAGTGCTGGAAGACACCATAACCAGATTCTCCCACTTCTCTTCGGTGGACGTATTGTTTGCTTGTAGAGATGCGAATCAGGCAGCTAATGTTTTGGCAAAGTGTGCTCTATCTCAATGGTTGGACAACACTTGGATCTCTGAGTGCCCCTTTGTTATCCAACATGTTGTAGCAACAGATTTGTAATTGTCTTATGTTTGAGCAATAATGACAATAATCTTTTTTCTCAACCAAAAAAAAAAAAAAAACAAGTAACTTGTCATTGCTGATATGTTTATATTAGCAATGATCGTAGTCATCGCTAATACATAATTGATAATATTTGTATTACGTATAATATTCATTAGAGACGACAACTTCTTTTTCTTTTTTTTTGAATAAAATATCTGAGTATTTAATTGATCAAAAATTACAAACATAAAGCTCTTACATCACAAAGCATAAAGTTCTGCAAAATCATAGCCACATGTTATCAGGTTATATAGTCATAGATACAAACAAAATTCTTACAATAAAGTGGTATCTATGACTTTCATCTTCCGCTAACCCATGTACAAAAATAGTTAAAGAGCATATCTGCTCCGAGTAGATAAGACAGGGGTAGCCAAATATTCTAAAAAAAATGTAAACCGGCCATGGGCCTGTGAAAAATAACTCATCACACCAAACTATCTAGACCATGAGAGATAAGCCTCACACCTGACTAACCTTCATCTTATAGATCGCTCATGAAGGCAGATCTAAAGAGAAGAAAACTCTTATTCAAAGCAAAAACACAACAAAAAATATAATCACCAAACAGCAGCAACGACCAGGGAGAAGATGAACGGCACAGTACGAAGGTAGAATGACAACTTCTACATCACTAATAGCCTAGTATTTGTGATAATAACATTCATCACGAATAGGGTAAAAGTTGTTGCGAATATATTCCCAGGACATCCTGAGGCGAAAAAAAAATTCGCCTAGATATTAGTGACGGCAAAATAGTTGTCGTTAATATCAAATTCTTTTGTAGCATCAGACCACAAAATGTAATCCTTGATATATTGTTATTAGCGATGACATTATGGTCGTTGTTGATAATTTGGCTGCTAAGGACAAGATTTCTTGTAATGAAAAAAAAAAAAAAAATCAAAGAAATGCCTTGTTTCGCCTAAAAAACCTTAAAATTTTGAAAGGTTATATAACATTGAACTCGATTGTCTGATTTGGGCGATTTTTATTTTTTTTAAAAAAAAATCATAAAACTTTTTGAGATACATAAATGAAAAAAAATTGCCAAAAATTAAAGAGAAATTACTTTATGAAAAAGGTGTCTAAATTAAAAAAACTTCCAAATTTAATTTGCAAAAAATTAGCATTATTAGAAGACCAATGAACTATACATATATACATCTTCACTTGTATGAAGAAATACTAATTGAAATCTTCGGAGCATACACAAGTTTGCTGTCACAAATTACTTTTTAATTAATTGCTTATAAGTTTTATGGAAGCCTTTGGCCTAGTTCATGAGGCATTACTTTAAAAATACGTCTCTAAAGTAAAAAACTGTCAAATTTTAATTTGCCAAAAAAAATATATTTTTAGACCATTAAACTATACCTCTTCAGTTGCTTAAACAAAAACCAATTGAATATTCGAAGAATAGCCAAGTTTACTGCATGTCCATAATTACTTCTTATGTACCTATCGCTAGTTTTTATGGAAGCCTTTGAGATAGCTTGAGAGACACAAAACAATCTCTCAAGTAATTAAACAAAAAAAAAAAAATCTGTCGAATTGAATTTTATAAAAGGTCTACACTAATTAACTTATAATTGCTTGTAAGTTGTTTAAACAAATACCAATTAAAATCTTAGGAGAATATTCAAGTTTACTGCAAATAATTGCTTCTTAGTTGCTTGTACTTTCTATGGAAAGACGTAACCTAGGTCAAGAGACATTACTTCTTCTTTTTTTTAAAAATCTCTCTCTCTCTCTCTCTCTCTCTCTCTCTCTCTCTCGTTAAATCCTGATTTGTCAAAAATTAGTATTCTTAGATCAATGAAATTAAATTATACCTCTTCACATGTTTAAATAAATACTCTAGTATTATATGTTTATCCCTATTTTCAGACCAATAGTTTTTTTCAAATTACGATTTAAATAAAGCCTTTGATATGATATATTGCATGTAATAGATGTTCCTCTTCACTTCTATGAAATTGCTCTTTCCTATGGGTCTACTTGACTTTTGTTAAGAATCACAAATTAACTACGTAAATAATCTTGTGAAACCTTTTGTTTCTTACCCAACCATTTCACTTGAACCAACAGTTAAGGTTAGCCGGAATATTATATATTTCAAAAGCCATAATCCTTAAACAACTAGTTAGCTCTTTTTGAATAAGAAAATTTGTAGGAAAAAAGAAGTTTTTCTTAGAGAAAATGTCTATAGCTAAAATACATTTTATTTTTTTCGAATAGTACTGTCAAGCCATTCAATTGTGATAATGCTATATGGTCTAATCCTTATATATTGTTTTTTCTATTTAACGTACTTTCAAACAAGAAATTTTTTGCAGTAGTACTATGAAACCGATGGCAAAGAAATTTCTGCGAAAAACTATAATTTTGGTGATGGAGTTGATTATTCTTGCAATATTTCAAGCTCAGGCCAATGTCCTTACCCCTCCCTCTCTTTGTCCCACTTCTCTCCCCATTCGTCTTCTTCAATCCTCTCAAAATGGCAATGCTCGTAGACATCGTTGCGTTGAAAGCACAACTGAAAAATGTAAAGATATACCAAGAGCCATGCCAATGTTTCGCTGTGTTCATTCTAATTTTATCGTTTGCATTGATCCGATTGAAACACGTAAAGGTCTTTTTTCAAGAGAGCAATACACTGCCAAAACTCTATTAGGCTCGTGGAAATGCTTTGTGCTTTGCTTCAAGGGTAAGACAGTTGCCCACCCCCATGATGCAACTCGTTTGGTACGTTGTCTTGAAATGTTCATTTGAGATGTTGGAGCTTTGGGGATGAAATTGAAAGATAGAAGCTTGGAACTGAAGTGGTGAAGTCGTGGAAGCTTGGAGAAGATGGAGATGAGGCTTTGAGGCTTAGAGGCTAAGGGGTATTCGGTAGCAAACAGGTGGTGTCTTGGAGATAATGCGAGTCAGCTGGGTTCAACTCCTCTAGTGTTAAACGGCTGCGTTTGGGAGCAATATATGCTTTAGTGCGTTTTATGGGTTTTGCTTAGTCGTTTTTGTCTTTCTTATAGCCAAGTCGTTTTAAGGCTTTTTTTTATGCGTTTTTGTAACACCTGGAAAGGGCAGTATATAAGTCCAGAGGGTAATAGCCTAAAACCAACTTTTGAATCGTGATTTGATTGTCCTCGGAGGTTTTGGCATTCTCGAAATTGCCAATTATCAGTAATATTCAGTATTTCTCAGATCTATTTCGTCCATTTTCCCTTTCAATTATCACTATTTCTTACCTAAAATTCTAAACACCTAAAAACCTTTGGCACATAATTCATAAAAACATTTGTTACGAATGAGTTGGCACCTAATACCGTGGCATTAATATTGGGTGCTAATTAATATTGATGTTGATAACACATGATAAATCATTAACGTTAAAGGTAAAATAACAAAGCATAACAAACAAACATTTCTCATTTAAAATTTAAAATTTGACCAAAATTTAATGACCTTATTATTGAAATTAAAAATTCAAAAACAAAATTCAACTCAAATGAAAATCGAAGGGTTAAATATGATTTCTTTTTCTTTATATTATGTACATATCAACGATGACTTACTGTTCATTGCTAATACATAATTGATAATATTTGTATTACGTATAATATTCATTAGCGACGACAATTTCTATCATCGCTAATAGCCTATTATTTGTGACAATAACATTCATAGTGAATAGAGTAAAGTTGTTGCTAATGTATTCCCAGGACTTCCTGCATACGAAAAAAATTCGCCTAGATATTAGCAATGGCAAGATGGTTCTCGTTAATATCAAATTCTTTTGTAGCATCGGCTATGATCACAAAATGTCATCCTTGATATATTGTTATTAGCGATGACATTTTGGTCGTTGTTGACTTGTTGATAATTTGGTTACTAAGTTAAAGAAAACTTCAACCTAAAAGAAATTAAAAACAAAGTGCTGAATAATAAAATAGAAATAAGAGATTTTACATGATTCGGTCTATGACTTACTTCCACATGATAAAGCCCAAAGTGCTACATTATAATCTTATTCACCTGATGAGTTTACATTAATACAAAATGCTCTATTTATAGAACCTACAAATGAAATATAATACTAATCAAATCATTTAATTTAGGGTAATTCAATATCATCAAATCCATAAATTTAAGGTTATATAATCTTTATCAAAAACAATACAATTCTCATCAAATACCACACTTCAGGGTAATCCATATATACTCTAACATCCCTCTTCAAACTCAAGGTGCAAAGATTTTGGAAGCTTGAGTTTGCAATAAATTCTTCTTCATTTTTTTTTTTTTTTTGTTGTTGTTGTTGTCGGAGATGACAACAATTGACGACTGTCGTCGGCGATGGCTGGAGGTGATCGATGATGGTGATTGGAGATGCTCCTTAAATTTCAATAGGCTAACTATGGACTAAAATAAGCATGGGTTTTAAACAATACCACAAATGCCAAAAATATTGGCTAACTATAGATTAAAATAAGAGTTAACTATGGGCTGAAATGGACTTGAATTTTAAACAATACCACAAAGGTCAAGAAAAATGGGCTAACTGTAGACCAAAATAAGAGAGTCCACAAATGGCTAAATGGACATAGGTTTTAGGTAACAACTCAAAGGCTGAAAGATGGGTCTTGGTCAATAACTGAACCAACAAGACCAAACAACTAGGCTAACAAAAGGCCGAAACAAAATGGCCACTTGGCCTCTTTTTTCTTTTTTCTTTTTTCTTTTTTGTTTCCTTTCTTTTCTTTTGGTCTAGTTCATGAGACATTGCTTTAAAAATACGTCTCTAACGTAAAAAACTGTCAAATTTTAATTTGCCAAAAAAATTATATTTTTTAGACCAATAAATTATACCTCTTCAGTTGCTTAAACAAAAATCAATTGAAGTATTGGACGAATAGACAAGTTTACTGTCTAGAATTACTTCTTAAGTACCTATACCTTTTATGGAAGCCTTTGAGATAGCTTGAGAGACACAAAACAATCTCCCAAGTAAAAAAAAATAAACAACTGTGGAATTGAATTTTATAAAAGGTCGTCTAAAACTAACTTATCATTGCTTATAGGTGGTTTAAACAAATACAAATTAAAATTTTAGGAGAATATTCAAGTTTATTGCAAATAATTGCTTCTTATGTTCTGTTTGTTTCGGTGTAAAATGGTTTCCGCCGTAAAATGTTTTTAAGGAAGTCTTTTTTTTCAAAAAATATTTTTCGTCGAAATCATTTTTCAGTGTTTAGCACGTACGGAAAATTACAAATATCTTTTTTATATTTTTATTCAATCATATTTATTTATAAAAATCAAATTTTATTCACAATATAAAAAATATTAATGTGAAATAAAATATATATTTTAGAATAGGCGCATACGAATTCCAGCAAAAGAGGTTGGAATCTGGCAATTTGTGCATGAATCCAATGATCTTCACCGATATTTGCCAAAAAAAGGCCGGATCTCGACCAATTGGCTGGAAGTGAGGCGTCTTGGATAGATCCCGGACAATTAGCCGAGATCCTGCTGTTCTGGGAGGATCCCGGCCAGATGGCTGGGGATTCCGCTGTTCTTGTCAGCTCCTGGCCAGATCGGCCGGATCCAGCCAAAATGGTCGAATCCGTCCAGGATCCTGGCCAATGGCCGGGAGACTGGCCAAAATCTGGCACAATACAGCCGGAATCCAACGACGCTAGCCGGATGTTGCCGGATTCCGGCATAATTTTTTAGATTCTGGCACTAACTAGTGCCAGAATCTGGCTTGTCAGAATCCAGCGATAGTCGATTGCGTCATTTAAAAGAGGGTCGACTGCATTTGTCATCTACGGAAAATGATTTCCAAAATTTACTATGCATTTTTTGTCAAACGGAAATCATTTTTCTGTTGACCATTATTTTCGTCCTTACCAAATATAAAAAAATGTCGAAATCATTTTTCAAAAACCGTTGTATGCCGAAACAAATGGAGCTTGCTTATAGCTTATATGGAAGGATGTAACCTAGTTCAAGAGACATTACTTCTTCCTTTTTTTTAAAAAAGAAAAGAAAAGAAAAAGTCTGTAATCATGTTATATATATATATATTATATTGTACCGATAAATTATCCCTCTTCACTTGTTTAAGAGATACCAACTTATGAAATTTTTGAAGAATACACAAGTTCTAGACCAAAATTTACTTTTTTTCAATTACTTAAAAAAGCTTTTATGGAAGCTGTGACCTAGATTTTTTTTTTTTTTTTTTTAAGTAAAAAACTGTTAAATTTTGATTTGTCAAAAATTAGTATTCTTAGATCAATGAAATTATACCTCTTCACATGTTTAAATAAATACTCTAGTATTATATGCTTTTCACTATTTTCAGACGAATAGTTAATTTCTTTCAAATTATGATTTAAATAAAGGCTTTGATCTAATATATTGCATGTAATAGATGTTCCTTCTTCACTTCTATGAAATTGCTCTTTTCTATGGGTCTACTTGACTTTTGTTAAAATCACAAATTAACTGCGTGGATAATCTTGTGATCAAACCTTTAGTTTATTACCCAAACATATCACTTAGCTTGAACCAACAGTTAAGGTTAACTGGAATATTATATATTTCAAAAGCCATAATCCTTAAACAAGAAGTTAATTAGCTCTTTTTGAATAAAAATTTTTGTAGGAATAAAGAAGTGTTTATTAGAGAAAATGTCGATAGCCAATCTAAAACACTTTTTATTTTTTTCAAATAGTGTCAAGCTGGCCATTCATTTGTGATAATGCTATATATATGGTCTAATCCTTATATGTTGTTTCGATCTCTATTTAACTTTCAAACAAGAAATTTTTTTGTAGTAGTACTATATATGAAACAGACAGCAAAGAAATTTCAGCGAAAAACTATGATTTTGGTGATGGAGTTGATTATTCTTGCAATATTTCAAGCTCAGGCCAATGTCCTTACCCCTCCCTCTCTTTGTCCCACTTCTCTCCCCATTCGTCTTCTTCAATCCTCTCAAAATGGCAATGCTCGTAGACATCGTTGCGTTGAAAGCACAATTGAAAAATGTAAAGATATACCAACAGCCATGCAAATGTTTCGCTGTGTTCATTCTAATTTTATCGATTGCATTGATCCGATTGAATTACGTAAAGGCCTTTTTTCAAGAG